>NC_073302.1:444274337-444586480 GCF_027595985.1 Sorex araneus
TTCGATCTCTTGGTAGTTTAAGTTATGGTTAGTAATTCTTTTATTTTTGTGAGGTTAATCTACATTTTCTGATACTTCATAAAACTTTATTAGACACCTGAATAGGAGAAGTGGGTTCTGTTTTTACCAAATGTTTCCAGGGACCCACTTAAATAAAATTATAAAAACAGTCTTATCTTGATCTATTGCCTTTGGATCTCATTGTACTCTCTTCTACCGTACTCTTGTATTACTTTTAGGTTACTTGGTCTTTTGACTGAGGTACCATTTGTTTTTAGCAGCTGAAATTCTCTTGCTAAATCTTATTAGTTTCCAAGAGTTGTCTTTTTAATCCATATTTTGCTTAAACTTTGAGCTAAACACACCACAGTCATTCCCTAGGGTAAATAAGGCAGCTTGACATTATTATTATTTTAAATTAACAAATCAATTTTTCATGTGAAAAATGTATTAAATATAGAGAAGTATTCATTTTGGATAATCTCACAAAGAATTTGTTTAAGGCATGTTATGTTTGTTTTCTTAAAAGCATTATTTCCTCGCTGTCTTTGTTGAAAGAAATCTGCAGAATTAAGAATGTCCTGCTGCTTAAATTATTTACTTTTTCTGTTAGTAGTTAAATTTTTGTAGTTTAGGGTAATAGAGATAAATCTGAAGGAGATTCATCAACCCACAGCCTCTGGCAATTAACATGCATGCCCAATATTAAATCTATTAGTCATCTCAGTAAATAGTAGTCAATCCACTACTAATTCAGATGATAGAACACTGGCTATGATTGATAGAGTCTTATCCCATCATATTAAAAATAAGTCTTTCTTCCCACACATAACTTTCCTCCTCCAAATCAATTCATAATCCCATCCTAACACCAGTTATTTTGAAAAAGACAGATCCTGAAGATCATTTAAATTCTATCTGATGCAAAACTGAAATGCAGGGTTTTTTTTAGAATTAAGTTGATTTGTACTTTCTCATTTGTTTTTGGTGTATATATAATCTGATATGTGAACATAAAATAAAAGTCAGCAAGAACAACTTGGTTAGAGATTCTACAGAGATGTTATAAACTGCCCTTTGGTTGAATCCACTTTGAACATCCCTATGACAGTATATAAATAATAAACCTATAAGTCCTTTCAAATATACATTAACCCATTCCCTGCCATTTATTATAATTTACTCCCATTCATTCATTTTTCACCTTGATTATTTTCCTCTTGGCTCTGAGCACCTCTGGTAGGACTACTCTTAGAAAAAAGCAAAAGTGCTTTAATTTCACATTCTCTTTCATTTTTGTCTAGAGCTAGTCATACACTGCCATCTGTTATTCTCTCTTTTACCTTCCTGTTCTGGTAAAGAGAAGGCAAAACACTAAATGACCTCCATAAAATAGTGTATAGTCAAAAAATAGATAATTTTATTAATATAGAGTAAATTAATTATCCCACTCAGGTCAATGTTTCAGTCTCTTTTGGGGGTAGCAGAGGGTTCTCTGTGTGTAAAGTAATGGACCCTGCATAAAAAGAATCAACTCTTCTCACATGGAAGTAACTAAAGGACGGAGAGTCTAGGTCAATGTTTTATTTAATAATTTTGTGTTGTTGATTTTGGATCACACCTTTAGTTCTCAGAGCCTGTTCCTGGCTCCGTGGACAGGGATCACTCCTGGAAGGTTCAGGAAATCTTACGAGATGCCTGGAATCTAATCTGGGTTGGCCATAGAAAAGGCAAGTACCCTACTCACTGTACTATTGCTCTGGTACTAATCAATCTTTAGTAGACCATTGTGTTTGCAGTCATTGTAAATAGGAGCATGGAATAAAAGAATGTGAAACAGAAGTGAAGCAAAATGACTGTGTAAGTGTGTGTGGAAGGGGGTATTTTACAAGAGCATTGCACATAAGTGGATATAATACTGTGCTTACTAAACATAAAATATTATGTATGTTTAAGCATTATAGACATATTAATCTTCAATTCCATTCTATGGGCATACACAGCAATTAGTAAATGCAATTAAGTCTGAAAAGTTTTAAGTGTGTCCATAGCTATGGAATAAATACACGAATTAAAAATTTTCCAGGTCATAAATGTAGAATGGAGATTTATTGCTTAAATCTTCAGGGAAGAGCAGAATGATATTATCCGTGGTATTCTCATGATAGGGAATAAAAATTCTTGAAGAGTGGTCTGGAATGATAGCACAGCAGGTAGGGTGTTTGCCTTGCACACAGCCAACCCAGGTTCAGTTCCCAGCATTCCTTATGCTACCCCAAGCATTGCAGAAGTAATTCATTAGTTCATTAACCAGGAATAATCCATGTGTATCACTGGGTGTGACCTAAAAAGAAGAAAAAAATTATTGAAGAGTATTAAGTAGTAAAGGCAGGAGATGGGCCTGGGCAATAATACTATGGGTAGCATATTTGCCTTGCACACAGCTGACCAAGATTCAGTCCGTGGCATCCAATAGTGTATTGCAGGCACTCCATGCCCTGCCAGAAGTGATTCCCTAAATGCAGAACCAGGAGTAAGTCCTGAACACCACCAGGTATGGCCCAAAAGAGCAACAAAGGAAAGGAAAGGGGAGATAGTACAGTGGATAAGGTGCATGAGGCAGACCCATGTTCTCTCTCTGGTGCCCCACCTGGTTCCTTGAATCTTCCAGGAGTGATCACTGAGCACTGAACCAGGAGGAAGTCCTGAGCACTGCTAGGAGTAACCACCATACAAAGGAAACATGGACAAAAGTGAAAGAGTAATATATAGTTACTAAAACAACAGTCTAAACAGTAATGACTAATGGTGCTGAACCTGTTGATAGTATTCCTTGTCGATGTTGTCGAGGACGGCATCTTCCCACATTGCCGCGATAGTGCCAAAGAGCTCCCAGTTGGTGGTCATTCTGGGAGTTCCTTTCTTAAACTTAAACTTTGCAGACATTTCTCCCCACTCTGTGAAGTAGAATTTTGCACGAAGGAGATGGTGGTTCAATCCCGTTTGGAATTTTGGGACAACAGCGACATCGGTCAGGCAAAACCTTCGATTGAATATGATGTGGTCAATTTCATTGTGGAACTGTCCACCAGGAGATGGCCACGTCCAGCGTTTAGATTCGGCCTTCTGGAACTGTGAGCTACCATGGATGGTCTTGGTTGACATAATGAACTCAAACAGTCTCTCACCCTGATCGTTCCATTGTAGGCCATGGGTCCCAATGTGGAGTGCTTCGGGAGACCTTCTCGGTCCTATCTTGGCATTAAAATCACCAACAATGATCTTGTAGAAGGTGTGGTCTTCTTTATAGAACCTCTCCAGTTCCATATAGAACTTTTCAATTTCTTCTTCATCATAGTTGGATGTTGGTGTGTAGACGACAAAGATAGAAACTGCAGGCAGTGATACATCTATTCAAGAGTAATCATCTGATTCTGTTTGTTAGGCCTTCAAATGAATCAATGTTCATGGCCAAGTTTGTGTTGACAATGAGACCAATGCTGCCAACACCTCTGTTGTCGCCTGTTCCGAGGAACAATTCTTCTCCAGTGTCGAAAATGGTGTGATGTGATTGATGTCTTCTCGTTTCAGTCAGACAAATGACATCATACTTATTCTCCATATCTATATATATATATATAGATAGATAGATAGATAGATATTCTGATATATATGTACTTGATCTTAAGATATATATTTTATGATATATATACATATATATATAGAGAGAGACAGAGACAGAGACAGAGAGAGCCTGGCAAGCTATTAAGAGTATCCCGAGTATCCCGCCTGCACAGAAGAGCATGCCAGTTCCCCGTGGTGTACTCGATATGCCAAATACAGTAACAATAATGGGTCTCATTCCCCTGACCCTGAAAAGAGCCTCCAATCATTGGAAAATTTGAGTAAAGAAAGGCTTCTAAAATCTCAGGGCTGGGGTGAATGGAGACATTACTGGCGTATGCTCAGGTAAATTGATGAACAACAAGATTACAGTGATAGTGATTTATGAAGTATTGTATACACATATCATGTGTGATTTAAAAAGACTTTAAAGAATGATTTGAATGTTAAGTATTTATATATAGATATAATCGTCTGATTTTAGCTCAAATATCCAGCACATGTTTATTATACAAATACATTCTTGAAATTGTTTATTTCTTTGTTTCCTGTGTGGTGCTACCAGAATTAGGGAAGAAACAACACTAGCATTAGTTGTGTTGCCAATACATGTTAAAAGAGTTTTACATAGTTTCCTCATTTTGCTGCAAATAACTTTTATGTGGGAGAGGAATAAAAACACTTCATTGAGAAAATGGTGTTTGATCTCTCTCCAGAAATACAAGTAGGAATTATCCAGATGAATGAAAGGGTTACACAAAAGCAAGCTAGAGGACGTAATTTTGTTTCCAAGTGTTGTGTACCACAAGCATTGAGAAGTACTACTTCTAAATATCGCTGTTATATTCCGATACATTCTTTTTCCTTCCTAGCACATTTTCATGTATTTTAAATAAATCAGTACATTAATTAATCATTTTCCTCTATCTTATACATGCTCGGTATTTAGATTGTTGCCTGGTACATAGTGAGTCTCCAATTAAAATTAATTGAAAGGCTGGAATATGAAAACTTCTCATTACACTCCTTAAGAAGCTTAAACTTTGAAATCCTCATTATTTCTCTTAGTTTGACTCAACACTGATCAGATTACCTTTTGTATCATTTTATGTCCCTTATGATTTCTATAGCTGCTTTAATCAGGACCCTAAATTTTTCTTTTAACTGTGAGGACCATTCAAGAGGCTTGTCTGGGGCCCTGACCACAGGGGTCACTGCATGTGGTACATGCGTGGGGAACACATATGGTGCCGGGATCTAATCCAGGCCCTCTGACACATGCTGGTCAGGTGCCCTGCCTTGCCCGCTGTGGATTATAGCTTTTATAATTCACACAGACTTCGACCTTTCACTGCTATGACTCTGCTCAAAGTGGGAGATCCAATCCAGACTCAAAGAACCCACTCCCAGGCAAGAAGGAATATGAGCCTGGACTTGGAATCAGATCTCCCTGCAGGGTAGAAAACAGGAATATCATGATCACAGAAAGATAAAAGCTTGAAGGAAGGATCAAGTCACATTCAGAGCGTCTAGAACTCAGGTGGCCAAACTGAGATTTCATGTGGGAATTATGATGTGGTTAGAAATCCGGGCAGACGGGTCCCTCAGAGGAGAGCACAGGATACACAGAGATTTCTTGTCAGGGGTATGGGGGTGACGGTGGGGCAGCTCTGCTCCTCCTGATGCCCACCGCTTTTCTTCAGAATTAGTTTTGAAGAAATCCAAGGATGCCATTTCTTCTTCCCAGTCACCCAGTTCTGCTCATTCTGCTACACTTCCCTGGATTTTGAGTTCCTTTCCCTAAAATTTTCCTAATGGGGAAATGTGGAAGGTGCTAGCCCTTTTACTCACTTCGTGGAATGTTTATAAGTAGAACACTTAAGAATCCCATCCACTATTATATATATCATCATCTTCATCATCATCCCATTGATCGTCAATTTACTCGAGCGGTCTCAGTGGTAGAATTAAATATATATATGTATATATATAGCATATATACATATATATGTATATATTAGAAGAAAGATGTCCATTGACAGAGTAAATAGGGGTTAGGAGCACTGGTTAGTGGTTGGTACTAACCACAAGTGTGTTGGGGCTGAGGGTAGGTAAGAGATAGAAGAGACCGCGATGAAAATAATAGCCAGACATGATCACACTGGACAAGATCTGTGGGTTAAAAGTAGGTAATATACATTCTTTATAACCTTTCAGTATCAATATTGCAAACCACAATGCCCAAAAGGAGAGAAAGAGAGAGAGAGAGAGAGAGAAAGAGTGAGAGAGAGAAAGAGAGAAAGAGAAAGAGAGAGGGAAAGAGGGAGAGAGAGAAGACAAGTACCTTCCATAGAGGCAGGAAGGGAGTAGGGGGTTGGGTGGGGGTGATGGGAGGGAACTGGGGACACTGGTACTGGGACATGTACACTGGTGGAGGGATGGATGTTGGAACATTGTATGAGTGAAATCCAGTCATGAACAGCTTTGTAGGGGTCTAGCTCACGGTAATTCAATTTTTTTTTTTTTTTTAAGAATCTCGTCCAGGCCTTAGGCCCACCCCTCTCCCTTTGCAAATACTCACGGTACTTCATTTCAACATTCTGCTTTAAATGAAAAGAACAGTTCTCTTTTTCAGTTCTCTTTCTCATTGGGCTATTACTGATTCCTGGAGATAGCTAGAAGAAAGAAGGTCCGCAAATATCCTTCTTGCTAAACTCCACCCCGTGTCCTTGCGTGTGTGCTGGTATTGATTGCATCACGGCCTGCGGTCTCTGTTTAGAGAATTCACAGTGGTCAGTTGACGTATGTTGCAGCATTCAGAAAAACAAAGTTCTGTTTCCGCCATTTTGATAGCTACAGCAGTGATGCCCTACGTGAGTCTCACTGCTGCCCAGGAAAAGACAGCAATGTTCCCTCCCTTGGCTCTCTGGAGAATTTGATCAGAGAACCCCAAAGAAGCTATGGCAGAAATTTGGGTAAGAAACAAGAAAGGAAAGTGTGCTCCAGAAGAGACTGTGGACTGGTTACCCAAGAGAGCTGCACCTATAACCCGACGGTGGTTTTCTCTTTGATCATTTATTTCTACCTTGCCAATTTGGCCGTTTCCAAGATTAACCTGCAGAGATCTTGCTTCCTGCATGGCAAAGTCTTAGCTCCATGCAGTCTCATACACCTTCAAGACCCAAATCCTGGAGGTAGGCGTCCCTGAGTCCCTCAGAATCCAGGTCGGGGATGTACTTGGACTCCGAGATCTTATACCCTAGGGCTCTGGATCTCTGAGAACCCCGGGTACAACCCCCGGGTACTTGTTTCAGGGTAGTTCCCAGTCCATGAAGATGGGCTCTCTTCTCTGATTAGTCGCATCTCCCTCTCTCCTGCGCATCTGACCAGCCCACCTACACCAACAGAGATTCATTCACTATTGAGGTAGAATCGGAGACTCAGAGAGGATCTTCAGCGTTGGCTTGGTGAGACAGTAGCAAGGTCACAATGCTTGCCTAATGTGTGGCTGAGACCACGCCCCTGTTTTAAGTCCCAGCAGCATGTCTGGTTCTTAAGCAATGCTAAGTGGAACCTCTGGGCACAGAGCCACGAGTAGTACCTGAGCACTGGCCATGACCCAAAAGAGCATGCAAACAGAAGATTATAATGTCTATCTATCAATCAATCAATCAATCTATCTATCTATCTATCTATCTATGGACTAGAGTGGGCAGGGCATTTGCCTTGCATGCGGCCGACCCAGGTTCTATTCCTATGTCTCTCTTGGAGAGCCTGGCAAGCTACCGAGAGTTCTCGCCCACACGGCAAAGCCTGGCAAGCCACATGTGGTGTATTTGATATGCCAAAAACAGTAACAACATG
This sequence comes from Sorex araneus, assembly GCF_027595985.1. Taxonomy (NCBI): domain Eukaryota; kingdom Metazoa; phylum Chordata; class Mammalia; order Eulipotyphla; family Soricidae; genus Sorex; species Sorex araneus. The sequence continues at coordinate 444,281,826 of NC_073302.1, forward strand.
TCTCACAATGGAGACGTTACTGGTGCCCACTTAAGGAAATCGATAAACAATGGGACAACAGTGCTACAGTGCTATATATACATATATGTGTGCTATATATGTATATGCAGATATAAATATATACAGATATGTGTATTTAAAGAACAGCTATTACAACTGAACACATAGGCAAGCCCTGACCTGTTTGGAAAAAAAACCTACATCCTTCCAGACGTTCAGTTTAACAAGGGCCTCCGCTTAATAATGGAACGTCACTCAATTGCAAGACAGTTTTCTCCAGGTGGGATGCTGTGTACTTTGTTCTGTCCAGAAGATCACCTCGCAGGAGTAAACCGTCACATCCTAAACTCACCAAGCCTGTCAACCTCCTTTCACTGCTGCCCTTCGGCCTGGAGAGGACGATCATCAGGTCACTAAGCTCCAGCTCGGCCTCAGGCTGCCGGCACCAAGGCCTCTTCCTCTTGAAGCCTTTGGCCCTTACCAACGTCTGGCTCTCGCCCACTCCTTCTCTGGGTGCCTCAGCATTCTGAATGATGGGTTTCCCCCACTCTGATTCCAGACAATTACATTTATCACAAGAAATTAATCCCTTGAGGGATCACTGATGCATGCTTTTGCTCCAGCCCACAGACACAAACCTATTATTCATTTTCCACTTGGCGTGGAGTGACCCGTGGACCTATTTGCATTCTCATTCCCTTGCTGCCAGTTGTCAGTCTCTGGCCAGTGGTGACACCTACTGGCCCAGGGCTCTCAGGTCCTTGGGCTCCTGGATCAATAGTTGAAGTACCCTGGATCAATAGGAGAGGACCAGGAATGCCTTTTGCCAAGGTGGGTCTGCTGATGCGGGGTGAATGGTAAAACCTCTGCGATAAGTATGTGCATAGTAAACGTGAAATTAGAAGTAAAGGGTCTAGAAGCAGAGGCGAGTGGAAAATACATTTTCTTTCTATTTATAATCTCTCCCTCAGATTGAGTCAAAGGGTGAAGTGATAGTATAGTGGAGAGGACACTTGTCTTACATCTATGCAGGGGACCCAGGTTCTCTCCCCGACACTCCATAGGGTACCCCCAGCCTACCGGGAGTAATCTTTGAGTGTAGAACTCAGAAATAAGTGCTGAGCAATGTCACAGGAGCCCCCCGAACAAGTAGAAGGCAAAACAGTTGGGTCTAGTTTTCAGTTCTGGGCCTCTTTCACTCTTCTGTGACATGTCCCTGGGCTTCACGGGACACAGAGGCAAGCCTTGCGCTCAGGGTACAATGAGGCAGTAGCTGGTGCCATTGAACCAAAGAGTGCTGATTCCCAGTGTCAAGTTCAACTCTGGGTACTAGCAGAGAGAACGGCAGGAAAAAATAGAGTTTTCTTAGTCTGTTCGTAATCTGCAGCATGATCTCATTTTACGGAAATGGAAAATGAGTCCGATTCTGGGGAATGTGCTAAATTTGACTCCTGCAAACACCGTGGTCTTGGGCTACGGTCTCTGAGACAGCTACAGGCGAGGATTAACTAATGAACTGCATGAGATCACAGACACTCTTTGGCAAGAAAAGACAATTAACACACCTTGTTTTGGTCAAAGATTCAAAAGAAATTATATGGGAATGGAGGACTTATATAGACCTGAGTGGGTAACAATAATCTCCCTGATTCTGTCAGAGTTTAGAAATGTTTTTCACTTGATGGAATTCATTTAGTGTGAAGTTGAATCTTACCATATTCTATAGGAATATAGCACAGATCCTCCTCATCCACCAGTAATATGTCACTGTCACTGTCATCTCGTTGCTCATCGATTTGTTCGAGCGGGCACCAGTAATGTCTCTCATTGTTACTGTTTTTGGCATATCCAATACGAACGGGTAGCTTGCCAGGCTCTGCCTCACGGGCTTGATACTCTCGGTAGCTTGTGGGGCTCTCTGAGAGGGGAGGAGGAATCAAACTGGGGTCGGCCACGTGAAAGGCGAACGCCCAACAGCTGTGCTATCGCTCCAGCCCCACCAGTAATATAGTTGTAGTAAATGAAGGAATTTATTGAGCAAAGAATGATGTCATAGAGCTGCTTTAGGAACTTTCGTTTTTTCCTTAACACACCCTGTTGTTACGCTCTAAAGTCCCCGTGATACAAATGTGCCTGTCAACCTGTCAACCTCAGATCTGAGTCCCCAAATCTCTTTCTGACTTAGCAAGAAGTGCTCGCGATTGTGTGGGCTGGGGGATTTTAAAGGTTACCAGTGATAGACTCTGCAGCCAGCCCCATGGATACAAATGAAGGTGAGCTTGGACACAAAAGACTAAGTGAAATGAATGTTAACATGAGAGAACTTTTAATTAGAAACATCTCAATAGTGCTCTGGATTTCAGACTCACTCTTAGCTACGTGCCCCCACTCAGGAGCTAGCTGAGATTTTTGTTTTTTTGAAGGATAACAGAAATATTCCTGACATCCTAAAGGTGAACACAAAAATTGTATTTAATGATGACTTGCAGAAGAAATGGAGTTTGTTTGTGCCAGACAGTATGCTCTGTGTGGGGAAGAGTCAAGAGTGTGATACCCCACCAAAGACTGTTGAAGAGATTCTTATTAAATCCCCCCTCTCTCTTTTTCTCTCTCTCTTTCTCACTCTCTCTCTCTCTCACACACACACACACACACACACACACACACAAACACACCAGCTTTTGATTAAAGAGTTAGTTCAAAGGCCCTAAGTTGATTCACAACTTTCCAAACAACTTTCCCTACCTTTTTAATTTGATAACTTCTTACTATCAATAATGAGCAAACAGTATGGAATTAGTAATTCACATAAGGCTACTCCGTGCTTAAAATGAATTTTTTTACAAGATTGTATGTGCATGCTCATACATGGCAATAAAATTTAGCTAGCTTGGACAATTTTTTGTGAAAGGAAATAAATATATTCCCGGTGTTCATTGCTCAGTTAATGTTTCTGGTCTTCATTATTTAGTGTATGTTCTACTTAAAGTATCTCATAGAATAGATATACACTGTATTCCCTTTTCGACTTCTTATTTTAGGGAATTAAGTGCAGTGTGGCATTAAATACCGATGCAATTAATTTAGACTTCCTGCAAACACAACCTATACTGCCTAAATCTATTTATCCAGGTTCTAAACCAGAGTAGGTAAATATAAACAACAAATGAGATGTCACATTGTTGAAAACTTATTTGGTGTTTAATGCTTATTTAGGTCTTAGAAATAGTTTCATGTTGTCCGGAGGCATTGCTAGGCAATTAAAGCTTTACTATCTGAATTGAACTGCCTGAGTATTATACAGTTTATGAAATCTGAATAGCTCAACACAGTAGGAATCTGATTTGCAAAGAAACAATCTGAAAGCTCATTTTCCCAGGCAGGGAGACACTGGTTTATTTATTTCACTGTATTAGGCAAGACAGGATGATTTTTTATGTTGAGTGGTTGCCTGTTGGAAGATTAGAAAATTCTGAGGAAGAGAGCTCTGAACTACAAGCCATCCCATCACACTGATCACTGGCAGTAGAAGCAGCAAATGAGAAAATCCATGGGCTTTATCTTGATTTATTCAGGTCCCATTTGATATCCAAATCAGAATTGGAAACTCGCTGCAGCCTCGGCCCACTCTTCTTGGGCATTTTGAGGGTTTATTGGTTTATTTGTTTTCCAATATTGTCATATCAATCGAGCGCCAGACCTTAACAAGAACTTATAAACAACGGAACATATCACAAAATGTAATTAAAACAAGTGCTTTTAACTGTTGCATGACTAAAAGAAATGCCCATTTCTGCATGCCACTAAGCTTTTTTTTCTTTTCTTTTTTGTCTTTAAAATGATTTTCTTTCAATTGAATCGCCAGATATCTTAATAGAAGACAGTGCAATCTTGAAACTCGGGGATGCAAGAATGAAGCCCAGCCTTTGAACTAGGGGATACAGGAGGTGAAACCTTTTAATACCCATCCAGATGAGTTTGTCCCTATATCCCAGGGTAGCAGCCTATTGAGTGGGACACACAAGCATCTACTTCTCCAACTTAAGTATTCCAGGAAGAAAAAGAGGTTGCCCAGTCCTTCAACCAGTAATTGGGAACCAGCTCAGTCAGTATGCAAGTGGGGGTGGGAGAAACCCCACTGTGTCTGGCACTTAGGGCTGGAACCCAATATCAAATTGACTTCAATATATGGTAGACTAATGATCTGAAAAAACTCTCTGATAACCAATTAAAAAGTAAGAGAGAATTCACAACTGTAAATGAATCCACCACCTTGTAATTCATGGTAGCTGAAAATTACGCCGTTTCCTCCATCTGGTCTTTCAGATTTATTATTATCATTATTATTGCCATTTTCTATAGAGGGAAATTAAAGATCAAAAGAAGTACTAAAGCTAGTGAATGGCACTGTAGGAATCTAAACCTAGGCATCTCTCTTATTTGTCTCTTTCATGCTTTGAATGGATCTTATCTCTCAGCCTGGCCAGCCTAGATTGATAAGGGTTTCAATGAAAGAGGATTTTTGTGTGATCTTTCCCCACATATGGCTGTATTTAAGACCTCCCTCCCTTTTGCAGTGCACTGTGAACTGTGAACTTACAAAGCTTCAAGAGACTTTAGTCACTGAGGCCATTATAAGTAGAATATACTTCATAATGTATGTTGGGAAATTCTTGTGGTTTAGGACTTATTACTACAACATCAAATTAATTGGGTGATATAAAGTCTTTGAACTAAAGAAGAACACTGTGTTAGTGGTGAGTATACCCCATTATGTTTAATCACAGATTTTTCAGAAATGTGTCTATTATCTGAATGTCCAGTATTTGACAACAAAATGGCACCTTTTTATCCTTTTTATCTTTCTCGCTGTTGGACAGTACAGACATTGAACATTTCTGTTATCACTGAGAATTCTATTGCCCAGTGTTTTCTAAAGGGTAAAATAAAATTTATGTTTAGTGTACATGTAACAAATGCAAAGTAAGGTAATTGTAGATGTGCTTTTTTTAGCTAACGTTAAAACACTAGAGCTTTGTTATGATCCTGAGCATGCTGCAGAAGTCCAAGCCTCCTGAGATAGATTTTCAGGGCTTTATTTTATGATCACATGGATTAGGGAATAGAAGTTTAAAATTACTATTTACAAATATATGGTAGCTAGAAGATACATTTTAAAAAGTAAACTCTCCGGGTAGCATGAGGGAATTATAGAGTATAGTAGAAGATGCGTGCAAAATTCCTTAGCATTCATGTATTAAGTCAAGTACTTAATATTTAATGGGAATGAGTTAATAACTCTCTATATAATTATGGATGGAGTAAAGACAAAAACCAACAAAATACCTAGAAGCAAATCCTTAAAATGCAATTTACAATATGATTCCAAGTTTATTGGGAAATTATTTGTTCAAGTGGTAAATTGATATAAAAATCATAAAGGCCAGGGAAGAGAAAGCTATTCATAACTCAATGTAAAACTTGCATGGAGAAATAATAAAGAACAGAGTAGTATTTACTTCTTGGTGTTCATCAGGACCATGTAGGACTAGAAGATAAGACATCAAGATATCATAGATAACTATCTTTAGGTACATTTCTGTGAGAGTAGTTTAGAGACACAGGATTATGAAAAAAATGTTAATTGAGAAGTAAGCAGAGAGATAGCATCTCTGTGTGGTCGCATGAAAACAATAGCACCCACGCTGAGAAGCCTGATGATGGAGGTACCTGTGAGAACAAAGCAAAGATCATAGAACACGTCTCCCCCTAAGTGCAAAATTCAACTTTCTGTTTTATAAACTCTTACATAATTACAAACTGGAGTCATGACAGTTAAAACAGAAGATTCCCATAAAGGGCAAAGCTGATGGTCACCAGCCAAGAATCCTTTCAACCATGACCAAGATTATAATATTAGCCTACAATTTTGCTTTTCCCCTCAACATTTTTTTGAGCCACACTTGGCGGTGTCCAGAGTTCTTCTTTTCTCTCTGTTTAGGGATCATCCCTTGCAGTTCCCCATTTGATTCAGTGCTGGGCATCAAACAGGGACTGGCCACATGCAGAACAGGCACCTTGATCTCTGTTCTATCTCTCCAGCCCCTCCAAAGTCTCTTTTAAGTAAAAAAAGTTACTATTACTTTAACTTCAACCTGGAAAATAATTTTATACAATGTTCAAAGCCTTTCTTCAGTTGTTGTTGTGCAAAATAGTCACATTAAAAACAGTGTTGTATCATACATGTATTCATTGAATGATTAAACTCTAATTTCTAGAAATTCCCAAATAAATATCATTCTATAGAAAGTATTTTTCTTGTTTTTTTTTTTTTTGAGGGGGAGGAATGACATTAGAGGGAAGTGATAGCATTAAAACAAGAGTGAGGACAAAATTGTGTCTGTGAAATAAATAGAAGGATGTCCTTAAACATATTTGAGTTTGAATGACTTCATGTGTGTTTTCGATATACCCTCTGTGGAAATTTAAAGCCACTTTAATTGACAGAGCCAGATAAATGCTAATTCCAACCCCCATGTTTTACAGAAATAAATTCCCAAGGCCTGAGAATATTAGATGTTTCCCCATATTAGCCTTTCTAGTCAGTGGAGCAATAGCACAGTGGGTAGAGCATTTGCCTTGTATGTGGCTGACCTGGGTTTGGTTCCTCCTTCCCTCTTGGAGAGCCCGGCAAGCTACTAAGAGTATCCCACCTGCACAGCAGAGCCTGGCAAGCTACCCGTGGCATATTCGATATGCACAACATCTTATATCCTAGTTCTCCCTCTGGGAAAACCTGGAAAGCTACCGAGAGTTTCCTGCCCACATGGAAGAGCCTTTCAAACTCCCCATAGTGTATTCATATGCCAAAACCAGTAACAATGATGGGTCTTATTTTCCTGACCCTGAAAGAGCCAACAATGTGGCACCATTGGAAAGGATGAGTAAAGAGAGGCTTCTAAAATCTCAGGCCTAGGACGAATGGAGACGTTACAGAGACCGCTCGAGAAATTCGATGATAAACGGGATGATGATGATGATGATGATGATGATGATGATGATGATGATGATGATGATGATGATGATGGATTCCGCTTGCCTTCTTAGCCTGGATCTCTGAAATGATTTCGTGTGTTTACCACTTATTTTCTTTCATTTGAGATAAGCTCAGTGAAAGCAAGACTTTTTCTTTACTTTGTTCTTTATCATTTCCTCTCACTCTTCGAGTGGTGTTGAACAATGAAAAGGTTGTTTTATTGTCATACCCTATAGTGTTCAAGGATTACTCCCAGTGTAATATTCAGGGGTCACTCCTCACCATGTTCAAATGACCATGTGATGCTAGGGATAGAACCTGGTCACATAGAATTTAAAACATCCTCTCCAACCTAGTGAGCTATCTCTTTGGTCACCAGTGATACATTCTTTCAGAGGGTGGATCATACAGTCTGATGCTCAGGACTTCCTTGTGGCTCAGTGCTCAGGATTGGAATCCTACATTACTTTGAGAACCATATGTGGTGTCAGGGATGGAACTGGAGTTGGTTGCATACAACACAAGAGCCCAACCTAACTTTATAGCCCCAATGATAAATTCTTAATTATTTGCTGAAAAAATATAGAATTATACATCCATAGATTGTACACAGGGCAAATTAATATCTATTGCTCTTAATTTAAGTCCATCAAGAAAGCACCTTTATAAGATGACCTATCATAAATAACCTGTTCTCTGAAATCTTCAAATTGCTGACACTTTCTAATAAAGTTTTGAAGGAGTATAGCACTGTAGCGCTGTCGTACCATTGTTCATCGATTTGCTCGAGCGGGCACCAGTAAGGTCTCCATTGTGAGACTTGCGTTACTGTTTTTGGCATATCAAATATGCCATGGGTAGCTTGCCAGGCTCTAACGTGCAGTCAAAATACTCTCAGTAGCTTGCCAGACTCTCTGAGAGGGATAGAGGAATAGAACCCAGGTGGTCCACGTGCAAGACAAATGCCCTACCCACTGTGCTATCACTCCAGTTCAGTGACAAGTATAATTAAATATAAATAATATTTGGATGATGTAATGTTTTTATATTTTCTTTGTGCTTGTAGTAGATCAGCCAAATTAATAAAATTTCAATTTCCTCCAGGTAAAGGTCCTGTTCAGTAGAGTATGATACTTCCTACTAGAGATCTGAAGTGGTTGATAATTTCACATAAAAGAAAAGGGCCTAGGAAAGAGTTTTAGAAAAATATGAACCTTGAGACAGAAAAGGAGAATCCAGAAAAGTTCTAGTAAAGCTGATGATGTTGGAGGGATGTGTAGTGTGGCCCCAGTTAAAAAATAAAGAGCAGGAACTGGAGCAATAGAAGACCAGGGAGGGCATTTGCCTTGCATGCCCCTGACCTGAATTCGATCCCCGGCATCCCATATGGTCCCCGAGCACCCACCAGTAGTCATTCCTGAATGCAGAGGCAGCAGTAACATTGAGCATTGCTGGGTATGACCCAAAAATCAGGAAAAAAAGATAAAGGTGAAAGTGAAGGTGAATTCTAGAAGTAATCAAGTGACCCGACTTAGTATAGGGGAGAAGGTTGCAGTGGACTGCTGTTCGGTCCTTCCCCCCTACCGATGGGAGCACCATCAGGAGTCATTCCTGATCTCAGAGCCAGGAGCAGTCCCTGAGCACCGTTAGACCTGTCCCCCATGTCACTACTGAAAAGGTAAGCAGATGACCAGTACCATTAATGCTAAGGAACAGCTAACAGGGATAAGAACTGAACTGCGCCCTTTATTACATGGATGTATATGTATAACTATTATTGAGTTGGGTCAACACAAGTTTAACAAATCCCTGAATGAGAGTGGTTTGCATAAGTATGCTTATTTCTCAGTTATAGGATCATATAACTGAGACAGATGGCTTCCTTTAGGGTTTATAGGGACTTCGTTTCTTCCCCCTTTGTCCTTCTTCTGTTAGGTTCAAGAGTACTTCATCTGCATTTAGTGGATTGGGAGAAAAAAATGGAATACACAGCAACTTTTCCAGCTCTGTAGCTTGCAAACTATGCTCATGACTTCTGTCCACCTTCTCTTGGAAAGTAACACAACTCTCTCGGTGTATTTAAGGCAGCCAGAAATTAGCACTAGTGCTGGCAGACACATTAGTATTAATGTGCAGTCCTCAGCATGGTAATTGCCACCGAGGTCATTTTTATTTATCAATAGTTTGAATGATCTGGAAATGCATGCTTATTATTATGCCGATCCTTTCAAAGTTATAATTTATTAGAAAGGAAGACATATAAATAATGCCGAAAGAAAGGTATTTTTGCTTCAGTTATTTTTTGATATTTTCTTGTTTGTTTGGGGGGGAGTCACACTCATGACTCTCAGAACTTACTCATGGCTCTGCACCCAGAAATTACCTTAGTGGTACTTGAGGGACCATATGTGATGCTGGAGATGGAACCTGGGTCAGACACATGCAAGAAAAATGCCTGCCCTGCATGTCCTGTCTTTGAGTCAATTTTTTCAGAATAGGAATTATTTTAGCACAGATTGGAAGTAGAGGAAAAGCCAGTGAGGAGTGTTATTTTTTAAATTCTTTTAATAAATTAACCAGATTAAGAATTGATGTTAAAGGGGGCTGGAACAATAGCACAGCGGGTAGGGCGTTTGCCTTGCACGCAGCCGACCAGGGTTCGATTTTCAGCATCCCATATGGTCCCCTGAGTACCGCCAGGAGTGATTGCTGAGTGCAGAGCCAGGAGTAACCCCTGTGCAGAGCCAGGTATGACCCAAAAAGCAAAAAAAAAAAAATAATTGATGTTAGAAAAGAATTCCTCTGAAAAATCTGAAAAATGCCTTTATGGGGTCTACATAGAGCACAGCATGGACGGTGGTGCTTTTCTTGCATGCTTCCAACTTAGGTTTCTTCCCTGGCACCCCACATTGTTCACTAAATACCACCAAGAGTAATCCCTGAGCACAGAGCAAGGAGTAAGTCCTAAGCACAGCCAGGTATGACTCAAAAACAAACAAATTGAATTATTAATGCACTACTACCAAACTTCAACTTCAACTGGATTATTGAATTGTTTCAACTTCAACTGAAATTAATGAACATCTGTTAAACCAAGGACTTAAAACTTTTTTGAAAGGGTAAAAAAACTCATATTTAAAAAATGTTCAGCATGCATGCAATCATTGTCACTCAATTGTGTCACAGTAGCATGAACAGACTAATTTTAAATAAGTGAACATGAATAAATTTCACCAAAACTTTACTGGAAACTTTTTAGCACATTTTTTTTCAGTTAATCTTCTCTAGAATACAAAGGATACTGGAATTTGACCTTCAAAATGTGCACTTGTCGGTTAACATCAGTTTTCCCTCTTCTATTAAAACCTGCAAAATTAATTGTTAGCTAATGGACCGACCAAAAAATAGATGACAGCCAGCCAAGGACTTGACCACGGACAATTTAGTTCACACACCATTGATAGGTAGAACATGGAAATAAAAACACAACCTTGGGCTGGATGGATACACTACAGGGTTGACCTGCTTGCAGGGCTCAATCTCCAGCAGCACTTATGGGCCCTGAGTATCTCGAAATGATCCTGAGAACAAAACGAAGAGTAAGAGGTATTGTGGTATGTGTTACAGAAGACAAAAAATAATTTTAAAAATTAAAAATAAGAGCATAACTCAAAGTAAATCTCCCTGACACCCCCTCCTCCCTCCCTGCCTCCCTCCCTCCCTCCCTTCTCCCTCCCTCCCTCCCTCCCTGCCTCCCTCCCTGCCTTCCTCCCTCCCTCCCTTCCTTCCTTCCTTCCTTCCTTCCTTCCTTCCTTCCTTCCTTCCTTCCTTCCTTCCTTCCTTCCTTCCCTCCTTCCTTCCTCCCTTCCTCCCTCCTCCCTTCCTTCTTCCCTTCCTTCCTTCCTTCCTTCCTTCCTTCCTTCCTTCCCTTCCTTCCTTCCTTCCTTCCTTCCTTCCTTCCTTCCTTCCTTCCTTCCTTCCTTCCTTCCTTCCTTCCTTCCTTCCTCCCTCCCTCCCTCCCTCCCTCCCTCCCTCCCTCCCTTCCCTTCCCTTCCTTCCTTCCTTCCTTCCTTCCTTCCTTCCTTCCTTCCTTCCTTCCTTCCTTCCTTCCTTCCTTCCTTCCTTCCTCCCTCCCTCCCTCCCTCCCTCCCTCCCTCCCTCCCTCCCTCCCTCCCTTCCTTCCTTCCTTCCTTCCTTCCTTCCTTCCTTCCTTCCTTCCTTCCTTCCTTCCTTCCTTCCTTCCTCCCTCCCTCCCTTCATCCCTCCGTCCCTCCCTGTTTTGGTCTTCACCTGGCTGTACTGAGGGCTTACACCTGGCTCTGTGCTAAGGAATTTGTCCTGGCAGTGCTTAGAAGACCATACACAGTGCTGGGCATTGAGCATGCACCGTCCTTTTATGCGCTGTATTCTCTCCAGACCTCGCCCTTTAAGAAAGAAAGCTATTTACACAAAACAATAAGAAATGATCCTAGATCTGTGCAAGGAGAGCTGCTTTCAATCCCACTCGTGTTTAGCAGTCACTGAAGGGCTTAATGCTCAATTAGCCAATTAGTAGCCACCAGATGGAGCCTGATCTTTCTTCTTCCATTTATGTGTTAGTGTGCATGTGTGGGATTGAGGAGAGAGATGATGATGTCTGTCAAAGTGCTCGTGTCCCTTTGGTTGCCACTAGCTCAATCACCAGGGGCAATGGACCATAAGATACTTATGTATCTTCTGCTTGGCTTCATGTTTGATGCCTCTGATCAGACACAGCATTTCATTTTCAATATCACAGATGACAGAGTAAAATGCAGAACGTGTAGCTGTAAATGTCAAAAGGTCCATAGAAGAAAAGACAGCCCTGCTTCTACATTTGGATGAACAGCAATTGAAAATAAAGGCCCATTTCTAATTCCTGGGTCTTGTTTAAGTTTTATATGTTTGCTATCTGCTTGCTATTACCTACATGTATCTGGGGATTTCTTTGTTTTTTTACCTTGCCTGTAGAAAGAGAGAGAGATAGAGAAAAAAAATAAAAATGCTGAAAATGATTCAATTCACCTTCATTGTTAAATGATAATAAAAGCATGCTCTTAACATCATGCACATTGAAAATTTTATTTGATAATTACCCACTTGGAATAATAGACAGATAAAATTGTCATAATTGTCATAATAGATACCCAACCATCTTTTTCAACTATCTAGCCTACAATCATTAATTAATAGTGATTTCTGATACAAATGTTCTTAGGAAGGCTTTAATTATCTTCTACTGAAAGATCATAGTGAATTTAGGTAGGATTAGAAAGGCTAAGAAATAATACATTCATCTCTGCCTTTTGATTACCTGAAAAATTTATTTAGCATCTTCCCTATAGAAAGAATACTAAACTTCTGTTCGATAAATTCAACATATACTGCAATGTGTGTTTCATATAAAATATAAACTTTCAGACAACAGAAGTAGCAAAAAAGAAAAACTAACTGATGCCATTATTGACACAAAGGAATGACACCTTATTCAATGACAAATGATTCTTATATTCTCAAACTCCTTCTCTCAAATTCAGTGCCACACATTGGAGGTGCTCAGGAATTACTCCTGGTACTAAAGGCTCATTCTTGGCCCTGCCCTGGGAACATGGCACCAGGAAACCAACCCTGATTGAACACTTACCTTTCAAGTGCATTAAAAATTTGTTATTGCTCCCACAGCCCCCAGATTTTCAAATTCTCTTTTGTTTTGTATCTGCATGTTCATTTCTAGACAGAGAGAATTGCGTGAGCTACCTGTAAAACTATAGTCACTTATTTTTTCTCTTTAATAAGTTAGCAAACAAGTATACTTCTTTCTGCTCAGCCAGTTAGAGTCATCTTTATCAAATCCTTCTTTATGAAGAGAACACTTTTCAAGTTGTTAGAGCAAATTTCTTTTTAATCAATCTCAAGGGTTGGAAAAGAAACAGATTTGGCTTCTAAAAAGTGCTGGGACAAGTCTATGCTTAATAATAATTAATAATGAAGTATATTTTTCCCTGAAGTATAAATATGAATGGTGAATAGGATTGCTTGGAAGACATGCATTTTGTAATTCAATTTTTTGTTCCTTTTGTCATTCTCATTCCACCTCTGTATATCTCAACTTACATTTTCCCCACCCCTTTCTTTATCTCTGTTCTTTTCCTTTTTTTTTCCCTCTCACTGTATTCATATAAGGAGTGACTTCTGGTTTAGACAAGACTGTAGGAAGGTTTTATTTTAGAGAATAGGCGTCCTGTCATTGAAAAGGTGGGTAAAGAAAGAAAGAAAGATGAAAGAAAAGAGAGAGAGAGAGAGAGAGAGAGAGAGAGAGGAAGGCAGGAAGGCAGGAAGGCAGATAGGAAGGAAGGAAGGAAGGAAGGAAGGAAGGAAGGAAGGAAGGAAGGAAGGAAGGAAGGAAGGAAGGAAGGAAGGAAGGGAGGGAGGAACTGAGGGAAGGAGGGAGGAACGGGGGGGAGGGAGGGAGGGAGGGTGGGAGGGTGGGAGGGAGGGAGGGAGGGAGGGAGGGTGGGAGGGTGGGAGGGAGGGAGGGAGGGAAGAAAAGAAAGTGGTTTTCTCTATAGCCAGAATCTTACTTTGTCCTCTGGTATGGTCCTTGGAATTGCTCTCTACACTTCAGCAAATTTGTTTTCATGCAGTTTATATTCCCCATCTTTCTCCTTCATGAAGAGTTCAGGTTTCTTTCGAATCTTTCTTTTCTTGCATTTTCCCCTGTGTTTCCTGGCATTGGAAATCCTATAAATCAGTATTATACTCTAGCAATTTTGCATGCCATCAGCTAAATGTAATGCTTTTGAAATTCAAGCACAATTCTTTTTTAAGTAGGCATTTAATTTTACTGGAATTTGCATTTGACAGTTCCAATCCATGTGTTTCAACATGTGAGTGATATAGCTCTCTTTGAATTCTAATGGAATGAATATAGTGAAATTAACCTTTGCCACCAAAAAACATACTATTCCAGGCAGAATCTTTCACACTGTTTTGAATCACTTCTATGTAGTTAGAATGAATACTGTTAATTTAATTCATAGAGTGATGAAAGTGGTTCTGAAAAAGGATGTAAGCATCAGGCTTCTTTAATTTTTTCTGTGAAGTGCAATCAATATGGATGGGATGTTGACCTCACACTCCAGGTCATTGTTGCATCTTTTTTTTTCCAGTTGTACTATTTCAATATATGCAAAAATATTGCATATATTGCAAAGTTGTCGTAAAAGGTGCTTGAAATGCCCCATTATGATTATCTTTAACTCATATTTTTGAGCTAATTTAATAGTAATGGAACCATCTTTTATAAAGTTAACCATCAGCACAGTCAACAAGTTCTTTATAAATATTTTCCTTTTTATCTTTGAAATAGAGTTAGCGGGCCTAGGAATAAGAGATTTAGATTTTAGATATGTAATCTTTCTTTGGAGCATTAGTTTCTGAAAACATTGGACAGCCAACAACTGTGTACAAACCCTGAATCACTATACGAATATATATGATGTGTGTGCATATGTGTATAAATGTATATATATATACATACACACACATACATATATGTAAATCTTTGCCAATATAATTACATGTTTGAGATTATTTAACAATATTATTTTTAAAAGTCATTACCTCTGTGATCGCAATTTTTTCATATTGAGAGCCACCCACGCTGTGCTCAGGAATTACTCCTTGCTTTCTCTCTATGCTCAGGGATCAGTCCTGACAATGCTTAGGAGACCAGAGTGATGAAAGGGATTGAATCCAGGTTGGCTGCATACCAGTGCTTTGCCTGCTGTATTATCTCTCCTAGATATGATTTTAATATTTTCAACAGAATAAATTTATATATATATATATTAATTAAGATGCCATGATTTACAAAGTTGTTTGTAAGCAGAATAGATGTTAATAGTATCTTTGGCCTATGATAGATCTATCATTATTATTGTTTTATCTGGGGAGTTGGCAATTAGCAGTTATTATCTATGAATAAGGTGATGTATCAGTCTCTCAAAGAACTACAGAGATTATCTTATTGTAGAAAAGTTATTTTCTTTCTCTTGTGTAATGAAAAGAAAGGAAAATAATTTTAAAAGGTAGAAAACAATTTCTGACTCTAGTGATCAAAATTTAGCATGGCTTTGAGTCACTTGATGAATTTTTATAAAAATAGATCTTGGTGACCCATCCACAGATGTTTTAACTTAATAGGATGGGGAGGCTGGAGAATTCATTTTTGAAGGAATTTCCGGTGTTACAAATACTGTCATTTAGGGGGCCACTCTTCACCTCCCTTGTGGGCCTACTAATTCAATACTTGTTTCCCTAAATAGTTATAATGTATTACCAAGAAATAAGCAATAAAACTTGAAATCACTTACTTAGAGTAGGGGCGTTGAAGCCAAAGGAACTATCTGGCACAGACCGGAGGCATCATTAAAGTCTATTTGGGGTGTTGATCATGAACAACTTTGTAATTGTTTATTTCTCAGTGATGCCATTTTTTAAAAAAAGGAAAAAAAACTAAAAAATCATCTATTTGAGGCTGGAGCCCCAAACATAGTTAGGGTGTTTGCTTTGCACCTGGCTGAACCCAGATTCAATCCCTGGCACCCCATATGGTCCCTGGAGTTTCACCAGGTGTGATCCCTGAGCACAGATCCAGGAATAAGCCCTGAGCACCACCAAAATTATAAAGAAAATCTGTTTTGGTAAAAACATTATAGGGGCTGGAGTGATAGCATGGCAGGGAGGGCATTTGCCTTGCCCGCGGCCGGCTTGGGTTCCATTCCCGGCATCCTATGTGGTCCCCCGAGCACCGCCAGGAGTAATTCCTGAGCACAGAGCCAGGAGAGATTCCCTGAGCATTGCTGGGTGTGGCCCAATAGCTAAAAAAAATTAATTACAAGCAAATGAGGTACAAAAGTAGTTTTAATGAGAATAAAGACTTTTAAGTTTATCTAGAAATATTTTTTTAAATTATACATATTTAGAAACTCAAGTTTAGTACATGATTATTAGCTGTCGATGGTATTTTCATACTCAACATACAAAAAGAAGAACTAAATGTCTAAAACATAGATTTCTGAAAATGCTCCTCTTACAAGATACCAAATTTGGAGCAAATCACTGTATTTCCTTAGATTTTAGCATTGTACATAACAGAATAGTAATTACATGGCTGGGTATGATGGATAATTATATGGATTAATGTGGGTTGATCTCTCAAAAAGGATCCTGGGAATCTGATACCTAGAAAGATCTCAAGGGGCTGCATAAATGTAAACTGTCTTGTTGGCTGAGAGATAGTATAGCAGTTAGGGCCCTTGACTTGCATGCTTCTAACCAGTCTTCAATCCCTAGGGCCACAAAGCCTCCTGAGTGTCAGTGGGTGTCGCCGGAGACCCCTCCCCATGGCTGCCTTGGACCCAGGTTCTTGAGGGGCCGCTGCAGCACCAGGAAGCAGCTTGGCATCCCTGAGACCTTGCATTGAGCCGTGGAACCCCTGGGCCTCCTAATCATAGTTTAGGACACTCAAAAAATAAGTACCTAAATTACATTATTGATGCTGAGAAAAATCAATAAAAAGGGCTTGCTGTTCTTTTGAACAGCCATGTGAGATATAAAATTACTTTTTTCTGTTATTTTAATTGAAACGTGTCTATATTTAGAAAATGTATCAATTTATTAGTATCTATTGATCCAATGTGTAGTCCTGTATGATAGACACACTTCTGGTAGCTAAAAATAAATATAAATAAGTCAAAATAAACTTCACTATAGCCATAGCTTGATGTCTAGAACATTTTGTATATTTGAAATAATGGCAAGCTACTAAAGATTAGGATTAATTTCAGTTGTTAATCAGAGTAGACTAATTTGGAATTCTTCCAAGATAATCTAAAATGGAGAAGCCTTGCTGACCTTAATCAGTCTTCTTTGAGGACAGATGCATAGTAAAGTTACCGAGATGATATATTATGGGAACAAATGGGACCATGTGCATTTCTCGTTCTATCACTTCTGAAAAAAAATAATTGATGAGTTACGTGATACACTCTTGAACTATGTGAGAGAATACATCAAGAATACATGTACTGGAATGTAAAAAACTATCGCCAGGTACGGGGGTTCGGTCCCAGGCCACTTGCCTAGCCAGAGAGGCTCGGGCCATGGGGTAGACGGAGGAGGAAACGAGGGCCAAGCCGGTTGCCGTTTATTCCATTCACTCTTGATTCTCTCTCTGCTTCTCTCCCAGCTCTGGATCTCTCCCCATCCCACTCTTCCAGCCTAGTTAAATCCCTGAGCATGAGAGGTCGGCTTACACATAGGTGTGGCCACAGTCAATAGGGGTAAAATTCTTTCCCTCAGGGGATGCTGCTTCTAGGACAGATTCTCTTTCAGCAGGACACCCACCCAAGAGTGGAATCCCATGGGTGTGTTTCTCCTCTCCTCTTCCAGCAGACATATAAGCATTCATAATATTAATTATTTTGTATGGACACAATAAGAAATGCATTAAGCTTATAGAATTGCTCTCCTGGAGCCATCTCGAACTCAGACTACAGTGCTCAGGCCAGATTAGTCTTTCCTATCCCTAGCAGGGTCCTAGTTTCGTTGTTGCTTTTGGATCATGACAGCATTTGTCCATGATCAAGCTCTTAACTTGTAGTTAGGAATTAGGCACTTTGGCCAGGCCCATCTCGATGCCAGGGTAGCACATAACTCACCGCTTGCCCTGAGTCCATCCCGTCCCTCGTCGGGACCCTGCTTTTGGGGTGCTAGAAACTGAGGGCACTGAGGCTTAAGTGGAGAAAGCAGATGCCCGGGAATGAATAATATTCGAAGCCAATTAAATCTCAAGTTACAAAAGCATAATATTGTCTTCTTGTGTCTATACAAAAGGGACATTGCTTTAAAGTAAACTATTCAAAAGACACAAGGAGAGGAGAAAGGCAATATTAACTTATAATATAAGTTCAGTGTCTTAGAAAGATCTGACCTTACCAATTTACAGTTTCATTGGGGGAAAAGCTGATTAACTGCTTGGGGAAGAGAGCATAGAGAAGTGGTTACAGATAAACAAAGGAACGGGGGTGACTCAGCAGCACCTTGAAGGGTGTGACCAGTCTAAACCTAAGCTCCTTGTGGCAAGGGGGAAAGGACACAGCAATGTCATCCTACACAGGAATACAGGTACAGTTCTTAAAACTTAAGGAAGTACAGCACTTTGGGAAGACTGAAAAATAGAAGGTGAAAACCTATATGTCAGGGATGTGATTTTTGATATAACCTATCTCCTTTTGTAATGGGTAATGGAAGGTGGCTATAACCACATCATAACTTCCCATATTAATTGGGTAATTAGAATGAAGGATGGTAAACTTTGTGAATCTCCCATAGAACACTAGGAGTTTCAAAGAAGGCATTTAGAAAATTATAATTCTCCCCAAATTCCCATAACTCTATTTTCCCCCCCAAGTCTTCTGTTTTCCCACTAAAGTGTTACTTTTTTAGGTAGCATAGTTTAGCATTTAGTTCAATTAATATTTGAACAGAAGCATAATAAATTAATGTATCTTCTTTTGAATTCACTTTATAATACTCAAGTCATAAACTCCCATATGAGACTGTGTCTTTACATGTATAAGATTAAACTACATAGTCATGAAAAGTGAATAAAATTTTAATGTAGAGTGTTATGATACTGATCATTGTAGTTTAGGTTACCAGAGTCAGAAAAATACTTATGAATGGGTTAAAAAATAACTTTTGTAAGTGCTCAGAATAGAAAGCAAGATGTTGTATTATTATAGATTAGAACATGCTTCTATTTATTATTTTAACATTGCAGTCAGAACCTTTTCAGTTTTCATCCTCCACCGAGGCAGAAAAAGTACATTAAATAAACATCAACTTCAAAGGGTCTACTGCTCGGGTCCTGATAGCCTATTTTATTTAGAAAGTTCGAACTTTTCATTTTTTTTAGATTCTGAACTTCACTAAGTTCTATATTGTCCCTGTCTAAACTGACTTATTTGGGTGGGAGGTGAATTCTTATCTCATTGGAAGCTTTAAAAAGAAGCAGTTATTGTATCTTTGAGCAGATGAAATGGTTTAACATTGCTCAAAACTTGTCCAAGATGCTAATCTAAATCCTCAGCTGGACCATTTGAACACATGACTAATACTCAGACCTAAGAGAATTTAGTTGCAAAGAAATCTTATCAGAAATCAAATAATAGATCTTGGGCTATTTGGCTTTCTTCAGTGGATAGTAGAAGCAAGGAAGCAACAGCAATACTCTGAATAGGACTGGACTGTCTTCTCTATGGGGATGTGGCTACATTTGCATTCATTACTCTGAACTTGCTCCCAAATTACCAGTTCATTTTGACTATTATGTGAATAGTCAAATTATATAAACTTGTGAATTTTGACTATTACTGGACATCTTTGTCTTGTACCACACAGCCTCAATTTCCAGATTATAAAATCTACTCTTCATTTTTGTTCCTCCCCCTCCCTCCTTCCCTCCCTTCCTCCCTTTCTCCCTTTCTTCCTCCTATCTTCTCTCCCTCCCTCCCTCCCTCCTTTCCTCCTTCCCTTCCTTCCTCCATCCCTCCCTCCTTATCTCCCTCCTTTCCTTCCTTCCTTCCTTCCTTCCTTCCTTCCTTCCTTCCTTCCTTCCTTCCTTCCTTCCTTCCTTCTTTCCTTCCTTTCTTTTTCCTTCCTTCCTTCCTTCCCTCCCTCCCTCCCTCCCTCCCTTCCTTCCTTCCTTCCTTCCTTCCTTCCTTCCTTCCTTCCTTCCTTCCTTCCTTCCTTCCTTCCTTCCTTCCTTCCTTTCTTCCTTCCTTTTTTCATTCCCTACCTCCCTCCTTCCCTCCCTCTTTCCTTCCCTCCCTCTTTCCTTCCCTCCCTCTTTCCCCCCCTCCCTCCTTCCCTTCCTTCCTACTTTCCTTCCTCCCTCCCTTCCTTCCTTCCTTCCTTCCTTCCTTCCTTCCTTCCTTCCTTCCTTCCTTCCTTCCTTCTTTCCTTCCTTCCTTCCTTCCCTCCCACCTTCCCTCCCTCTTTCCCTCCCTCCCTCCCTCCCTCTTTCCCTCCCTCTCTCCCTCTTTCCCTCCCTCCCTCCCTCCCTTCCTTTTTTCCTTCCTCTCTCCCTTCTTTCCTTCCTTCTTTCCTTCCTTCCTTCCTTCCTTCCTTCCTTCCTTCCTTCCTTCCTTCCTTCCTTCCCTACCTCCCTCCTTCCCTCCCTCTTTCCTTCCCTCCCTGTTTCCCTCCCTCCCTCCCTTCTTTCCTCCCTCCCTCCCTCCCTCCCTCCCTCCCTTCCTTCCTTCCTTCCTTCCTTCCTTCCTTCCTTCCTTCCTTCCTTCCTTCCCTACCTCCCTCCTTCCCTCCCTCTTTTCTTCCCTCCCTATTTACCTCCCTCCCTCCCTCCCTCCCTCCCTCCTTCCCTCCCTCCCTCCCTTCCTTCCTTCTTTCCTTCCTCCTTCCCTCCCTCCCTCCCTCCCTCCCTTACTTCCTTCTTTCCTTCCTCCTTCCCTCCCTCCCTCCCTCCCTTCCTTCCTCCCTTCCTTCCTTCCTTCCTTCCTTCCTTCCTTCCTTCCTTCCTTCCTTCCTTCCTTCCTACCTTCCCTACCTCCCTCCTTCCCTCCCTCTTTCCTTCCCTCCCTGTTTCCCTCACTCCGTCCATCCCCCCTCCCTCTTTCCCTCCCTCCCTCCCTTCATTCCTTCTTTCCTTCCTCCCTCCCTTCCTTCCTTCCTTCCTTCCTTCCTTCCTTCCTTCCTTCCTTCCCTACCTCCCTCCTTCCCTCCCTCTTTCCTTCCCGCCCTGTTTCCCTCCCTCCCTCCCTTCCTTCCTTCTTTCCTTCCTCTCTCCCTCCCTCCTTCCCTTCCTTCCTTCTTTCCTTCCTCCCTCCCACCCTCCCTCCCTCCCTCTCTCCCTTCCTTCCTTCCTTCCTTCCTTCCTTCCTTCCTTCCTTCCTTCCTTCCTTCCTTCCTTCCTCCCTCCCTCCCTCCTTCCCTTCCTTCCTTCTTTCCTTCCTCTCTCCCTTCCTTCCTTCCTTCCTTCCTTCCTTCCCTACCTCCCTCCTTCCCTCCCTCTTTCCTTCCCTCCCTGTTTCCCTCCCTCCCTCCCTTCCCTCCTTCTTTCCTTCCTCTATCACTTCCTTCCTTCCTTCCTTCCTTCCTTCCTTCCTTCCTTCCTTCCTTCCTTCCTTCCTTCCTTCCTACCTTCCCTACCTCCCTCCTTCCCTACCTCCCTCCTTCCCTCCCTCTTTCCTTCCCTCCCTGTTTCCCTCAATCCCTCCATCCCCCCTCCCTCTTTCCCTCCCTCCCTCCCTTCATTCCTTCTTTCCTTCCTCCCTCCCTCCCTTCCTTCCTTCTTTCCTTCCTTCCTTCCTTCCTTCTTTCCTTCCTTCCTTCCTTCCCTACCTCCCTCCTTCCCTCCCTCTTTCCTTCCCGCCCTGTTTCCCTCCCT
This sequence comes from Sorex araneus, assembly GCF_027595985.1. Lineage (NCBI taxonomy): Eukaryota > Metazoa > Chordata > Mammalia > Eulipotyphla > Soricidae > Sorex > Sorex araneus. The sequence goes on from NC_073302.1 coordinate 444,303,353, forward strand.
CCCTTCCTTCCTTCTTTCCTTCCTCTCTCCCTCCCTCCTTCCCTTCCTTCCTTCTTTCCTCCCTCCCTCCCTCCCTCCCTCCCTCTCTCCCTTCCTTCCTTCCTTCCTTCCTTCCTTCCTTCCTTCCTTCCTTCCTTCCTTTCTTCCTTCCTCCCTCCCTCCTTCCCTTCCTTCCTTCTTTCCTTCCTCTCTCCCTTCCTTCCTTCCTTCCTTCCTTCCTTCCCTACCTCCCTCCTTCCCTCCCTGTTTCCCTCCCTCCCTCCCTCCCTTCCTTCCTTCTTTCCTTCCTCTATCACTTCCTTCCTTCCTTCCTTCCTTCCTTCCTTCCTTCCTTCCTTCCTTCCTTCCTTCCTTCCTTCCTTCCCTACCTCCCTCCTTCCCTCCCTGTTTCCCTCCCTCCCTGTTTCCCTCCCTCCCTCCCTCCCTCCCTCCCTCCCTCCCTCCCTCCCTTCCTTCTTTCCTTCCTCCCTCCCTCCCTTCCTTCCTTCCTTCCTTCCTTCCTTCCTTCCTTCCTTCCTTCCTTCCTTCCTTCCTTCTGTACCTCCCTCCTTCCCTCCCTCTTTCCTTCCCTCTCTGTTTCCCTCCCTCCCTCCCTCCCTTCCTTCCTTCTTTCCTCCCTCCCTCCCTCCCTCCCTCCCTCCCTCCCTCCCTCCCTCCCTCCCTTCCTCCCTCCCTCCCTCCCTTCCTCCCTCCCTCCCTCCCTTCCTTCCTTCCTTCCTTCCTTCCTTACTTCCTTCCTTCCTTCCTTCCTTCCTTCCTTCCTTCCTTCCTTCCTTCCTTCCTTCCTTCCTTCCGTCCCTCCTGAGGACTGACTCTGGCTCTCTGCTTAGGGACTCCTAGCAATGCTTAGGGACGATTTGTGGTGCCAGGAATCAAGTCTCGTCTGTTAGAGAAAGGCCAGCTGCCTACCCAATTATATGACCTCTCCATATGCAAAATATTATTTGTTTGTTCATTGCTTTATTTGAGGGAATTTTGAGGCATGTCTGATGGTGTTTATTGGGGAACCATATGCAGTGCTGGGCTCATACCAGGATTGAGTGTGTGCAAGGCCCTTCAGGTCTCTTTAGAATTTTTCTTTAATACCTGATTTTTATTTCTTTCATATTCAGCGTGCTCACTGCCATAGTTCTCCTATGTCCATACTTGAATCCTCAGCATTATTTTTGATCCTCTTCCTGATTTGGTTTGACTCTCAATGCATATCAGTTTGTAAAAGGCTGTTTGGCTTATTCTTAAGATTAAAACCTGCAGATCACAAGGAAAGGACAGGAGGGGAGGTTGAGACAGGGAAATGTTACACTGCAATGTACTCCCACAAAACTTCTAGCTCATCTCATCAGAAGTCCTAAATTTCAGCCACACCTTCACCCTTGTTCAGTATTGGGTCAAGTCAAGTCTGAACTTGGACTTTTCTAAAGTGCTTTCACCAGTTAATGGACACAATTTTTCCAATGAGTAGAAAGTGCTATTTTTTGCAAAATAATCTCCTTAGCTAAAATTCCTCACAAACTTTATAATTGTAACAGATTATCAGGTCAGCACATTGTACTGTTTATTGTAGACTCCTGCTTAAGAAGCTGACAAATAATATTGTCATGTTTGTCTTGTGATATTTTTATCTTTCATATCTATTTTTGCACTTCTCATGACTCAACTTAGAACTGATGTACAGAGTTTTATGGATAAGGTCCTTCTAAGGGTCTTGGTCTGGCCTATTCTTCATCCATAATTCCCATGAGTGAGTGTGTGATTAATCAGTTGAATAGCACTCATGGACTCCCCATTGACATGGGTCAAATACAAATCCCTAAGTTTAGAGTTCAAAGACCACCCAGGCCTTGATTACAGTGCTCTGTGGCCTCAATCACCCAGCCTATGTTATACTCTGCTGTGGCCACTGTTACAGCAAAACTTCTTGTGTGTTGCTTGTCATACTTTAATCTTGGCCACATTGTTCTTTCATACAGAAGCTTTCTATTTATATACTTTTTATTTGGAGCATTTTGATTTCAGGGTTACAACACATAGTTCCGGTACAAGATCCTTAAGGGTGGGTCTCTGGCACTGCACTCTCCTCCAAGCACCTCCCAAGGTGGCCTTCAAGTGTCTAACCCCAATTTAAGCCGAAATGTCTTAATTTCAGGGTTCCCTTAGACTTATATAATACTTGTATAAATGGTACAAAATGCCCTACTTTCTCCAAATATTTATCACCACATGACAGTGACCATTGTTCAGAAGCTACTACTAATATGCCACTTGAATCTATAGACCACATGAGAGTCCATCAGCTTCCCAAATAGTGTCATTTTCCTGAACAAAGCCATGCATTGCATTTAGTTCTCATATGTCTTTTAACCTATTTTATTTATTATTTATTTTATTTATTTAAATGTGGACAAAAGCCCCAATGATGGATACAGTTCTAGTGGTGAAGTGGGATAGATAACAAGGCTCCAATATTAAAATCAATACATAAAATCCTCAATATGTATGTGGAATTGATATACCTGATCGTGGGATTATTGCATTCTTATCTAAAAATGTGTGAAGCTGTTTGCTGCTATTAAACTGATAAGAAGAGATACTATACTTGTTCTTTGCCAAAAAGAAGCAATATTGTTAATTGTTCTTGTTTATATTGCTGTTGAGTTTAGTTGGCTTCTATGATACTTCCCCATATAACTTAATTTGCTCCTACTGGAATTTCAGTATTGAGGAGTTGGGAGATGTCCAGATACCGTCAGGACCCAGGGTCTGGGCCAATGAGTGGTGTAGAGGTGGCTGTCTGTGGGAGGTAGGTGTGGCTTCGAAGCTTCTGGAAATTCCAGGCTGAGAGGCCCACCCAGACTCTGAGAAGACGCCAATGGCCTCAGTCTGGGTGCCTGAGTGACTCTGAGAAGATACCAATGTTCAATGTTCTCAGTTTGGGCACCTGGGAACCTGGAATTATTCAGTTTGGCATCCAAAAAGAATATTTTGGAAGCCATGGCATTAATCCCTTAGGCGACTTCAGTGATGGTGCAGCTGTCCAGGATTATCTTGTAGATTGTTGTTTATTTTGGGTTTTCAGAAATGTTCTCAGTATGTGCTTTTCTTCTCTTTTCTTTTTCTTTTCTTAAAAATGGTGTGATATTCTTGTCATTCATTGCTTAAAACGTGGCTGTATTTCTTTGCTTCTGACGTTAATGGTGATCATCCGAAGTGGTTTTTTTTCACTTTAGAAATGACTCTGTTCCTTTTGTAATTAGCAAGTACATTATGGGGAAATACTATAGGACCACATCAATATCTTGTTTCTCGTTATAGGTTTTCATCTCACATTCAACTATTAATTTTAGCATTCATTGATTTTTTTTCCTATTATGATATTTGCTCATTTGGGCCAATCTATTTTAAGGAGGAACGTTTACTTCTTACAGTCAAGACAGCTTTTAGATTCTTATTTTATTCTTTGGGTGATGTGTCTTTTTCCCAAAGCTTATTTTTGTGCCCTCAAAATTGTCTCAGATTCAGTCACCGGGAGGCATTTCAAGTATTCTTTTAACGTCCCTTTCCGCCCTTAATGAATTGAAATCTTTCTATTCATTGATTGCATCAGGAGAATGGCTTCCAAGTGGTATTCAGGGGGTCGAGGACCCTCCCAGCAATTCTGGTCATCTGTCATGGGGACAGTGGTTCAGTGTGAGGGCAGGGGTGTGTGGAGCTGGTCTGACCCTGCAGGCATTAGCGGGGTCTCCCTGGAGTTGTTCAGGGCCATCAGGCATTGTGAGGCAGGATTCGGGGTATCTCAGCAACGCCGAGGGACCATGTGGTCTGGGGGAATGAACTTCGAGGGATATCCCAAAGCATGTGTTTTAATCCCTATATTATCCCTTGGGACTCTAATTTGGAATCTCAATGATCACCTAATACATCCTTCAATCATCTGAACGTGTTCATAGCCATGTTCCATAGAATCTGCATCATGTCACCTGTTCAGAAGTCTCCTTTTACACACTTTCAAATTTCATTTTCTTTTTGTCTTTTTGTGTCACACCCTGCAATCCTTAGGGGTTACTCCTGGTTCTGCGCTCAGGAATTTCTCCTAGAGGTGCTCGGGAGACCATATGGGACGCCAGGGATAGAACCTGGGTTGGCTGTGTGCAAGGCAAACACCCTATATGCTCTACTGCCACTCTAACCCTTGCAGACTTTTTGCTCTTAGGTTTTTTGATGCGTAGTGGACATAGGACATTTTTTATGATGTACACAATATCTTGATATATGTATTTAGTGTACAGACAGTTTGTTTTTGCCTGTTTGCTAGTCCACATTCTAACTGATGTAAAATGTTTTCTCATAGAATTTTTCATTTGCATATTTAGATGATTTGTAATATTGAGAACCAATAATTCGGTCATTTTCATATCTAGGAAACTCAACTGTTTAGGTTCTTTGACCATTTATTAATCAGATAGTTTTGGTTTGTATTTTTTATTTTCTCTTTTGTGAAGTTTTGTTTAACTTTTATTCCCTTTCAGATAAGATTTTCTAATCTCCTTCTCCTCTTCCTTCTCTTCCTCCTCTTTCCTTCTTTTATTCTTCTACCTTTGTCTTTTTCTCCACATTGTCCAGGACTTCCTCTTGAATTTGTGCTCAGGGGTCACTTCTGGCAGAGCTCAGGGACACATTATGTGCCAGAGTTTAAACATAGATTGGTTTACTGAAAAATGCTAATTGGATTTATTGCACTTTGGGAGGCATACCCAGAAATACTCAGTGCTTATTCCTGGGGTTGAACTCAGAAATTACTCCTGGCAGTGCTCTGGGGACCATATGGGACTCTGGGAATCAAACGCGGTTCAGCCACATGCAACACAAATCCTCTACCTTCTACAATGTTGCTCCAGCCCCTGGAATTGTATTAAACTAATAATGCTTGTGTAGTATGAATATTTGAACAGTTATTTCAACTAATGAACCCAGTATCTTTCCATTACTTGTATACTCATTACCTTTAATCAATGTCTTCCAATTTTCAGTTTACAGACATTTTACCTCATTGGTTAAATTATTTAATCATCATTTCATTAATTTTTATGCTTTGTAAATTATATTATACAAATTATTTTGTATGTTGATTTTATATCTTGCAGCCTTATTGAATTAGTTTATTAGTTCAGCTCATTTCAAAGAATTTCCGTGATGTTTCTAATCATCCTCGCTAAAATTGATTTGCCTTTCTTTTGAACTCTTGAGTTAATTGTAATATTCTACCAAGGGGCAAACAAATTTTGTCTATTAATTGTATTATAATTCTGTTAAAACTGGAAATATGAGTTTCTTGATCTTTTTCATTCATTTTCTCCTATCACCAAATTTCCTCCCCTCTGTAACAACCAATCAGTTTTCTGAGTATTATTGTTATCATTATCATTAGTTTTGGGACCATAACCAGTAGTTCTCAGGGTTTTCTCCTAAATATGACTTTAGGGACAACTTCTCACTTGCCAATGACCAAACTGGAGTCTGCCTGTGCAAGGCAAATGCGTTATCCCCTCTACCATCTTTCCAATTCTCTGAGTACTAGTTTTTGAGTTATTTTATACATATTTTTATTGAATTTCTGTGAAATACACAGTTACAAAGTTGTTCATGACTTGGTTTCAGTCATTCAATATTCCAATAATCCATCCTTTCACCAGTGTACATTCCCACAATTGGTGTCCCCATTTTTCCCCCCAGCCTCTGACTCTCTCTCTCTCTCTCCCTTCCCCCCACCATCTTTCCTTTTGGTAATTATGATTTATAATACACAGGTACTAATTTTTAATTGTTGTGGTGGTATTGAATTTGATCAGAAAATTCAAAATAGTATGTAAGTATAATCATTGTATTTGAAATATTCATTTTAAATATTTTGTGATTTGCAGTAGTTTTGTATGATAGACAGGATGTAGTTCCAATGGAAGAGGAAAACCACTAGATCCTCAGTCAGCATTTCAGATGCATTTGAAGCAAAGGTCCGAATGAAGTGAGCAGAAGGGAGGCATGAGTGTGGGGACCCTGTCAGTGTGACATTGCATGTCACAGTGTCATGCCATAAGAGAGACCTTGAGATCTTGAACCTTGAAATTCTTCAAGGTTGCTAAGGAAGAATGATGTTACAAACAGTGTGGCTCTCATCACACTCAGGCTTGGTAGTAATCATTTCTAAAACCAGTCAGGGAGTAAAGTCAGAAATTCTAGTCATAGATCAACTTCTCCAGAGGCTCTACTAAGTTCTTTGAAAGAAGAAAGTGCAACCTGGTGGTTAAAATCATTTCATTTTCCTCACAGGAACCATTGGGCACATATCGAATCAGGAAAAGTGCTGATATCTTTGAACAACAAAACTCACGATGCTCATTCTTCTTCCTTTCCCACGCTATTGTGATGATTTGTATATTCAGAAGCTAACAATGTGAATGGCAGGAAGGATAAGTGATTATGCATTTCTGAATGCCATTATAAGAGTTCACTAGGAAGAAATGGCTGCTTGAGCATGAATGTATTGTTACTGCTTGAATGATGATAGTGGTTGTTCGTCCCTTTTCTCGACTCAGAAAACACTCTTCATTTCAAGGCTTTGGTGTTACATCAAGCAAAAGACACCAACTGAGAAATGGCGCAAATTTTATATACAAAGAACTCCCTTGGAAGTGTTATTGCTATGAATCAATACTGTGAAAGTAACTATAGCATGAAGAGCCTGTGCATCATTGAGAAAAACATGTTTTGAAACATACTTTTGCATCTGCATGTCTCTTTGTACATGGAAGAAGGTCAAAATTAGATGTATGTTTTTTAAAAAATCTTAGAGAGTAAACCCATCTTCCCAGAATGTTTATGAAAGAATACAGATAATAATTTTACTATCTAGATGTTATTTCTGTACTAAATATGAATTCTAATTCTTTTGAAGAAGGTGTGGATGTAGTATCTTTGGTTAATATTAGTTACTGTAATTTGAATGTCAATAATTAGCAATATACTACATAAGAATAGCAACTGTATAGATTTGAAAATAAATGTTTGCTAGGTCTTTTTTCTTGAATTTCAGACTATTTAAAAATTAATTAATATTTTCTATCCTTCATAAAAAAAAAGGACAGGAGCAATAGCACAGTGGGTAGTGTGTTTGCCTTGCACACGGCCAGCAAGCTACCGAGAGTATCCCGACCACACGGCAGAGCATGGCAAGCAACTCATGGTTTATTTGATATGCCAAAAACAGTAACAACAAGTCTCACAATGGAGATGTTACTGGCGCCCACTCGAGCAAATCAATGAGCAACGGGATGACAGTGACAGTGACATGAAAAACATTGCTCTCATTATAGTAAATTGTTAGTAGAGCAGTTAAGCAGTAAATACTGCTGATTCCCTTTTATGCTCTCTGCTACACATATTCTATCTAAAATGCAGTTTTCCAAGTCCATTTTGCTTGATTTCCACTGTCAGCTTGAGGATAGAAATTTTGTAGTTCTCAATGAAAATAAAACTTTTCAAGTGAATTTCTAAGATACTTAATTCATTCTGGTGTCAATCAGTGCTATTTGATCATCAGCATTTTATTTTTTTAACTTTTTTAAAAAATTTAGTTGAATCACCATAAGCTATACTTACAAAATGTTCATGTTTGAGTTTCAGTCATACAATTATGAACACCTGTCTCTACCAATGTATATTTTCCACCACTAATGTGCCCAGTATTTTCCACCTCTCCTCGTCCCACCTCTACTCCTGCCTCTATGGCACATAATTCCCCTCTTACTCTTGCTCTACTTATGGGCATTATGGTTTTAAATATAGATAATGAGAGGCTATCATGTCTGGACCTTCATTTACTTTCAGCACACATCTCCCATTCAGAGTGATCCCTCCAACCGTCATTGACTGAGTGATCCCTTCTCTATCTAAGCTGCCTTATCCCTCAGCTCATGAAACAGGCTTCCAACAGAGGAGCAGTCTTCCTGGCCCTTGTCTCTCATGTCCTAGGGTATTAGTCTTATATTATATAAAACTGCACTCATTTTATACTTCACAAATGAGTGCAGTCATCCTTTGTCTGTCCCTCTATTTCTGACTCATTTCATTTAGCATGATACTCTCCATGACTATCCACTTAAAAGCAAATTGTATGACTTCATCTTTCCTAACAGCTGCATAGTATTCCATTGTGTAGATGATTAGTATTCCATTGTGTAGACGAAGAGCATTTTTTCGTCTGCCTTTTGGCCATTCGAATTTCTTCTTTGAGAAAGTTTCTGTTCATTTCCCATTTTCTGATGGGACTGGATGTTGTCTTCTCATAGAGTTCAACCGGTGCCTTGTATATCCTTGATATTAACCCCTCATCAGAAGGGAATTGGGTGACTAGCCTTTCCCATTCCATAGACTGTCTTTGTATCCTGGTCACTATTTCTATTGAGGTGCAGAAGCTTCTTAGTTTAGGATTGTCCCATTTGTTTATCTCTGATTTTACTTGTTTGGTCAGTGGTGTTTCATCTTTGAAGGTAACTTTTGGTTCAATGCCATGGAGGGTTTTGTCGACCTTTTCTTCAATGTACCTTATGGATTTTCTGGTCTGATATTGAGGCCTTTAGTCTATTTTAATCTGACTTTTGTGCATGGTGCGAAGATTATATGACCATATGTTTGAGGGTGTGTATAAGGATATTAGACCCTATTCAACCCTATTCTATTGGTTGGCAGGTCCGTCTTTTTTCCACTATCATGATGTTTTAATTATTACTGCTTTGTAGTACAGTTTTAGGTTGGGGAAGATGATGCCTTACTCTCCCCAACCCTCGCCCCAAGAATTGCTTTAGCTATATCTGGGGGCTTGTTGTTCCATATGAATTTCAGGAGTGTTTGATCAACTTTTGAAGAATAGTAAAAAACTAAGGCACGCCGAGGGGCACGTGCACTCGCGGGCTCTCCAGGCGGCTCTGTCTCACTGCCTGCATTCGGTGCTCTGGAACCGCTGTGTTAATCATTCCTCCGTAGCAGGGTCCAAATCTAGTTATCACTGTTTGGATCATGACAACATTTGTCCATGATCAAGCTCTTAACTTATAGTTAATCATTAGGCACTTTGGCCAGGCCCATCTCGATGCCAGGGTAGCACACAACTCACCCACCACTTGCCCTGGGTCCGTCTCGTCCCTCATCAGGACCCTGCTTTTGGGGGTGCTAGAAAGTAAGGGCTGCTGAGACTTAGGTCGAGAGAACAGATGCCCAGGAGGAAAATATCATGTAGAATCAAATGACTCCCAGGTTATAAAAGCATAGCATTTGCTAAGTCTTCCTGTGTCCATACAAAAAGGACATTGCTCTGAATAAACTATGCAAAGGACTCAAGGAGAAGAGAAAAACAGTATTTTCAAGTCAACAGAACACTAAGAAAGAAGCTACAAATAAACACAGAGGAGTGGGAGCACTGTCATGGGAGTAACCCAATAAACCTAAACTACTGAGGCTATGTTATCCTACAAATATCATGGGTGTCCTTATAGGGATCACATTGAATCTGTATAATGCTTTGGTGAGTACTATCATGTTGACAATGTTAATTCTCCCCTAATATCTTTACAAATTCTTTCTCTTATTTTTAAACGGGTATGCTAACTAAAGGAAACTGTGTTATGGTAGCTCTGAGATTCAGAAATGAAGTATTGCTGAAGATTCAGTCTTAACAGTATTAGGTGATTTTTGAATTTAAAATACTCATAATCCTAGAGTATATCTATCATCAAATATTATTTTATCTAATGCTCTTTTCTGGTTTTAATCAATTATGCTGTAACACGGGGCAGTCAGAGCATAGAGTGCATTTTGAATTCTGCTTTTAAATCATTACTCTCTTACGGCTGTTTCCATTTTTTTTGACAATCTTTATAATGTAAAACACTTCAGAGTACTATGAGAGTACGACTCTGAATACTACGCAGAGTACTATGCTGAATATAATAAATTACAAAGTAGTTTTTATATTGCACTGCATTTATATTGTTTACCAGATATTGTATAGTAATACTTCCATGAAAATCTGCTGACAGCTCTTTTTGTTGAAATAATTTCTTTTTATAATTCTCAGTAGCAGGATTGCTAGTCTCAAAGAAGCGGAATAATTTTGTAGCTCTTCTTATTTATAACACTTCAGTTCTTTTCAGCAGCCAGATCACAGATAGCTATTAAATCTATATGTGGGGTCCAATAGAAAGATGTAAAAAGATATGAGGTGTTCTTTAGAATCTTTCCTGTTACACCCATTATATGGGCAGACACACCCACAAGCTGCCCCGGGCACCATGCAATCCCATCGATGGCCATGATCCAGAGACTATAAAAATAAAGGTCTCAGAAGCTCGACCTCCGATAGCCTAGTTCTCCCTCTCAGAGAACCTGGCAAGGAACCTAGAGCATCCTGTCTGCACCGCAGAGCCTGGCAAGCTCTCTGTGGCATATTCAATATGCCAAATACAATAAGAATGATGGGTCCCATTCCCCTTACCCTGAAGGAGCCTCCAACGTGGCACCACTGGGAAGAACGAGTAAAGAGAGGCTGCTAAAATCTCAGGGCTAGGACGAAATGGAGAGGTTACTGTCACCCGCTCGAGCGAATTGATGATCACTGGGATGAAAGTGATGACAGTGATACAGGGAATTATCGCAATCCATGAGCAGGGGATATGTTTCCATTTTCTTGTGTCCTTTTTTTTAATTTCCTGAAGTAACATTTTGTGGTCTTCTTTGTAGAGGTCCTTTACCTCCTTAATTAAGCTGATTCCAAGGTACTTGATTTTCTGAGGCTTGATTGTGAATGGGATTGTTTTTTCATATCACTTTCTTGGAATTATTCATTATTTCATGGATAAACAACAGCTCAGGAACTTTGTAGATTCAAAACCAACATTAAAACAAGGACTAAAGTGGCGACTATAAAACAAGACAAACCCCTATAAGCACAGCAAACCCCTACAGAAAGAGTACCATCCTATCAACACGTTAAATGAGACATAATTTCTCTGGTGTTCATCAACATTGTACTCTAATATATTGTTATCATTTTCAATTGCTACATAGAGAGCAAGTGTTAGAAATGTTGTGGATACATGCTTATTTCCTTTAGGAAACCAATATACTAATAGCACGTGTTATAGAAAAAAGAGTGAAATATTCTCAATATAACTCCTGGGGGTACAGTGGGGGTTGTGACATTTTAGGTTCTGTGGCCATTTCTGTTCCAATCCCAAGCAATACATATATAGAGGAGAAAAGAAAAATATTATCAATTCAACTCTTTGAGGGTTACATATTAGGTTATATGGCCATTCTCTGTCTCATCCTCAGGACCACCTGTGGTCACCTGGGCATCTCTAGGAGTGATGCCTGAGTGCAGAGAGAAACAGGAATAAGCCCTAAGTACTCCCATGTTCGGCTTAACCCTGACCTCAAGGGGGCAATTAAAAACCTCTGTCTTGGGCTGGAGTGATAGCACAGCGGGTAGGCCATTTGCCTTGCACTCGGCCAACCCCAGTTCGATTCCCAGCATCCCGGCCAACCCGACTTTGATTTCTAGCATCCCATATGGTCCCCTGAGCACTGCCAGGAGTAATTCTTGAGTGCAGAACCAAGAGTAACCCCTGAGTATGGTGTGACCCAAAAAGAAAAAAAAAAACAAAAAAACCTCTGACTTTTCTCGAACACAATGTGAACCAGTTAGTATCCCTGCCTCCCACCAGGAAAAGGAATTTTGTGAAATATTTAAGTATAGAATTATTGATCATTTTTTGAGCATTATTCTGAAAGTTTACTGAACAGCCCTCTCTTCCTTCAGCTTTAAAATTTAAATATTTGATGATATTTAAGTATATCTTATTATAATCAGCAAAGCATGTTTTTTCCTAGTGGTGTGTACAATTTAAATTTTATCATGATGATTATGCAAAATATTAATTTGCCTTGCTGCAAATTTTTGGAATGATATGTGCTAAGTGATAACACTTACACTGTGATTTGACTACTTTTATTCCTCTGTTGTGTTGTTATACTAAGTAGCTCTTTTCGTTCGTGCTAAGCATATAATTAGTGGTTGTTTAAATCATATTATGTTCAGGTATCAATAATCAGATGTCAATTCAAAACAGTGCTCTCTTAAGGGGCTGGATCTAAAATTTAAGAAATGTTTCAAAGCTAATGCCCAAGTCTATAAATGAGTTAATATGTGTGGTAAAATAAAAACATTTATTAAAACCAATAACTATGATATGACATTTTAGCTAGTTTCCTTCCTTCCTTCCTTCCTTCCTTCCTTCCTTCCTTCCTTCCTTCCTTCCTTCCTTCCTTCCTTCCTTCCTTCCTTCCTTCCATCCTTCCTTCCTCCTTTCTTCCTTTTTGTGTGTCTTTCTTTGTGTCTTTCTTTCCTCCTTTCTTTCCTTTCTTTTTTTCCTGTTTTTGTGGCAGACCCAGAAATATTTAGGGAATAGTCCTGGCTCTGCACTCAGGAATTAGCCCCTGGTACTTGGGGTTGGGGGTGGGCATGCATATAGGATGCCAGGGAAGGGATTGAACCTGTATCAGCCTCCTGCAAGGCAACCAGCCTAAGTACTTATCTCTCTAGCCTCAAATTTTAAGTATTGAAGTCTGTAAAGAGGTAGAAAACTCAGAGCATAAAGCATCTTTTCATTCTCTTCTAATTATATTTCTTAGAGGGAAGAAGCAAAATATTGTATTTTCTATTTTAAAATGGCAATAATTTTATTCAGAGAAGTTGACTGCTGAAATAATGGCAAAGAGTATGAGACATGCCTCTAAGAACATGGAACTTTTATAATTTTATTTTGTTCCCTTGTGACACTTTGCTTTATGCAAGTGAGTGCATTAATTTGTCTTGAAATGAAAAAAAGAACAGAGAAAAGTGTCTGCTGATTTTTCTATAATTTGAATAGCATGAAAAATATTTCTGATATTAATCTCATAAAGTCAGTGAAATTAAAAAATGTAACTAATAGCATACACTTAACTTTCAAAAATATTGGATGTCGCAAAGCTTTTGAGCATATTTAATTTTTATATCTTATAATTTATCACTATGCATGTGCTTCTACTTTCACTCCTAACAACAAAGAATGAATATGTACTTATTAGTCACAGAGTAAAAATTTAAGAAATTGCATGTTATCTTCAAAGTCCTTAGGAATAATGAAAGAGTATAATAAAATTAACCCATGCACTCATTATTAATTGAAAGGAAATCAGAAATTCTAATAAAAATATAAATACATGTCTGTTTTGCTTATTAAATTCACTCAACATTACAGATAACTATTTGGTATTTTAAGGGGAATAAATATCAATCCAATGTTACCCATAAAAGGAATACCTACTTTCCTCTAGCTCCACCATTTTCTCATTTTGTTTTGTTGATTTTATTTTTGCATCACAATCGGTGCTGCTCAGGACTTAGGGATCACTCCTGGTGGGCTCAGGACCAGGACCATGTGACATGCAGGGGACTGAGCCCTGGTTGGCCATGTGCAAAGCTATTGCACTATCCACTCTACTATTTCTCCAGTCCCGTATCCCACCTTGCAAATTGATCCAATTAATCAGCCTCCTTGTTTTCTGTTTTCATCATCTGATGGAATCCACCAGGAAGTTATTCTCAATGTTCTTTCACATTAACAATAAGAATATGCCTTGTTAATCCTGAAGATAACTATATCCAATTGCTGACTCAAATAAAGATATAGAAATAATAATAACCAACAGATTTTAAAGTTTCGTTAATTTCTGAACTGTAATAAGATAGGAAGCTATAATTTTCATGACTTTTATTCAAAAATAATTCAAGAAGAGGAACAATGCTATGATGATTTGTTTTTTAAAATGCATGCGTTATTTTCTACGTTGTCTCACATCAGAGCCCATTGTATGTTCCAAAGTCAAAATGGTTCCAAATATCAAGAAATTATAATAAAAATATTAAAATTATTCAGTGGTGTTAGGACACTTACATAGGCATACACTGACATGTCATATGTATAAGGAATGAATGTTTTGATGACACAGTTGTGAGACTTTATTATGTTTCCTCTCTTGCTTATTAATATACCAACCAGTAGTAGAAGCAATCTAAAATGTATTAAGAACAGTGTTGGGAAAGCTATTTTATTTTTTCTTCTTTTCCTTATGAAGCAGCAGATTTTATAAAAACTTGTCTTACAGAAGAAAGCTGTGACTAATAAATCAAGTCGTATAGTTTGTAGCAGAATTGGTACTTTTAATATTGCAGAATTTTTACAAAGCATTGGCTTTTGTCCTGACTCAGTCTAATACATTACTTACATTGGCTCTAGAAATGTCTATTTATTTCTCTTGAAATTTTGCTGAATTAATATTTTTCATTGAAAGGGTGTCATTGTTAAACAGTGGACTATTCAAGCTGTGTTTATGTTGAATTTGCAATTCAATCGAATAGAAGAAAATATCTTTAAATATGGATCATTTCAGATTTGAAAAAAAAGACAATTTTGTTTAGTGGAGCAAAAAACCATCGAATCATGTAGCTTAACACACAGTGTAATGTTTGCAATCTAAATGTTTAACATAAGTTATCGACATTAATGAAATCTTTAAAGTTTAAATCTAATTTTTCTCAGCTGGGGGTACAAAAAGTGTGATAAATCATTTGTTTTTATCAATTTTAAAGCTTATTTTTTGTCATGTTACTTAAATGTCAACTAATTTCTCCAGAAAGGAATCATTTTAAAAGGCAGCAGAGATAGAGAAGGGAATACCTAGTAGAGAATGTTGGGAGGACCCACTCGGGTTGAAAACTCCATGCCGAAAGTAGACTATAGACCGAACATGATGGCCACTCAATACCTCTATTGCAAACTACAACATCCAACAGGAGAGAGAACAAAAGGGAATGCCCTGCCGCAGAGGCAGGGTGGGGTGGTGGGGGTTGGGGTGGGGGTGGTGGGAGGGATACTGGGAACATTGGTGGAGGAGAATGGGCACTGGTGGAGGGATGTAAACAAAATGCAAACATGAAAGAAAGTTCATAAGTTTGTAACTGTACCTCACGGTGATTCACTATTAAAAATTTTTTAAGGAGGTTGAGGGGAGAGGGGGAGGTATACTGTGATTCTTGGTGGTGGAATGTGTGCACTGGTGAAGGGATGGGTGTTCGAGCATTGTATGACTGAAACTTAAACCTGAAAGCTTTGTAACTTTCCACATGGTGATTCAATAAAAGAATAAATTAATTAATTTTTTTAAGTTTTCCAGAGCAATTATATAGCAAACAGGACACTTGTCTGCACAGAAACAACCTAGGTTTGATCTCCAGAATCACATTTGGTCCCCTGAACACCGGCGGGTACCATTCCTGAATGCAGAGCCAAGAGTAAGCATTACCAGATGTGCCACCCCCCAAAAAATTAATATATGTGGGTGAATAAAGATATATGGATTGATAGCCATGCATAAGCAGCTCTAGTAAATGGGCTTCTTAGGATTAACAACATATTTCCTCACCCCTTGCCAACTATTACACAGCTGTCAACACAAGAAACCAAGTGGATTCATTTAACTACCATCTGCTGCATTCAACTTACCTGCATCTTTGTTGCAAAGCATGTTAATCAGCAGTGAATAGTCTCATGTCTTGGCAACTGAAACAAAGTACCAAAAGGGGGACTAAGTAATCAATGTGCTTCTCTACTGTGGCCCTGGAGATTTTTTTTCCTTTGTTCTAATACTGTTTGTTTGGTTGGTTGTTTTTTGTTTTGGTTTGGTTTTGGTTTTTGGGGTCACACCCAGCGATGCTCAGGAGTTACTCCTAGCTCTGCACTCAGGAACTGTTCCTGGGGGTGCTTGGGGGACCATATGGGATCCTGGGGATAGAACTCGGGTCGCCAGGTGCAAGGCAAACGCCCTCCCTGCTGTATTATCGCTCTGGCCCTTTTCAATATGGTATTTAAGGGGAGCACGCTAGTAGGTCATTCTTGTTGGTTGACTGTTCTAAGTAAGATGTCTGTATACTGATACAGAATTTTAAAATTATTAATGGCAAACAGATAAAGAATTCTTGAATTATTACTAAAACCTTCTGGTAAGTTCTAGGGCATTAGTCTCTTAAATGCTTTTGCATTCCACCTTCACACCCCCATTCTCCTATGTGTCTTTAAGATAGTTTTGAAAACATAGGACAGTTACTTATGTAGTTTTTTTTCCTCCACTACTGCTTCTACGGATCCAGGAATAATAGGGCCACGGGGAGAATTAAGAATTTTATAAAGCTTTTAAAACATTTGTGGCACTAGTTTGTTTTTTTTTTGTTTTTTTTTGTTTTGTTTTTTGCTTTTTGGGTCATACCTGGCGATGCACAGCAGTTACTCCTGGCTCATGCACTCAAGGATTACTCCTAGTGGTGCTCGAGGGACCGTATGGGATCTTGGGAATCGAACTTGGGGTGTGTGATGTGCAAGTCAAATGCTCTACCCGCCGTGCTATCACTCGAGCCGTTAGTTTGGTGTGGTTTGGGGACTCACAGTTGGTCATGGTCATGGCTTACTCCTAGCTCTATGCTCAGAAATCACTTCGATGCATGTTCATGTGATCAGATATGGTGCCAAGATCAAACCCGATACTTGCTTTTTCATTGAACTATTTTATTTTTAAATACAATAGATGAAAAGCATTGCAAATTATTGCCAAAATGTTGGCGTCATTCAACATAGACAATCCTACCTATGTTTTTTAAAATGATTCATTTAAGATGTATCATCTCTTCAAAGCATCCGGAAGCTCCTTTTCTTTAGTGAGTAGAATAGCAAGAGTTTAGACATGGCTGCCGCTGATTAATTGTCAAGGAGCAGTTGGTGACATAGTGACAGCCTCAGTGATCATAATAACGTACTGAATGTAACAATCATTGGTCACTTTTATCTTTTTCAGATAAAATTTTGCTTTAGTCATTGAACTCAGTGTGTCCATTGTTTTACCAGTGTAGACATTTGTGCTGCTCTATGCCATTTCACATGTCCAGTCTTTTGAGAACACTGTGGCCCTTTATATATACTTTAATTTCTTTTTTTCCCCCTCTTTGGTCACACCCAGGGATGCGCAGGGCTTACTCCTGGCTCTGCAGTTAGGAATTACTCCTGGCGGTGCTGGTGGGACCCATATGGGATGCTGGGGATCGAATCCAGGTCGGCTGAGTGCAAGGCAAACGCCCTATCCACTATACTATCACTCCAGCCCCGGTCCTTTATATTTAAGAGAATTTTAAAAAATAACAATTATGAAAATGAAGACCTAGATATCTCATAAATCACTCTTCCTTTCTGTTTCACTACCATCAAACTTGATTTCCTATTCTTATTGATGCCCTCAGGTGGTGTAGGCTGGAGGGGCCAGTAACTAAATATAGAAAGCACACGGAAAGTGACATACTGGCCATGATGTTCTTCCTTCTAGGAAATGACAGGTAAAGGGACTGTCACTCCTAAGTAGCAGCAGACACTGTGAAGTATATCCAGGCTGCAAAATCTCTAATTGAATATTTTTACAGTACTTACCCGATGTTACCGTTGTGCTCTGTGCTCATCCCTTGAGAACACTGGAAATTTGATAATTTTCTATTTGAGTTTGAAAAGATTGAAAGCTGTACGACTTTTCAAAAACTTTCTGACACGTCAGTGCTAATTTAAGCAGAACTTAGCTAGCTCTCGTCGTTGATGAAAGCAGAGAAAGCCAGTGAGCAGTGACAGACTTTTAATCTAGTCTCTGATTGCTTGTCTAAGTGAAAAGGAAGCGTCTTTGTTCTTTCTTTTTTTTTTTTTTCCTGAGTTCAAGCCAGATGTGCATCTCTCCTTAGCCTGGTAAAAAAAACTCAACGTGAATCATTTGATGGGATTAAGGAATTGGGTAATGTTGTATTCAAATCGCCCAGCCTCTTGCCAATTATAAAGTTTTGTTATAATATTTTAAATAGCATGAAAATATAGCAATAAAGTATACAAGTTTTAAGTAACATAAGTCCATACAGATTGACTAATTTTAAGACACTGTCACAGGAACTGATTCCTTGTGAAGAGTATAAATATTTTGGGAGGCTAAGGTGATAGTGTGGTGGGCAGGTTTTTTTGCCTTGCACATGGCTGACTGAGTTCAATCCCCAAATCCCATATGGTCCCTTGAGCACCACTAGGAGTAATACCTGAGTGCAGAGCCAGGAGTAACCCCTGAGCATCTCCCAGTGTTATACCAAAACCAAAAATATAAATAAAAATAAATGCTCATCTTTGCAGGCAGATAGATAGAGTACCAGTGCGACAAAGGATTCTCATTTTGATCTGCAAGCTAGCAAAAGTTCCAGCTTTCAAATTCTTCGTGGTCTTTGAGGTTTTCTCTCATTCTCAGAGACTTCTTTTCAATTTCCTCTCATGCCTTATGGAACGCTTAGATTGGGCTAGAGCAATAGTACAGAGAGTAGGGCATTTGCCTTGCATGCGGCCAACCCGAGTTCGATTCCTTCGCCCCTCTCTGAGAGCCCGGCAAGCTACCAAGAGTATCTCTCCTGCACGGCAGAGCCTGGCCAGCTATCGATATGCCAAAAATAGTAACAAGTCTCACAATAGAGACTTTACTGGCCCCTGTTCGAGGAAATCGATGAGCAATGGGATGACAGTGACAGTACAGTGGTAGATTGGTAAATCACAGAATCATTTGCAGATCAGCTTGCTTTGCCATCAAGAGACAGGATCCATAAGAGTGACAGCAACATTCTGGATGTGGATGGGATGGAATTATGTTGTGCAGATTCAAGTGCCCAGAAGGTGGGTGCACTGTGATCCAGAGAAGAAAAAGCAAGACCTGAAAGGAAGGTAACAAAAGGCAGAAAGAATAGAGGATTTATGTTGATCAGAAGTGGTTAGCTGCATTTCTTATGAATCACATTTTGGTTATTTAAGCTAGTGGGCGGCAGGGGTAGCAATTATTGTATTGAATTTCTGACCCTCTCTTCCCTTTGGTAAATAAATTTGCTTTGATGATTTTAAAAATGCTGCTTCCCTCCTTTTCTCCTTTTATTCTACATTTTCCATTTCAGTCATTACATTTTGTAGGTACCTTTCCCTCTGCTTAATCGCACACTCTTCTGTAGTGTTAATGAAGGTATTGGGTTGTTAGTTTTATTTAAATTTTTGTGTGAGAAAAAACTCTTTATGTAAAATTTGGTACTTGGTTCCAAATTCTGTTTTTTTAAAATATGCTCATTTAATTTTGTTCTTTCTAAAGCTGTATTTTTGATGGTACTTAAAGTTTGGAAATATGAAATATTAGAAAATATTTTATTTTCCCTAAACACTTTTTATATCATAACTATCAAATAAAATGTGAAGATATATAGAAAAGCATGCTACATGTGAAAAAAATTGTTGGCATATGTAAAAATTTATTTGACTCATTATTAGAATTGATTTTAAAATAAATTATTGGAAGAATTATTTTATGGTCAAAGACAGAAGGTCAAAGCAAATTAGCAAATTGCTTCATGTTCTGCAAGACATCAGTTCTGTAACAGAATCACTTCCTTTGGGTAGATGCTATGAGAACCTCAATTTGAAAAAAAAATCATTTGCAATGTAATCACCTATAAATTAACAATCTTTCCAGAGAGTTAGGATCCAGTGCAATAATCTGTAATAAGTTAAATTTTTTAAAAGATAAAAAACATAGAAAACAAATAATATGCAGGCAGACTTACAGGCAATATTATGATAAGGCAGGCCATATTATTTACGTGAGTGAGGCATGACCTACTGGTGTGCCTGGTGTCATTGGATGTTCCTGGGTATCTTTGGGAGACTGATGCCCAGCTGGAGATCTAACCAGGGTGGGCATACGCAAGGAAAATACCGCAATCCCTGTACTATGTCTCTGACTAAAAGGTTAATTATAGTATCACAAATAAATACTACAATTAAATAATGTGTATACATATAACTGTAAGATGGTTTCATTCCTGCTGAAGAATAAGGTACTGATGTACAAGATTACTGCTCCAGCACCAGGGGGCCCAGGACTGCCCACCACATGCCCTGTGTCCCTGCAAGTTCTGTCCACACTCCTTTCAGGCTCTCGTAATAAGTATAATCCATACTTTCATTCCAGGTGCAAGTTTATTAACGTTTGATATTGTCTTTTTCTTTTGTTCTCTTTTGATGGGCCACAAGGAGCAATATTCAGGGATCCCCTTTGGTGGTGCCCTGAGGGTCCTATGTGAGTCCAGGGATTGAATCAACATCACTTGCATGCAGGTCAAGCACCCTAACACCTGTATTATCTCCTCAGCTACTCAACATTGGTCCCTGCCCCTCCCCGTTTTGTCTCACTATATTCACAGATTAGTGAGATCATATAGTATTAGTCTTTACCCTCTGACTTAATTACCACGATACCTTCCAGTTTCATCCCTATTGCAAAGAGCTGAATGATTTCATCTTCTATTAGAGCTGTATAGTGTCCCACTATATTTATACACCCCGTGATGCTCAGGGCTTACTCTTGGCTCTGTGCTCAAGGATCACTAACTTGTTTCTGAGAGAACATATATGGTACTGGGGATTGAATTCAGGTAGACTGCCAGGCATGTGATTTTACCCTTGTGCTGTCTCCCTGGCCCATCATGACTCCTTTATTCATTCATCTGCTCTTAGACATTAGTTTCTGTATCTTTGCTATTGTACTAAATACTACAATGAACAAAGGTCTTTCAAATTCATTTTTATATTGAGAGTGATGACAGAAAGAGGAATCCTTGGGTCACTTGAAAATTATGCTTTCCCCTTTATGAAAAATTACTGAACTGTTTTCCATACAGGTTAAAGTAGGCAAGTTTCTTACCATAGGAAATAAAAACTGATTTCTTACATAATATCTCTGCCACCAGTATTTGATCTCAATAGTTTAGAAATAAGCTATTCTCACTCACTGGCTTGAAATAATACTTTGCTATGGTTTTGTTTCCCTGGTAGCAAGGGAGTATGAACCATTCATACACACACACACACACACACACACACACACACACACACACATACACACACACATATATAGTCACTGGCCATTTTTTTTTTTGCTTTTTGGGTCACACCCAGCAATGCTCAGGGGTTACCCCTGGCTTTGCACTCAGGAATTACTCCTGGCAGTGCTTGGGGGACCATATGGGATGCCGGGGATCGAACCCGGGTCGGCTGCGTGCAAAGCAAACGCACTACCTGCTGTGCTATCGCTCCGGCCCCTCACTGGCCATTTTTATGTTTTCTTGTAAAATGTGTGTATGTTTGTCTTCTCTCTCAAAATTTTGATTGGGTCATTAGTTTTAATATTGAGGTCTGTCATATGAGCGCTTTATATATTTTACATATTAGCCCTTCATCTGATATACTGTGTGGAAACATTTTTCTCCCATTCAGTATACTGTATTTTTATTTTACCCAGAGTTCTTTTACCATGCAGAAACTTTTAAATTTGATGTTCTATTTTTTTGTTGCTGTTCTTATTTTTCCCTCTGAACTCAAATCACTAAACACAATTCTGAGGTTAATATTCTTGAGAGTATTACCTATGTTTACTCATTGTATATTATGGATTCTTGTCTTACATCAAGGTATTTTTATTTAAATATCAAGGTCTTTAATCTAATCTTTAACCTGATGAGTTAACTTTTCATAATGGTATGAGATGAGATATTTCTGGACTGGAGTGATAGCACAATGGGTAGTGCATCTGCCTTACACACAGCCGAACTTGGTTCAATTCCTACAACCCCCTCAGAGAGCTCGGCAAACTACTGAGAGTATGATGCCCCCATGGCAGAGCCTGGCAAGCTACCTGTGGTGTATTCGATTTGCCAAAAATAGTAACAACTGTCACAGCCACTGTCATTGTCATCCCATTGCTCATCCATTTGCTGGAGCGGGCACCAGTAACGTCTCCACGGTGAGACTTGTTGTTACTAGTTTTGGCATATTGAATACTCCACAGGTAGCTTGCCAGGCTCTGCCGTGTGGGCAAGATACTCTAGGTAGCTTGCCAGGCTCTTCGAGAGGGGAGGAGGAATCAAACCGGGGTCGGCCACATGCAAGGCAAATGCCCTACCGGCTGTGCTATTGCACCAGCCCTTAGCCATCCAAAAAGACACTAACATAAAAATCTCACAGTAACAGCAAATATCACAGTAGAGATGTTACTGGTGCCCACTCGAGTATATCAATGAACAATGGGACGACAGAGCTACAGTGCAATGGTATGAGATATGATTCCAATTTATTAGTTTTTTCTCTGTCCTGTCTTTAACACAATTTTAAAAGGAGTCATCTTTTTTTATTGTTTTCTCTTCTTGTTTTTAGTAGAGTATGATTTTCTATGCATTTTGTCATGCATCTACAAACAGTTCATTTAACTTCTTCTTTACCAATTTATATTGCCTTCATTAATTTTTCTTTCCTAATTTTGTAGTAAGGACTTCCAATACTACATTGAATAAATGTGAGGAAATGACATTCTAGCTTTGTGTCTTTTGTCTACGGAAAGAGTTTATATATTTTTTCGCTCTTGAATATCATGTTGACTGTAGGTTTGTTGTGTCTGTACATTACTGCCTTGATGTGTGTCTTCTCCATTCCTCTTTTGTCAAAGATGTTTATCATGAATAAGTCTTGAAACATTTCAAAATATTCCTCTGTATCTAAAGATATGGCCATATTATCAATTTATTTTATTTTGCTCATATGGTGTATCACATTAATTTATTTGCATATGTTGAACCATCCTTACATCCCTAGGATGGAACCCACTGATTAAAGGTCCATAATCTTTTGATGATATTATTGGATTTGGCTTGCTAAAATTTTTGTGAGGATATTTGCATTGATATTCATCAGATATTTTAATCTGTAGTTTTCTTTTTTTTAGTATCAGTATAACTTTGTATTAAGATAATGTTGGCTTCATAGAAGACATTAGGATAATTTCTGTTTGTAATTATTTGAAGTTTTGATATAACTATGCTGGAGCGATAGCACAGCAGGTGGGCATTCGCCTTTCACGCAGCCGACCTGAGTTTGATTCCTCCGCCTCTCTCGGAGAGCCCGGCAAGCTACAGAGAGTATTGAGCCCGCATGGCAGAGCCTGGCAAGCTACCCGTGGCGTATTGGATATGCCAAAAACAGTAACAATAAGTCTCTCAATGAGAGACATTTATTGGTGCCCACTTGAACAAATCGATGAGCAACGGGATGACAGTGACAGTGATATAACTCTCTATTGAATCCATTTGGACTGGGGCATTTTCTTTTTAAAAAAAAATTTTTGAATCACTGTACGATAGTTACAAGCTTTCATATTTGGGTTACAATCACACAATGAACAAACTCTAGTGCACATTCCCCACCACCAATATCCCCAGTATACCCCCCCTTTCCCACCTTCCCCCTGCCTCCATGGCAGACAATATCCCTCATACTCTTTCTCTGCTTTTGGGCTTTATGGCTTGCAACACAGACCCTGAGAGGTCATCATGTTTGGTCCATTATCTACTTGGTCCATTATGTAAAAAGCTCCTAGAAACAATAGAAGGATATAGTAAAGTGGCAGGCTACAAAATAAAAACCCAAAATTCCATGGTTTTCTTATGTACAAATAATTAAAGAGAAGAAAGAGACATTAAAAAAACAATCCCATTCATAATAGTACCTCAGAAAATCAAGTACCTTACAATCAGCTTAACCAAATAGGTGAAGGACCTATCCAAGGAAAACTACAAAACACTATTTCAGAAATAAAAGAGAACTCTAGGAAATGAAGACACATCCCCTGCTCATGGATAGGGAGAATTAACATTATAAAAATGGCAATACTTCCCAAAGCACTACATAAATTTAATGTGGTCCCTATCAGAATACCCATGACATTTTTCAAAGAAATTATACAAAGCACTCCTGAAATTCATATGGAACAATAAACCCTCACAAATCGCTAAAGCAATCCTGGGGAGAAAGAAGATGGGAGGCAATACCTTCCCCAACTTCAAACTCTACTACAAAGTAGTAGTAATTAAAACAGCATGGTATTGGGCTAGAAACATACCTGCACACCAATGGAACAGAGTTGAATATCCTGTCACAGACCCCCAAATATATGGTCACTTAATCTTTGACAAAGTAGGAAGAAATGTGAAGTGGAACAAGGAAAGCCTCTTCAACAAGTGGTGCTGGGGAAACTGGATAGCTACCTGCAAAAAAATGAACTCTGACCTCTAACCAATACCAGGCACAAAAGTCAGATCAAAGTGGATTAAAAACCTCAATATCAAACATGAATCTATAAGGTACTTAGAGGAAAATGTCGGCAGAACTCTCCATGACATTGAAGCTAAAAGCATCTTTAATATACAAGACACTAGTAGAATTATATAAGAAAAAAAAACCTCCAACCCCATGAAAAAATGAGAAGAAATGAATAGAAGTTTCCTCAAAAAAGAAATACAAATAGCCAAAATGCACATGGACTGGGACATTTTCTTGAGAAGACTTTTAATCATTGTTCCAATTTTCTTTCTCATAAACTGTTTCATCTGGTCTTTTGCTTTCTTTTGATCTAATCTTGAAAGAATCTATGGTTTAAAAATAATCGTCCATTACTTTGATATTGAATTGGTCATAGTAACCTTATGATATTTTGTATTTCTGGCATACTGTTGTAATTTTGTTCTTTACATATCTGACCTGATATATTTGTTTTTTCCCTCTTTATTTTTTCTCATGAGTCTAGCTGAAGGTCTCTCAGTCTTGTTTATTCTTTTATAAAATCAGATCCTGGTTTCATTGACCTTTTCTGTTATTTGTTTTTTATTTTTTTTGTCATTGATCCAATTTTTGTTATATTCCTCCTTCTACTTACTTCGGGATCCATGTCATTTTTCTTTAGTTTCTCAAACTGTGGTATAGGGTCATTGGTTTGAATTTCTTCTTCACTGTTGTAATCCTGTATTGTTAATTATGCATTTTCCGTGTCCCGTGTATTTGTGTATTTGTGGGTTTTTTGGTTATTGTTGTTTGTTTGTTTGATTGTTTGGAGGCCACACCAAAAAGAACTCTGTGCTTACTCTGGACTCCATGCTTAAAATGCTGTATATAATGCTAGGAAGCTAGGAATAAAAACGGGTCTGTTGCATGCAAGGCAAGTGTCTTATGCCCAGTACTATCCAGTTATGTATTTTTTTTAAAAATCAATAAGTTAACTGCAGAATAGTGTTTAAGAAGCCTTTGGTTTCCTTATCCAATACAATTCTCATTATATAAACATTTTGAACACTTGCCTTGAGAATAAAAGCTAAGGAGTTCACACTGATAACCTCTTAGATAACGTGCATAATTACCAGTTGAAAATCAGTTACCTTGTTTTGTTTGTATTATACGATATTATAGATATGCAGACCACATTTCAAATATTTTATAACTAAGTATTTTTCTCTAGACTTGTGTAAAAATGTGTAGCACAAATTATTTAATTCAGTGCTTTAACACAAGTGCAAAAATAAAACGTATGCAAACTATTATTTTGTTAAAGTCATTCCTATATTTTCTAAGTAGCATTGGAAATTTTCTGAGAAACTAAAAACTCACTTCTATAACCTTCAAAGTGCTTTAAAATATCCCTCCTATGGATTATTTTCTTCTCTTGGAGCCAGCTCTAACCGTATGGAAAATGCATCTCTAAATGCAGCTTCATTCTGATGCAATGCGATCTCCATCTCCTTGAGTTTGTTTTATATGCAGTTTGACCTTCTTATACTCAGCAAAGGCATATAATAGTTGACAGATTGGTAGTCATGATGGAAGGCTGAGTTCTCTAGATGATATCTTACAAATTGAGAAGACTGTTTTAAAAATTTACAACAAAAGCAAAAACAAACATCAACTAACTCTGGAAGAAAGGGATCTGTATCCATCTCTTAGAGTCTAAGAAAGATTTTCATAGTAGAAACTAAAATTCAAACATCCTTAGTATACTTGTGGAAGTTGCCAATGTCATAATATTGGTAATCAGGTGGATATTATGTTCCAACTCATTGTTGATTTTTTTTTGCATCAATACCCATTTCGCTAGCATGTCAAAGGAATGAGTCTAAATTAAGTAAAAGTGGTTGTTTCCTTATTGATATGTTTCAAACATAGTACTAAAATAAAACAAGCATGAAAAACTTCTACTTCAAAGAGAAACTACTTTGCATAGTAATGGTGTTTCAGAATGAAAGGATACTCAACAAATTAGTTATGGCCAAAATAGATAGCAATAGAAAAGAGAGAGATTGATATAGGTCTTTAGTAATAGATCATATTTAACTAGGACTATTCAAGTGGCCAGAATGTTCTGGTTAGAACAAATAGCATGAAAAAAACTAATGGTAAATGTTAAGAAGAAATATGCTTTGGAATATCATACACAATTCTGAATTCTAGGCTGTGTTTTCCCCCACACTTGATGCAGTCAGTACCAAAATACCAATGAAGTCATTTGAATATTTATATAAACTGCTTTTCAAATATTTTGTCTGACCTATTTTAGAATAATTTCCTGTTGTTATATAGACTTCATTAATATAGTGTGAATCCAGAGTTTGAATGCCTAATTAGGATGAAATAATAACACAGTCGAGACGTCGTGCTGTTGAAAAATCTGGTTAGAAATGATTGATTAGGGTATATGCATTCTAACCTTGCACACCAGTTTTATTGGAACCCTCTCCACCTCAGAAAGAACTGACCTGTGCTTCTTTCATATTTGGAATTGTAACTTATTTGAGCCAACCCATTTGAGCTTCCTTTATGGTGCTGTATATGGTGTCCTCTTTTTTTTTTCTGTTTGGGTCACACCTGGCGGTGCACAGGGATCACTCCTGACTCCGCACTCAGGAATTACCCCTGGCAGTGCTCAGGGAACCCTATAGGATGCTGGGAACCGAGCCCGGGTGGCCACGTGCAAGGCAAACGCCCTACCCGCTGTGCTATTGCTCTAGCTCCAAGTATATGTTGTGCCTTTTGTTGAATTATTTCCAGAGACCAGTTGTGGGGTGAGGATACAGCAGAATCCTGTAATCCTGTTTCCAATAACAACCCAGAAAAATTGGGTGATTGACACCAGATTCTTTTAACACTGTTTCCCCCTGCCCTCTGGGTTTTAAAAAATAAAATTAATTTATGTGTTGTGTGTGTATGTGCATGCACTTACACACAACATTTGTTGGTGTTCAGGGTTTAATCCTGGCTCTGTGTTCAGGGACCATCCGTGATGGTGCTCTAGGGGACATACATGATACTAGGGATGAGACCAGCCAACACTTTATTTACCCTCTGCACTTCCTCTCTGCCCCTAAAAAGTATCATCATTAGTCTACATTTCTGACTATGCCACATACTGGGGTAGGTTAGTCCTGACTATGAAACTGAGTCAAACATCCACTTATCAGCATAAATCTAGAGAAATAAAAATGTAGAGTGGAGACCAGTTTGTCAGAGAATGCTTGTTTTGGGTGTTAAAGAACCTGACTCCATGTTCTTAGACTTTGGTGCCTTTCATACTATTTCATACTATTATTACAGTAATTGGTGATTTAGAAATGACACAACCTGAGGTTCTGTCTATACCTAAAGTATATACATGAGAAAATATTTATTAAAATCCTAGAATGGCATACTCACTTAAGCTTTAGGAGTACTTCGAAATTCTAATATCTGGTCTCTTCTCCAAATAGTCAGTTGTATCTTATTTTGTTGTTTCTAGTCTTACATCGTCGCGGTGCCTTTATTTCAATGGCACAAGTACAGTATTAAACCTTGATTAAAGCTCGTCTAGTTTTTATTTTCCAGCCAGTTCCTTATGTGACATACATTCTAGAAAATCTCATTCTTGACTACTAATAAAATACAGTGAGGATATTATTTCATTAATAGTTAATTTTGAAGTCAAAGTAGTGTTGTCATGTGTCTTCCTTTATATTTGTATGAAGCGCATAATGATTTGGGATCAGATAAACATCCTATCTTTTGCAATT
This sequence comes from Sorex araneus, assembly GCF_027595985.1. Classification (NCBI taxonomy): domain Eukaryota; kingdom Metazoa; phylum Chordata; class Mammalia; order Eulipotyphla; family Soricidae; genus Sorex; species Sorex araneus. The sequence goes on from NC_073302.1 coordinate 444,331,515, forward strand.
CAACAGATTCTTAATATATGCCTTTCTGCTCTCCTATTGACTTAATTTATCATGAATGTTAATTAAGATACTTCAATTTACATTCGCCAAACTAAATTATTCTATATTTTGCTTCTGTTTGTGTCTTAATTTTCAAATATGTCTCAGGCGTCTAACACTTTGTTATTCTCCTAAACTTTATATGCCTTGGAGTGTTGTTAGCATTATTTCATTTGCCTTTATCAGAATGTTTTTTCTTACTTATAAATAGGAGTAGAAATAACCCTCAAAAACCACTAAGGGTAGTTATCCAGCTGACCAATTCATTAATTAAGACTCGGAGTATGATTGTACAATACCATTTCTTTTTTTTGGCACTTTAGTTCTCTTATTTATATATAAGGCAATGTTCTTTTCACAATGTCAGTTTCTTTCCTGCTATCTTCTAGAATTTTATTATTATATTTCTATTTTTTTCAGTTTAGTGAACAGGATTAGTGTCCCATTCATTAAAATACTTTTACTACAGGGGATAAAGTTTCCTTCTTTCTTCATCTGCCATAACTGTGAGATTCAAAGAACCAGTGGCTGCCTGGAGTAATCCTGGGTCTGTCTTCATTTTTAATAAGTTCACTGCTTGAGAAATACAAGTTTGGACAGCCTTCTTCCACCTCTAGAAAATCAACATAATAAATTATGTTATAACCCACTTCCTACATCTCCATATCCATATTTTATTGCAAAATTTTGCCACTGGCCTAGATTTTACTGTACAGAAAGTGCTTGGGGGTTGTTTACAAACACAATTATAAATTGTATGTTTTTCTATTTTTCATTATTTACACAAATGTGGATTAAGATCTGTGGCATAATCATTGTAGAGTTTTTCAAGAAAAAAATAAACTTGTTTATTTTTATAATTGTGACAATATTTAAATAGTCATATTATGATTTGATGTAAAATTATGCTGAATTATTTTTTCAAATTGAATAAAACAGCCCTTGGGCTATATTATTATTTTTCTAAACAAGGAACTTTATAATATTTATCAAACATACTATTGATTACTTGCATGTCTCTGATTAATTATATTTGATCTATGCATTTGGTATGCAATAATTTTATTCTTCATAATAAAGCCTATTAGTCTTTTTCCTAAGGATGGAAGCAATTAATAATCACTTGTAGTCGTTTGTAGAGACAGTTCAAACACTCTTAAAACATCCTGGGCTGTTATAATTAAGAGTACTATGTTTGTTGTCTTATAACCATAATACCCTCAGCATTGAAGACACATTCTACCTCTGAAGTGTCAGATTACAGTTTCTAATAGTTTTTTCCTCCTAAATAGGCCAAGATTTGTTTAGAATTACTATATCATTTTTGAGGCAAAAAGGAAATCTCTAGGGTGTGACTTTAGATATTCATAGAGACACTGAAGAAGATGCCTTAAAGTTCAAATTACTGGAAGATACTTAAAAAGTCACTTGCATGTGTAAGGCACCCTGTAGAGGCAGCCCAGGTGTAAAAAACTAAGGCTCCCCAAGGGGCACGTGCACTCGAGGGCTCTCCAGTCGGCTCTGTCTCACCACCGGCGTCCTGTTCTCTGGAACCACTGTGTATGGACTGGATCGGGACTGCTGTTGGCCAAGGACCGGCGAGGGAAGAACGAGGACCAAGCTGGTTGCTGATTAGTTACCGTTTATTCAATCTTCCATTTTCTCATCTCCCGCACTCGGAGCTCCGTCCTCTCTCTGGATCAACTGCTGCTTCTCTCCTTCTCTAGTCTCTCCTCCTCTTCTCTCTCCCTCTGGATCTCTCTCTGGATCTCTGGATCTTGCCCCCAACCCACTCTTACAGTCTAGTTAAATCTCACCAGCATGAGGGGGTTGAGGTCTACACCTAGGTGTGGTCACAATCAATAGGGTAAGGGCCTTTCTCTTAGGGGATGCTTCTCCTAGGACTTAATTCTCTTTCAGCAGGAAGGATCCACCCAAGGGCGGAGTCCCATGAATGTGTTTCTCTTCTCCTCAGCCAGCAAACATATAAGAATTCATAATATTAATCATTTTGTATGGACACAATAAGAGATGCATTAAAGCTTATGGAATTGCTCTCCTGGGGTCATCTCAATCTAAGAGTACAGTGCTCAGGCCAGATCAGTCTTTCCTATCCCTAGCAGGGTCCTAGTCTCATCATTACTTTTGGATCATGACAGTATTTGTCTATGATCAAGCTCTTAACTTATAGTTAAGAACTAGGCACTTTGGCTAGGCCCATCTTGATGCTAGGGTAGCACATAACTCACCGCTTGCCCTGGATCCATCCCGTCCCTCGTTGGGACCCTGTTTTGGGGTGCTAGGAACTGAGGGCAACTGAGGCTTAAGTGGAGAAAGCAGATGCCCGGGAGGGAATAATATTCGAGGCCAATTAAATCCCAAGTTACAAAAGCATAATATTGTCTTCTCGTGTCCATACAAAAAGGACATTGCTTTAAAGTAAATTATTCAATAGGCACAAGAAGAGGAGAAAGGCAATATTAACTTATATAATATAAATTCAGTATCCTAGGAAGGTCTGACCTTACAAATTAGCAGAGTCAGATTAAGGGAAAGTCGTGGATTAACTGTTTTGGGGAAGAGAGCATGGAGAAGTGATTATAGCTAAACAAAGGGATGGGAGAGATTCGGGAACACCTTGATGGGTGTGACTGGGGTAAGCCTAAACTCAGGGGGGGAAACCGGGACAAGTTACTTGTGACAAGGGGGGAGAGGACAAAGTAATGGCATCCTACACCCAGGCACACACCTGTTTTGCGTCATGGTGACATCTTACAAAGCTACATCACAACATCACATCTAGGATGTTGAGGTTGATACAGCCCAGGGACAGAAAAGGGTATTCTTACAGGGATGATGACAGTGATGGAGAGGCTGTAGTTGAGACATTATAGATCTGATACTACCATTAATAGCTTGACGAGTTATGGTTTCTAAATAAAGAAGATATTCTATATTAAAAAATGGCTTTCCCAGGAATTCCTCCTACTGTCTGTTTATAGGAATGCCGCTCAACTTTCCCCTAGCAACCACCAATTTGTTGTATCCCTACTAAATTCTTTCTGCTCAGTGCTGCCATTTCTTCCCTATTACTAGCAATCACTTACCCAAGAGTTCTAACTTCCTACCACTTATGTCATGACTCTTGCTGTCATGTGTTCTGAATTCCTTGGATTCATCTCTGACACTGTGTTTGACTCTTCCTGTTGCCAAAGACGTTTTGGATTTCATACTGAAATGGTAGAAATGCTCATCACTCCTTTATGTTTTGCTTCCATCCTTGATTCTCTGTTGTTCGCTGACATTCATGGAACGGGCTGAAAATAAATCACTATTGCAGTTCTCTATTCCTTTTAGTCTACCATGATGCCAGTGTATACTCAGTTTAGAATGTCTTGTATCATTTAATATTTAACAGCACTATTTAGAGAATAGTGCTATTGAATTTTTTATACCATTATTAACATTAAATATCCAGTATCTAATCCCATAACAGTCACAAAGTAGCTACCTATGGTAAGAAATAAAATAATGAATACCACAGTGAGGAATAAATTTCATAAAGGAAAGAAAAACCTCAGTTTTCTAAGCATAATTTATCAAATTATATCATTAAGTTGGAAGTTATCCAAACCTACAGAGATGGTAAAATTTATATACAACCGTCCAAAAAAATGAATGCACATAAAAGTTAATTCAATCAAAATAAACAAATTCTATGACTTAATTTACATTATTATGCCTGTGTCAATTTTCTGGATTTGATTATTGTATTGTTTGGTATTCATGAAATCATCATCATCATGAAATCCCGTTAATCACCGATTTCTCGGGTGGGCTCAGTAACATCTCATTTCGTCCTTTCCCTGAGATCTTAGAAGTCCATCTCGACTCGTCCCTCCTAACGATGTTGCGCTGGGGGCTCTTCAGGGTCAGGGGAATGAGATCCAGCTTGTTACTGGATTTTTCATATGAATACACCATGGGAAGCTTGCAAGACTGTCCCATGTGGACAGGAAACTCTCAGAAGATTGCCAGTTTCTCCCAGAGGGAGAAGTAGGCAAAAGATATCTGAGAGCTTGCTTTTAAATCTCTCTCTGGATGTTGGCCGTTGATGAGATTACACACACCTGGGTTCCTCTGCTGGTACCTTCATGCATGAGGCCTGTCTGAACGTGTGAAGAGGGGCCTCCAGCATGGCTGTAGCTAGGTTCCGGTGGTCTTCGGCCACAGGGAGCTCAGCTCGGGGTGGGGAGGGAAGCTGGAGCCCATCCCCTCTGAGGGCCCCTGGGAAGACAGCCAGGGTGCTGGCAAGAGACTCTCTGCATCACTCTTGGCAGAGGAACCCAGGCGTGTGTAATCCCATCAATGGTTTCGTATTATATTGTATATTTATAAAAAAAGTTATCATTGAATGGGCCAAGGAAAACATGTAAACAAACTGTATTATTTTTGCAAAAAGTTAAGAGTTGCGAGGGTTTTGTTTTTTTTTTTTTTTTGCTTTTTGGGTTACACCCAGCGATGCTCAGGGGTCACTTCTCACACTGCACTCAGGAGTTACTCCTGGTGTTGCTGGGAGGACCATGTGGGATGCCATGCCAGGGAATGAACCTGGGCCAGCCACACGCAAGGCAAATGCCCTCCTCACTGTACTATCAGTTCGGCCCCAAAGTTGTGAGGTTTAAAAAAAAAATTTTGAAAACAAAATATTTTAAGTAAATTTATTGCCTCTCATGTATATTTTCTGTGTGTACATGCTAGATGTATATGTCCGATAGCTCATTGTGCATTCTTATTTAATGGTATACGTTTTTATGACTAGAAAGTCTAAATGTGCAATTATTTCTTGGAATTTTTTGATAGATATAAAATTAAAGATAAGATACTGAAGCACACATGAAATAGTTGCAATTAGTGGGTATTATATAAAACAATTTTTTCTCTAAAGAGAAATGAATAATTATAGTCTAACATCAAAAAACTACATAAGTAAGGTGACAGGGGCTAATACCTGATTTTATGTTACTTTATTATAGTGACAAAATACTACTTACTCTAAATTATTCTAAACATAATGAGTAATGTATGTTGGATCTGTTGATTTTTATCAACTGATAAAATATAATAATGTCTTATATTTTATTTTTCTATTTATGTAGTCTAATAAGTAATTCTTTTATGTGCTGAATAATTTAAGTATTTAAAAAGTTATAGTGTCAAATAATATTTGACACATAGTAAAGTCTACTCTAGAGGTTTAAAATTACTCATTTCTATCTTCAACATTGTCCTACCAAAAATATATCCTCTACATAGTTCCAGTAGATAATTCTCAAAAACAAGTTAAACAAAGTAGACCTGAATAATGTAATTTTATTCTCAAAGTAATCTAACAGCTATTAAGGTTGGGTTTCTTTCTTTTCTTTTATATTTTTTGAAATATTTTAAAATGGTAGAAAATCATGCTCGCAAGCATTTTATTTTCCCAGAATATAAACTGGGCTACATATAATTGGATACCAAAGCCCGTCTCTCATTAACTTTGTGTTACTGATAACAAAATTCATAAAATTAGGGCAGACCTGTATTTACTGTCTCTGAATGCTAGGGAAAGAAACAGCTTTCTTTGGCTACCACTCTGCTACATTAATTTTAAGTTAGAGAATTTATTTATCCTCAATCTGCCCTACATTCTACACCCTGAGTCTTATAGAATATTAAAGTGGTAGTCATTGATTTAAAGTTTTTAATTACTCAATATAGAAAACAAACAATGTTTTCATTTGTACCAGGAATATAGCAAAGATTGAGAAATAATATCCACATTGCACAAGTGATAGATCATCCTACATTATTTTTGGAAAATGGCACCAAAGAGGGCTCTGTTAGATTTTCTGTGAGATGTGAACTCTAATTGACTGCTTATCTAACTTAAGAACCTGTGGTTGTATATACCTGGCACGAAAATAACAGCCTTATTTGTTCAGCTAAGTCAATTCGGTTAATTTGTTGAAAGGATTCTGTTAAGTGAATCATTTAGCATTCTATAAACAAAACAAAGAGTGATAATTGTACAAATTTTTCTTTTCAATTTATTGAGTAGATAGCATGTGAACAAAAGCCACTTTTTGTCTGTCCTTGGGATGAAATAATTAGGTACTCACGGAAATGAGATGCTTAACCTAGAAAGGAATCATCTCTGGGAAGTATATAAAGTCAACTGGAGAGGGTGCTGGGAGTACATTGATAAACGTCAGTAATAAAGAGATTTCAGAAAAAAGGTGCAGTGGTCACAAGAGTGAGCAAGTCATTACTAGGGAGAAGGGACCCCCCGCCATGTGACAGTGCATGTGAGGAAGGAAGAGGTAAATTATAGTTGCGACAGAATTCTGGGTTGAAGGATTCCAAGGATCACATCTGAGAACAGCAGGAAAAGACCAGAAAACAGAGCACTGTTGGGTGGTGAGAAGGCAAATATGTCTTCATTGAATGCATTCTCTGGCTCTCCAAATAAATAGTTTCATCGTGCAGTTGGAAATTCTGCCTTTAATCTTAACATCTGTCATGAGTCCTCCTGTCCAGTGAGGCTGATCACAGAGTGAGCCACATGAACAGGAGACAGACAGACACACATGAACTCTCCAAGCTCTAGGCTGGCCCCGCAGCCATGTGTGGTCTCACAGGTAGACCATTTCTTCAACACCACATCACTCTCCCCAGGGGCTGATACTGTTAGAGCTGACATTTATTAACATAGAATAAGTCCATGAAGACCAGGGCTGAGGTATTTCTCACAGCTGATCAGTACAACAATTTCCTATTCTGGTTTTGCCCATGTCATCACTACATGTGAAAATCCCTACACAGTGCTATTTTTTATATTTCCTTGGTGCATTTTTTGCAGCTGGCAGATAATTTTTAATCTATTCTGTTATTTTCTGCTATATTATTCTTCCCTGGCTGAGATTTTTGGCAAACCCTCTGGAAAAAAAATTAAAAGCCTAAGATTTAAAGGTATCTAAACTATCTTTACCTAGGGACACATCCCAGCCTTAGAGGGCATTAGGGGGATAAATTTCTCACAAAAAATATCAGTTTAGGTTTGAAGATGTGGGTGGAGAATCATTATCTGATGTATTTGGATGATGTCCTTGGAAAGAAGAGAGAGAGGAATAGTCATAGACTGAAGAGAATATTATGTGATTCCTCCCCCAGAATTAAAATGTAACAGTCTCATAGGGGAAAAGATACTCACTGGTTACCCGAGTATCTGAACTAAGGGCTGGCAAGCTACCCATGGCGTATTCAATATGCCAAAAACATTAACAAGTCTCACAATGGAGACGTTACTGGTGCCCGTTCGAGCAAATCAATGAACAATGGGATGACAGTGCTACTCATTCACGGGATTACCGGGAATTAACATCACCCCTATGTGTATAATTGTCACCATTACTGTGGCCAAAGTTCCCGTGCCAGCCCATTACCAGGAGAGACCTCACTTTGTATTGCCTACTCCTCTCTTTTCCCTCCAGTGTCCACCAGAGCCTTCAGTAACCAGTTTTTAGCATGTCTTGAACTTGGTCTTTTCTCTTCTGGTTAATTTGCCTTTATAATTCTTTGAATCCATCTTTTGGGTTTGCTAAGAACAGGAGAATTAAAAAGAAAGAAGCCAAAATCTTTGGAATTTTCATTCTGCTACATATATGAAATAAAGGAAAATATAGATGAGAGAAGTAAATTATCATATTCTTCTAATTCAGATATTTTGTTGTTGCATAATTCTTTATGTCTATTTTAGTAAAATAATTCAAAACTTCCTTTGTAATTCCTGCTCTTCCAGAGATAAAATATTTTGGCACTTATCTTACAATATGTCAGGTTTTACATTACCAAAAAATGTGTATTTTAGGAAAGTTGAAGGGAATTATCTAGGGGAACATGTAAATTTGGATGGTGGGTCTAAAAGTTGTAAATTTTTGTTACTTCTTGCATTTCTTCCATGATTTTGGCACGATTGTTATACCACCACTTCCATTATGCACATGATTTCTGTTATTCTATAAGCTTATATATTATAATGACATTCCTATACATATGGGAGGATTTTATTTAATACTCACTATTGTCTTAAATCAGACAGTATTAGCATGTTTTTCCCCTCATAAAATTTTTCATAAAATATGGCTGTTAACTATTAATGGTAATTAGATAGTCTTTTAGAACATCCAGAAATACTAAAAACCTCAAAACGTAGATGAGTGGGAGTTTGGGAATGTACACCAATATTAATTTCCTTTATAAGATGATCAACTGATATTTACTGAATACTCACCAGTGTACAAAAGTCTTCACTGATAACATTCATTAGGCAAAAGGGATTTGATCCCAAATTTCCAAGCTGACACACTCACTTTTTAAATAATCGTTGGGAGGATGATCAAAATAATGAACTAAATACATTTTAATGAATGGGACAGAGAGTATCAGATGCCAGAAGTACCTAGAAAACAGCAGGGTTTTAAAGAAAGATGGTCTGGGGATGTCCTTACAGCCAGGAGGTCTGATGTATTTGCACAGCTAGATCCAGCAAGTGACAAGAAGTGTAACAGGTAGAATATATTATGAAGTTGCTTCTTTCTTTCCTGTCTCAGCAGGGAGAGTAACTAAATTCAGAGACTTGCATCCAAACAGCAGAATGGAAAATCTATTTCTACATTTTGATATAAAAGTCTCGCATGGGGAAAATAAAAGTTAAAACTTGGCAAGAAATAACATTTTACTTAAAGGAAAGTGATTATTGTGATCACCGGTTTATGACATCAGCTTAAGGAATAATCAATATGTATTTCTATTGTTGCAGAGAAATTGGATATTTTAGGAAAATAAGATCTCTTTTTATGTGCTGCTGTTTCTTTCAAATATTTTTTTCTGATATGAGACTTGTCAGTAGCACTAAAATCTCTCTGTAGCTCACTTACACAATAGCCTAGTGTTTCAGAGACATTTCTCAGGCTCAGATACTTTGTTCAGAAAACCTTTAAACTGAAATATCCATTCACATCTGGAGTTCCAGGAGACTATGATTCCTGGTTTTAGGTTTCATCCAAAGAAAGGGTTTAGTAAGGACTAAATACATTTTTTCTTTTCGTAAATTACATCATACGTTATACTTCAGAACCATCATTTTGAATTTAGGGAAAATTTTAGATTATGTGTCACAGAGAACTTTCTTCCAACTTTTCACATGTTTTCTTCCAGTCTGCAAAATTACATGCTTCAGGGGATAAGAAAATGCTTTCCCAAAGCTTATTGATTTCTAAATTCCAAGTGGCTGACAAGTCTTTTGATGGTTTTAGACTTTCATATCATGAGTTGAGGCAAGAATTTATTTATTTGAAGCTTCTCTTAGAACTAGGGGTTGGCTAATGATAACCCATGGACTAAGTTTGTTCTTTATTATTTTTTAAAGAAAAAGTTTTTATCTAAAGAAATTCAGAGAGACGCGAGCATAGAAGAAGAGATTGAAACATGCATTCAGGAGAGAACACGGGCTTCTCCAGAGTAGCAAAAACCCTTGCTGTTATTTCAAACTGTGTGAGCTAACTTGGTCTTTAAATTGTTGAGGGACTAAAAAAAAAAAAAGAAAAGAAAAAAAGAAGGAAGATAAAGGATATGAGATACACAGGAAGGCAGCCTACATGGTATAAATTTTTTACTACTTATTGTATAAATGCTACAGTACTACACGAACAAAGCCCCTTTTTGAGATAGTAAATAAAAAATCACCGGTAGCAGAGCAGATCTCAAGGCAATGCCATAGTCCCAAAGCATCTGTAATGGATTGTTTAGTCCTACTTTGATGAAGTTGATCAATACTTTTATATATCTATGAAATATATATTAGTGTGGCATTTGTTTAAGTCAACATCTTGCTACTTGGGGCCATATGGAGAGTTCAGGGATATCCCAAGGGTGGGCCACAGGTGAAAACGACATAGGTGGGGAGGGTGGGATACAGCACAAGACAAAAAAGATAGTAGATGGTAGACGGGGCTGGAGGGATAGCTCAACGGGTAGGGCATTTTCTTTGCATGCTGCCAACCCAGGTTTGATTCCCAGCATCCCTTATGGTCCCCTGAGCACCGCCAGGAGTAATTCTTAAGTTCAGAGCCAAGAGAAACCTCTGAGAATTGCAAAAATTAAAAAAAAGAAGAAGATGGTAGATTCCACAGAAAAGAATAAAAGTGGAAAGGGAAAAAATACATAAATAAATATTTTTTTAGCTCACACAGGAATATTAGCTTGCTTCAATGTTTCTACGTTGGTCTTGAATTTTTGGTTCAAATTTACTTGGTGCCCTTGAATGTCTTTATATGTTTTATTACATTTAAAAATATATAAGCATACTGGAAAAAAAAACAAGTGCCCGAGGACAGATGACTGGTTAAAGAAACTTTGGTACATCTATACAATGGAGTACTATGCAGCTGTCAGAAAGGATGAAGTCATGAACTTTGCATATAAGTGGATCAACATGGAAAGTATCATGCTAAGTGAAATGAGTCAGAAAGAGAGGGACAGACATAGAAAGATTGCACTCCACCCAAGAATAGTAGAAAAAAGTACCAGGAGGTTGTCTCCATGGCTTGAAAGCCAGCCTCACATGCTGGGGAAAAGGTAGCTCAAATAGAAGAGGCAACATCAAGTAAACTGTGGTTGGAGATCCCACAGGGGAAAGGAGATGCGTGCTGAAAGTAGACTAGAGACTGAACACTGTGGCTACTTAATGTCTCTATTGCAGACCACAACACCCAAAAGGAGAGAGAGAACAAAAGGGAGTACCCTGCCACAGAGGCAGGGTGGGTGGGGTGGGAGGGATACTGGGTTCATTGGTGGTGGAGAATGGGCACTGGTGGAGGGATGGGTTCTGGAACATTGTATGAGGGTAACACAAGCACGAAAATGTGTAAATCTGTAACTGTACCCTCACGGTGAATCACTAATTTAAAAAATAATATAAAAATATCTATAAGCATAAAAATACATGTAATAAATTTTAAATTTATTACATTTAAAAATATATAATACTCTGTTTATGTTTTTGTTGTTCTCTGTAGAATGATTGTTGTGTGAGATGCCTCACTGTATAAAGAATCAGGCCTTCGATATTGTGCAATTATAATTATCATGAATCACGAAATCCCCGTTAATTGTCGATTTCTCGAGCGGGCTCAGTAACCTCTCCATTTGTCCTTTCCCTGAGATCTTAGAAGTCTCTCTCGACTCGGCCTTCTCAATGATGTTGCACTGGAGGCTCTTTTAGGGTCAGGGGAATGGGATCCAGCTTGTTATTGGATTTAGTATATGAATACACCATGGGAAGCTTGCAAGGCTGTCCCATGTGGGCAGGAAACTCTCAGAAGCTTGCCAGTTTCTCCCAGAGGGGGAAGCAGGCTACAAGATATCTGGGATAGCTTCTGGGAGCTTGCTTTTAAATCTCTGGATGTTGGCCATTGATGGAATTACACACACCTAGGTTCTTCTGCCGGTACCTTCATGCGTGAGGCCTGTCCGAACGTGTGGATATTATTGAATCAACCCATTATTGATTCAATAATAAAATATAACCATGGAACAGATTAAAACTAAATATTTTTAAGTGGAAAAGGAACCACTTAAAAAGAGGTTGAGAAACCCCAGTCTAAAGGTAGATTTACTTTTAAATGATATTTTCAGTTTAAGATGACTTCATATTTGTTTAAAAATTGGAATTTCTGAAATAGATTTACAAATCTGAACATTTTTATCCTCAGCTCCATGTCTTCTCATTTTCCTGGGTCTGTGAAATATTAAATGACTGTAACACAGTCAAGTTATGTGGGGGAAATGCATTTTATTTCCAGGGCTGATGGTGTTTTATTTATTATTGCTAAACAAATCAATGTAGCATAGCAAACTAGTCATTTTTTTTTCTTAGAAACTGCATCATTCACATTTTTAAGTACTTGCATCAAAAATGTAACAAAGGGCCTAGCCAAACAGCTCATGGCTCTGAACGCCTGCCTCGTACGTGTAGAATTGTGAGTCCAAAATCTAGTGCCACAACAGGTGGCAAATAGGAGTCTGGGTGCTGTGTTGCCCTTGGTCTCTGGCACCACAACTTCTTGTCTTACCGCAGTCAAGTGTGTAGATTTACTAGAGCAGAGGCTGTTAGGGCGGCAGATCTCTGCCCGGGGGAGGCTCGGAGAAACAAAAGAACAAAACCGAGACAACTCTTTCTGCAAACGCAAGGGGTTTATTCAAGCCAATATAGCTATATCAGGACCTTCAACTGTGCCTGAATAATGCGGCAAAGCTGAAGGGCCCGAACTCAAAAAGCGAGCTGTTTTTATACCGTTTTGGGGGAGAAAAGGGAATCACGCATATTTGCATCAAAGGAAATCGCACATATTGGACCAAAGGAAATTACACCTGTTGGATCAAAGGAAATCACACCTATTGGATCAAAGGGCATCACACATAGGTCACTTAATTTGCTTATCTCAACATTTGTTGACTGTTAACTGTTTCCCTGCAAATGTTTGCTTATAGTTCCTAGGGCAGTTTGTTGGCCCATTTGGTGACAGTTTCCTGCCCAGCGGTAGGTGGTCGGTAGGTCGTGAAAACATCTTTCAAAGCAGCCAAGCAGTTACAAAGGCAAATTTAACCCTTAACCTGCCCTCCTCTTCAAGGCGTGTGAGCACTCAGTGAGCACTTTGGAAGCTGTTCAGTCACCTTCATGAGGAAGCATAGCTCCGGAAGAGCATGTGTGTGAACTCTACAACTAAATGAGTCGCAGCCTTTTGTGAGGACTGAGTTGAACAAGGATCATGTGGAGTGCCATGGGACAGTGTCCTTGTGTCCATGACCCCAAGTCATCACAGCAACAGCATCAGCAATGAAGGGAAGGGAGGAATAAAACTTTAATTTTTATTAAATAGGCTGCTGAGATAGTGCAGCAGGTACTACCATTTACTTTGCACACAGCCAACTTGGGTTTGATGTCTCGCGTCTCGCGAGGTGCCTGTAAAAAACTAAGGCATGCCGAGGGGCGTGAGCACTCACGAGCTCTCTGGGCGGCTGTCTCACCACCCGCCTTCGGTGCTCTGGAACCACTGTGTATGGGCTGGATCGGGACGGCCGTTGGCCAAGGACAGGTGAAGGAAGAACGAGGACCAAGCTGGTTGCTGATTAGTTACCGTTTATTCAATCTTCAAACTTTCTCATCTCCCGCACTCCCAGCTCCGACCTCTCTCTGGATCTATTGCAGCCTCTCTCATCTCTCTCCTAGCTTTTCCTCTCTCGCCCTTGCCCCTAGGTTACACACTGCCAGGTAGCAAAATCAACATTAGAAAGCCCTTCCTGAGGGCTGTCAGGTTCAAAGGTAACACAACCTAGGAGCATTCCAAAGCCCTTTCTGACTGCCAGTAGGAAAAATACCTCTTAAGGGTTTTTCTCCTCTCCTTATTCCAAACACTCATTAACAACTTAATACTAGTTATTTTTGTATGAACATAGCAAGAGATACATTGAGGCTTGCAAGGCAGCTCTCAGACTCAGACTACAGCACTAAGGCCAGATTAATCGTTCCTCACCCTAGCAGGGTCCAAATCTAGTTAATGTTTGGATCATGACAACACTTGCCCATGATCAAGCTCTTAACTTATAGCTAAGCATTAGGCACTTTGGCCAGGCCCATCTCGATGCCAGGGTAGCATACAACTCACCACTTGCCCTGGGTCTGTCCCGTCCCTCGTTGGGACCCTGCTTTTGGGGGTACTAGGAAGTAAGGGCAGCTGAGGCTTAGGTGGAGAGGACAGATGCCCAGGAGGAAAATATCATGTAGAGTCAAATGACTCCCAGGTTACAAAAGCATCGCATTTGCTAAGTTTTCCTGTGTCCATACAAAAAGGACATTGCTCTGAATAAACTATGCAAAGGACTCAAGGGGAAGAGAAAAACAATATTTACAAATCAACAGAACACTAAGACAGAAGCTACAAATAAACAAAGAGGAATGGGAGCACTGTAACAGGAGTAACCAATAAACCTAAACTACCTGAGGCTATGTTATTCTACAGGTGCCCTGAATCTACCAGGAGCAATCTCTGAGTGCAGTGCTAGCACTAAGCCCTGAGACCTACCAGGTGTAGCCCCCAAACAAACAAATAAAATAAAATAACATAAAAAATAAAATAAAATAACTTCAAAAGCAGAGCTTTCAGTGTTATTGACCCAATAGCATGAGTATGTAATGGGAGATTGTGTGACAGTAGAATGTATTACTTTTGCTAAAATTTGTGGAAATAAAATGAGAACTAATGTATCTAGACCAACTGTGTTATATAACAAATGGTCCGGATATTTCCTTTTTGTCTGCAATGTGATAGCATCAAAGTGATCTATCAGACTTCATGTTTCTATACAAACACTTGTTACAAGGCGTCATAACTAGTCTGTGCCATGCTTGGAGAGAACTACTGTGTCCCCAGCTGAAAGTGTGATTCTCCAGTAAGGATCATTGTGGCAGTTCAAGAGCCACCTGGTCAGGGCTTGTTCTTAGCACCAAATCAACTTCCTTCTTACTCCAGGTCTGTCTCTGTGCCTGAGTCCCCTGAGTGCCACTGAAGTTGGTGACCCTCCCGGGTGTAAGGCAGGAGGAGAGAGTCGGTCACTCTCTCCCAATCCGCCTCTGCCACCCCAGGACTCAGGGTTACTGGGTTCCTGTCTCACCTCTCAGAAAAGAATTTCAGGAGTAATGAAGTAAGGACAAATTTTATTTGGAGGGTTTTTTAGGAAGGGGAAGGAGGGAGAGGATGTGAGAGAGTAACGCACTAGGGAGAGTGAGGGCTTCTCCAAAGGCAGAGAGAGCCCCCAGACACACTCCAGCATTAGACACGGAAGCCTGAAAGTCCACATCTCAAGAGGGGAGATGCGGGCAACACAGCTAAATCATATGTTTCCCCAAGGACCATGAGAGTTTTCTGCAAGGTTGGCTTTCTGTAGCTGCAGTGCTACCGAAGTCCTTATTTCCCAGGAAATGTTTTGTCATTGCCTTGAGGAAGGGACTTTCCTTATCTACCGGCCTGCCTACATCCAAGCTATGGATGCAGTTCCCTCCCAGAATAGAATATCCTGGCTCTGTAAGGAGGACTTGTGCTAGCCCTCGGCCAGGGACGGGGCTAGAGGCAGAGCAGATCCTGAGTTTCCTATTCTGCAGACCTGAACTCTGACCCAAAAGGCATCTGCATTCTTTAAGGAGCAGCAGTTTTGCCTGAGCCCCATGCAGTTCCACTTAACAACGTGTCACTTATTTGGGTCGCCAGCGTCAGGAGAAGTTGACCTGACCTTTGTGAAAGACTGACCCCAAACTACCTAAATGAGAGTGTTTCTAAAGGAACACAGACAGTATCTAAGACAGACCTGGAGTGTTATTAGGTATTGTTCGTTAAGTCAGTAGCTACACCTTTCTGTTTCTTAACATTCCCAAGTGTGACTATATAAAAAGTTGTTCCATCTATATGTACACCTTAGTATTCGGGGGGCGGGGGGTCTGTCACATCTCTGAAGAGTGTGCTCACCTTACTTAGTTTCCTGCTGATTGCCCTGCACATGAGAAGTCCCTGTCCCTAACAAACAGTGTGGAGTGTAGGAAAAGCAGGTCCTTGGCACTGGTCCTACCGCTGACGAAGCTGCCGTTAATAGGGAGGGGATGCTCTTCAGAGGCCTTCCTGTGAGAATGAACGAGGTACAGACTCAGAAAGTAGAACTTGTGTCTTGTCTATGCTTTCTTTTTCAAAAAGTAAGTTAACTTCCCTGAGCACAAATATTATGCTCAGAAGCCTCTGCATTTTCTCTGAAGATTTCAGATAAATAATATTTATAGTCTTTTACAATATGCATATTTGTTGCATTTGTATTATTTATGGCTGGTCCCGATTTGCCCTGCCATATACTGTAATAACACAAAAGTCGAGATCTGAAAATTTGCTCTGTTCATGCCGATATCCCAGTGATTTGAACGTCTGTGATGCAGAGCAGGAACTCATGTGTGAATGATTTTGTGAATGGTGTAATAAAATAGATGTGTGGTTTGTTTGTAAAGTTAAAAGCTAGCTAGAAAAAAAAGGAAAAATCTTTACTACTTTTCTTGATCAATGTTTTTCAGCAGGGTGCAAAAAGATGCGGTGTTTTAAATGTTCAGATTCAAGACCAAAAGTTCAAATACTTATGTGTAGTGAAAGCAGAAAGAAGGGAGTGGCTAGTGTGAAGTGATACTAGTATTACGCTGCGTAGGAAAGCCACGGGAAATATGGCAGGAATCATCTCTGATGAATATCCACCCCAAATTTCAAAAAATGAGACTGTTAACCCAAATGCAGATTTCTGGAGCCATTTCAACATCAGATCATTTAGATTCTGAGCAAATCTTTCAATATCTCCCTATACATTTTGTGCCTTACATTTTGTGTAACATGAACACAAAAAAGGGTTAAAATTTCTCATGGGAAATCAAACTCCAATCTTTCATAGCAAAGCTGTGTATTCATATTAAATATATGTCTTCTGCTACAAGTAGCAAGATGACATTGGTAGAGGGTTTAGGGAAGTTTTGTGACAGTGGTGAGATATGGTAATTGTGTACATCAAAACAATTAATGTTAATCCTATTTAAAATATGCTACCTATCCTCCAATGAGAATTTTTAAAGATATATTTATTTGCTTCTTAGCAGTGTTGTACCTTTTAAAATTCCTTGTAGAAGGGAATTTTGAAAAACAGTATTAAACTAGCTTTATATAGGAGTGAATTTAAAATATCAGGTCAAGAATACAACACATTAAAGATAGAATAGGGTGCTTATATTTTAACTTTTAATGATTAAAAAGCTGTCCACGAAAGAATGTTCTGACATTTAAGAGACCATTTAAAGAAATACAAACGAGGATCTAATAAAATAGTTTTACAAAACTTAAGCTATTGGTATGGCTAGAATGTCTCTGTGATATTAAAAAAAGCTGGTGTGGGGGGCTGTAGAGATATTTCAGTGGGTATTTATCTTGCTTGGAGACAATCTGGATTCAATCCCTTGGACCCCACATGGTTCCCTGAGTCCTGCCAGGAGTGATCTCTGACCACAGACTCAGGGATAAGTCCTGAACATAGTCAAATGTGGCACAAGAACAAAAAAGTTGGTACTTAAAATAAACCTATTTCTAATTACTTGTTTTATATGAAGTTAATGATGACAATATCTACTTAATGATGGTAAAATATGAGGATCTCAATTATATCTTCCCTGTACTGTTTTTACTAATATTTTCCTCATTAATAAATTGTAATTTAGGGGTGATATTTATTTTGGTTTATATGTACATATTTCTTGCTCTGTATTTATTGCCTGATAAATGATTTAGACATGTAGGCTGAGTGAAGACTAGCAATCCATTTATTCTCTGCTGATAATATATAGATAGATAGATAGATAGATAGATAATATAAAGTATCAACATCAGATAAAATGCATAGGAAATCATTCTTTTGGCAGAATTTCTGTAAATGAAAAGAATGGGATTAACAAATTTCTGATCTGCTGGTAAACTCTCAAAATGTCTTTGTGTCAAAAGGAAGTAAAAAAACTCACCTCTCACCTCTACACCACATATTTAGTTGGGTGTTTTTTGTTGCTGCTGTTGTTGTTTGTTTATTTTGCTTTTCTTTTTAATATCTAACGTATGTTGAAAAGTCTTATGAGTTTCAACAGCAAGATATGTACGGACTTTTAGGGTTTTTTTTTTTGTTGTTGTTGCTTTTCGGGTCACACTCGGTGATTCACAGGGGTTACTCCTGGATCATGCACTCAGGAATTGCTACTGGCGGTGCTGGGGGACCATATGGGATGCTGGGAATCGAACCCAGGTCAGCCGAGTGCAAGGCAAACACCCTACCCGCTGTGCTATCACTCCAGCCCCTGTATGGACTTTTAAAGCCAAGTAATAAGATCGAAATCTCTAGGAATTGTTTATTGTATTACTTACATGCAAAAGACTAGAAGTCCTAATGTAAGTGTGTCTTGGCTGGTAGAGAGGGTGCTGTAGAATGCTTTATTCTTTTCCCACAAGTGGGTTCGCCCATATGGAAGAACTCTTGGGGACTTTGGCTCAGTTCCCATTGAAAACTGAGCTTTGGGCAGGGGAGGTAGCTTTCGTGCTAGAGACATACACAGGACCCTGAGTTTGATGCTCAGCATCACATGGCCTCCCCAGTAGCTCTGCTGCCCTGTGAGCATCTCTGAGACAAGTCCCAGACCATCAGGCCGGTGGTACCCTGCTGAGCAATGCAAGGGAGTGAGCCCCGTGGGGTGGGGTACTCTTACCTCCATTCACGCAAGCCTGAGGTTGCTTTTCCAATAAAAGGGGGGAGGGGAGGAATTAGAGAAGGCTTTGAACTTAAATCCTTGTTTTGGTGTGAGGAACATAAAATCCCACTTTGGAATAAGACTATTTTAAGTTCATTTCAACCCATAAAGCGTTTCTTTCCAAAAGGCTAACCGAAACATCCCGTTTCTCTCTCCAGGCGTTTCCTGGGAACACTAACTCCGACGGGGTGGTCCGGCACGATTTACAGCACGCGGTGGTCGCCCGCTACGTGCGCATGGTGCCTCTGGACTGGAACGGAGAGGGTCGCATCGGGCTCCGAATCGAAGTCTACGGCTGTTCTTACTGTGAGTGTCCCGAGGACGAATCTTGGGGTCCCTGCTACTTTCATTTAAAAAAAGCAACCGGCTTCTTTTCTAATTATTTAGCATTACTTGCTCTAGCATTAAACATGTTTCTTTTCCAGTCTATCAATTAAGTTGGAGGGGGCAATTTATACAAGTACATATTTATACAGAAGCATATGAACAGGAATATCTTATCTTGGACTGGTGAGATAGTTCAGTGGGTCCGCATTTGTCTTCCATGTTAATCCAGGCCCACCCAGCTTCCTTCCCTGGTGTCCCACATGGTCCCCAGGACCACTGCCAGAAGTGATGCACGATTGCAGAGCCAGGATTAGCCCCTGAACATCCCTCTCTGGGCGTAGCTCAGAAACAAACAAAAATACTTTCTCTAGGGAAGTTGGGAGCTTACTATATTTCAGTGACAGCCAAGTTTATACTTCAGTGACCTGAAGTCTTATGAAATATTTTATAAAGTTGAAACCTATTATCCACCTTTTGGGGTCATTGTAATGAGGTCTGGGTGCATTCTTAGGACTTGTTATCAATTCTCTTTGGTTAGATCTTTCTTTCTAGTCAAATACTGAGTTTGAATGATAATCATGTGTTTCTAAATTTGATTTCCTTATTTCCCAAATTAACTTAACCACCTAAAATGTCTCTTTCCTGTGTTTTTTTTCTTTTTTCTTTTTGGGCCACACACGGTGTTGCTCAGGGGTTACTCCTGGCTCTGCACTCAGGAATTACTCCTGGTGGTGCTTGGGTGACCCTATGGGATGCTGAGAATTGAGCCCGGGTTGACCAAGTGCAAGGCAAATGCCCTATCCACTGTGCTGTCACTCCTGCTCCAATATCTCTTTCCTTTAATCGTGTTTCAAACCCCTATTCTGGGGAATTTCTTGAATACATTATACATGTTATGTGGGTCTCAAGATCCCTGCATATGAATTGGAGGGATTTAATTTATATGATAGTAGGATTCTGCTTATTTTTCCAGCAGTACTATCTACTTTTCCTCAGTTCTCTTTCTTCCCCCTTCTTTTCTCCATTCCCTTCTCTTCTCTGCTTCCTAGCTGTCTGATCTGTCTTCCTCCTGAGGCTTTCACCCTTGACTAAGACCTTCCTGGATTCCTGTAAGGTTTTTTCTTTCAGGCTAAGAATGGTGACAGAGAAATTGAGACAGGATTTCTCTTACTTTATTTGCTACTTAGAAAGATTCCTAACCAAAGATTATTTTCAAGATTATTTAAGGCTTTGAGGGAATTACTAGGCAGTACACATTAAATCTCTAAATATATGATTTGCCAAAACTGGCAATGGAAATCTAATTTCCTAGAAAAGTATTGGGTGTTTTTCTTCAAACATGATTTTTTTTTTTCTGGACACAGAGAGGAATGATGCTGGCTGTGGACTAGGCAGTGAACTGAAATATGGGCCTCATGTCAGGAGTCTAGAATTCTCCTCATATACCTCCAGCTCTTTCTCTTTCTGTCATCGAACAACATAAACTTAAAGTTGCAAATTCCCAGTTGGGAAAGGAGTTTTTCTCTTGCTCCTTTTTTTGGCCACATCTGGCAGTGCTCAGGGCTTTCTGGTGACTGTGCACTCAGGAATCACTCCTGGACGTGCTTGGGAAACCGCATGGAATGTCACGGATTGGATCTGGGTCAGTTGCATGCAGGGCAAATGCCCTCCCCACTATACTATCACTTTGGCCCCAGAGAAAGCTTCTGTTTTTGTTTGGATTTATATATCTGGACTGGAGCAAAAGTACAGCAGGGAGAGCATTTGCCTTGCACACAGCCAACCCAGGTTGTATTTCACCGTCCCTCTCAGAGAGCCCGGCATGCTACCGAGAGTATCCTACCTGCACGGCAGAGCGTGGCAAGCTACCTGTGGCGTATTTGATATGCCCAAAACAGTAACACAAGTCTCATAATGGAGATGTTACTGGTGCCCGCTCGAGCAAATCAATGAACAATTGGACAACAGTGCTATAGAGCTATTTATATAAATTAATAGGGGCACACCTGTGCTAGGACTTACTCCTTCTCTGCCCTCTGGGATCACTCCTAGCAGGCTTAGGGGACCATACGTGATGCCAGGGATTGAACTTGGGTCTGCCATATGCAAGGCAAACTCCTTAACTGCTATACTATCACTCATGTCCCTCAGGGAACGCGCTCTTAAGTGAGACCAACACTTGGTAGCTCATCATAAAATAGTCCATAAAACTTTCACCTCGGCACAAATTCCACTGATGGACTCCTGGACCATAATGAGTGTACCAACCCAAGAGAGGTTTGGTTTTGTATTTCCTTTACCGTACAGCCCTAGCTAGTTCACTTCTGTCCTTCTATATTCCCCAATCTCACAATGGACGAGGGTCAAGCCTCCCGCTGATTCATGCAGGTCCTGTCCCTCTGTGTTCCTGAAGCCCCTGGTCTGAACCCTGCTTATCTGTTCCTCGATGGTCCTGGTCATGCTCATGGATGTGGCTTCCGTATTATTTGGTGTTCCTGATGGCCAGTCGGTGGGTTCCTGGAGCTCTCTGATGGCTCCCCGGTATTGGCGTCCCGTGCTCTCGTCTTCTTGGCTTTCCCTTCGGTCTCTAGATACTTGCATGTGTGTGAGGATGGCTTTTCCTGCCCAGGCACAGAGACTTACCTGACCTTTGCTCTCTTTTATGTCTTAATCCATCTGAGCTCCAAATCATTCTCTGTGTGGCTGTGCCTCATGCAGGTGAGATTGAAAATGAACAATTTCGTTCACAAAATTGCTTAGCACTTCACTTTCCTCTCCCGCTTCCACCATCACAAAGGTAGGAGCGACGATGATGTCTGGCTCCTCTGCTGTTAATTCATGGGCATTGTTAGATGGAAACTGAATTAGCTGCGATAAAAGGCTTTGGGAACCATTTAAGCTGTTCATAGGCTTCTGCTTTATTTCATCATCGTGTAAGTGAAGGAAATAGAATAAGTAGAAAACAGTTTATTCCTCAAAAGACTGATCTCCAGGGGCGACATAGTTCTTTGGGAGAACGCTGAAAAAGGAGAGTACCGTCCTAACTTCGGATCCTCCCTGCTCTGTCCTTGGTACTCTATACTCTGGATGTAAAGAGACTTAGAGTCTTGATGAGTTCCTACCTGATGTGGTTGTCAGAATCATGATGGAAAGACAAAACAAAATGTGATAGTTTTGCTGTGTGAGAAATTTACTGTCACAGCATATGTTCAATTTTCAATTTGTGAAAACATGAATATTCTTTCTGGAAATTCAGATGTATATGATATTTTTTTAATGAAAATATTGATTGAACACTTCTTATGTGTCAGGAAGTATTAGTGATATCACAGTAAATGAGAAAATCCTAGTCTGGGAGACAAAGCGAGTGCATTAATGATGATGTGGTTATTATGATGGAAGCAGTGAAAATTAAAATCCACTCAAAGGTACCAGCTTGCGCAATGGAGGCAGATAGGAAATGAGGTCTTTGGACGTCATGCCAGCAGTATTCTGTATTCTGCTCCTCAATTTCAAGCATGTGAGCACCCTAGTAACCACCAACTCAACAAAAGAACCCAGCAGTATCCCCCAAACGATTAACTACTTCTCTGATGTGTGTATATATGTATTTGGAGAGTGTCAGAGATCAAATACGAGACCTCATATATGCCAGATATAGCATCTGTCACTAACTCACATATCTGGCTCATTTCTATTTTAGTGGCAATCATTCATCTGATTTTTATGCTATAGATGGTTATTACTTTTAATTTTTTAAAGAGTGAATTATGTGTATATTTTCATAAAAAATATTAAAATTATATTAAAAACCCAATATATATTTATGTGTCTTTTAATACAATTAAAAGATTAAACAGAATCTCACAACCACATATATGCACTATTTCCTTGATTTTATTGTTCAGAGTAAATTTTGTAAGAATTCTGTACGTTTTTTGGAGGTGTTTATTTTAATTGATATTACTCCCTTGTATGGATGGTCTACAATGATTTATTCATTTCAGGTTGATGAACATTTGAGTCCATTTCTCTTTTTGGTTATTTCAAAACAATTGCATAGACATCCTCTTACTGATAAGGACCTAGAAAATAATGAATGCAGTTTGATATGTATATATATTTATCTTTCGCCTTTATAACTAATTAAAATATGTCTCCTAAAGTGACCATATCAATCTATATCCTCATAGCATTACTCTAGAGGTCCCATTGCACCACAAGTATGAATATTTAGTATTCATTTAAAGTTTCCATCTTTCTGGTGGGGGATTGTTTTATTTGATTCTTCAGAGTAAATAATGTATAATTTCATAATTGTATGCACATTATCAATCAGTCAACTATAAAGCTCGTTTCATATTAAGTAAATTACATACAGTTTGCTCTTGGCAGTGCTCTAGGTACGCTGAGGACTGAACACGTGTCAGCTGTCTTCTAGAAGTGCCCTAGCCTCTATAGTATCTCTCAGGCCCCACATTGTCATAATTAAAGAAGATATTCTGCATCTTAGAAATTAGAATCCCTTCTTTTTTATAAGAATTTTTCCTGAAACTTGCTATTGGGTTGTCTTTTCTCTGCTTTTCTAATTATGGTACATCACTGTATCATTGTCATCCCGTTGTTCATTGCTTTGCTTGAGTGAGCACTAGTAACATCTCCAACATCCCCATTGTGAGATTTGTTATTGTTTTTGGCATATCGAATATGCCACAGGTAGCTTGCCAGGCTCTGCCGTGCAGGCGAGATACTCTCGCTAGCTTGCCAGGCTCTCCGAGACAGACGGAGGAATCGAACTCTGTCAGCCACATGCAAGGCAAACGCCCTACCGGCAGTGCTATCGCTCCAGTCCAAATTATGGTTATGCACAGCGGGTAGGGTGTTTGCCCTGCATGCGGCTGGCCGAGCTCAATTCCTCCAACTCTCTCGGAGAGCCCGGCAAGCTACCAAGAGTATCACGCCTGCACGGCAGAGCCTGGCAAGCTACCCGTGGCGTATTCAATATGCCAAAAACAGTAACAAGTCTCACAATGGAGATGTTACTGTTGCCCACTCAAGCAATTATGTAAATATATCTTTTTAAAAACTCATAACATTTAGACATTTCATAACTTTAAAAGTTATGATTTTTATATGTTTGTTTTACTTTGAGCCCGTCTTCCCAGTACTCCCCCGACTGTTCAAATTTGTCTTCAGGGCATCGTGTCTTAGACTCGTGTCAAACCAGACCACCTGCATACACCCAGGCTTCCTTCTTCCCTTTCTTCCTTCCTTCCTCTTAAATAATTTCTGCATTTGGGATCAAAGAAAGACATTTGATTATTTCAGAGTTTCAGACTGTGAATTCGTAAAGCTTCACCATTTAAGCAGTTTTCAAGGTTTTATAGTTTTCACAAAATAGGTTACCTTCAATGGGGAAAAAATTTACATTTGAAGTAAGTTAGCAAAAGATAAAGTATTTATCTCTTAGCTAGCTCCTGGTAATTCCAACATCCTGTTTCATCAGAGAAGACATTTGCATTTTGGAGGACTGAAGTAGAATGTACCTTAGGTGTGAACAAAAGACAAATCTTTGAAAAGATAGCAGTCTTAACATTCATACTTTTTTTAAAGGATACCTAGATCTCCATGTTAATAGCCCACTCACCTGAATGAATTCAATAAGAGGCTAGAATTGCACATTGAGTTGGTGCTTTAGCTTTCTATGATCAAGGGGGAAAGTTTTCTCCATTTTATAGAAAAAAGGTTTGGGATAAATCACCTTTACCCAATAAAAATACTTAAAAAAAAAAACCAAAAAAACAACTTGGGCCAGAGTGATAGTACAGCAGATAGGATGTTTGATTGCACATGATCAACCCGGGTTCTATCCCTGGCATCCCATATGGTCCCCCAAACACCACCAAGAGTAATTCCTGAGTGCAGAGCAAGGAGTAATCCCTGAGCATCACAGGGTGTGCTCCAAAAGCAAAAAGAAAAAAGAAATTCAAAAAGAAGGAAAGAAAGACAAAAAGAAACAACTTAACAACTAAAATTACCTTTCCTTATTCCCATATTTTTTTCTTTCTTATTTCCTATTGATTTATTATAATATTCTGGATTTCTGGGCAATAGCTTCAAATCTATTGTGTATTTAAGACTTACTGCACCAAAGATCTGGTGTCAGCTCATTATCAGAATGAATTCTGCTAAGGTCTGAGGCCCCTCTCCCTCTCTTTCTCTTACAACCTCCCCATTTTTCAAGGAGTCTTAGAATTCCTTTTCTTGTTTTTTTTTTTTTTTGGCCAGTTTGCTTGCTTCAGCTATGCATATTCCATGCATGAATGCAACCATCTGGTAGTTGTATTTCACTTCCTGACTTCCTTCACTTAGCATAATCACCCCAAGTTCTGTCTATTTTGTCCCCAAAGGCAAGACTTCCTCTAAAAATCATTAGTTTGGAGACTCACACTAACCTCAAAGTTACTTTAGAACTTGCAGTAAGGGCAGAAACAGTTTGCCAAAGGATGTGCCTCCTCTGGCTCAGGTGTGGCTTAAAATATGATAATATATGTCATAAACATAGCCAGGAGATTTGTCAAGTTTTGAGGAGTGCCATCATTAGCTCTGACAGTCACAAGATGGGAAAGAAAATATCTGAAACTAGACAGGAATCTAGACTTTGCTAGATGACAAGCATCTCTGGGGAAAATTCCACCCGCTTTAGGCAACTGCGTTAACATTTATACCAATAGGTAAATGCAAAGGATAAACTGTCAACATAAAGTAAAATATAAACTAAAAAATAACAGTGCAGTATATTACAGTAAATGAGATAATTACCCCCCAAAGATGTCAGGTCCCAACTCTTATAATTTACAAGAAAAGGCAAAGTACTTTCTTTCTCTTTTAATACCCCCCAACCCACACTTCATGGTGCTCTGGGTACTAGTGGTCACTCCAGAACTTGGTCCAACGCTGAGACTTGAAGTTTGGACAGGCCAATGGGGTTGGCTGAGAACCATCACTACCAAGCATGGGAACAATGTCTGACCAATCTTCACAGTCATTCCGTTGCTCATCGATTTGTTCGAGCGGGCACCAGTAATGTCTCTCATTAAGAAACTTATTGTTACTGTATTTGGCATATCCAATACACATGGGTAGTTTGCCAGGCTCTGCCGCGCGGGCTTGATACTCTCGGCAGCTTGCCAGGCTCTCCGAGAGGGGCGGAAGAATTGAACTCGGGTCGGCCGCGTGAAAGGTGAACGCCCAACCACTGTGCTATTGCTCCAGCCCAATACAATATAATGTGCTTTTGTTTTTAATAGCAGTTTACATCTGAAGGTGCTCAGTACTTATCCTGGCTCTGTGCTTAGGAGTCACTCCATGAGGGACCCTAAGGGATGCTGGGGACAGAACTAGGGTCTGCTGCCTGCAAGGCCGGCGCCCAACCCTGTCTACTTTCTTTCCAGCCAGGGCTAATTGTTTTGAAATGTGCCCAAGTCAGTACTCTCCATCTTTGTTAGCATTAAAAGCTAGAGTAAGTTTCAATTTCCACTAACTGAAATATTAATTTCAGTATTTGCTTTAGTTCATGTCGCGTTGTCGCACTGTCATCCCGTTGTTGATCAATTTGCTCGAGCGGGCACCAGTAATGTCTCCACGGTGAGACTTGTTACTGTTTTTGGCATATCAAATACACAGGTAGCTTGCCAGTTATCCCATGTGGGCGGGATACTTTGATAGCTCTCCAATAGGGACGGAGGAATCGAACCCGGGTCGGCTGCGTGCAAGGCAAACACCCTGTGGTCTCTGCATGCCTCAAAGTTCCAAACTGGCCCTCCACGGTCATAGCAAGGCAGAGAAAGACAGTGACCATTGCTTCACCTGAAGAGATAATCCTGCCTTATCCTGGTGAGCTCAAGCGCAAGCAATTGTACTAAGGAGAGGAAGATTTCACACTCAGAGAAGACGGTGGCCATGAGATCTTGGAAAGGGATTGCAATCATGTGGCATAAGGCAAGGAAGCAGGAAATGACTTGGCAATAAAGCATGGAAAAGAGTCTGATGTGGGGGGCGGGGAGGGTAAGGGTCCTATAAACACCAGCCATGTCTAGATTTGGGAACTAACCTTCCAAACAAGGGAGAACACATTCCTATGTTTTTTCATAGGTTACAGTATTTTGGGTCATTTTCCCTAACAGCACCAGGGAACATACCCAAGCATTAATAATCATATTAGAAACATAAAGACAGGAAACTAGTCCAAGAACAGTGCGCTCAGGAAGAACCTCATTCGGCGATGCTTATTGTTAGAGAGACTCTGGCCAGTGCTGGCTCTAGTTCTGTTGGATATCTGAAGTGTAACTAAGGCAACCAGGAACTAAATTCTACATTTCTTTTAACTGATTTGAACTTCATTGAATAAAATGCCTATTTGCCGTTACGTGGAGACTGTAGATAAGAAGAACCCAAACACCTACTGGTCTTTGCTTGTATGTGCTTTTGTAACACAAACAAGTTGGAACATTGATCTCTTTCAGATGAAACTTTCAACATTTTCTTTACTTTGGAAAACAATAGCTTAGCCATCCAGGTAGCTGCCTTTGCTATAAACTAAGAAAAATGTGCTGACTACTTATTTCTGAAAGCCCAAACCAGGTCAGTTTCCTAAACGGTAGCTAGATCAGATGGGTTTGTCTATTTTCAAGGAATTAAAATGAGGGGCTGGAGCGATAGCACAGTGGATAGGGCGTTTGCCTTGCACGTGGCCAACCCGAATTCGATCCCCGGCATCCCATATGGTTCCTTGAGCACTGCCAGGAGTAATTCCAGAGTGCAGAGCCAGGAATAACTTCTGTGCCTCGCCTGTGTGACCCAAAAAGAAAAAAAAGAATTAAAATGATTTTCCCCCCAAATTCAACTAGAGTGTACTCTATGCTGAAGAGGGTCTGCCATGCTCTCTTCTACTTAGTAAACGGTTGGTTCTAAGGCTCTGTTAGTTGCTCCAAAGAGGAGTTTGGAAAACCACACACAGGTAGCACGCAACGCATGGAGATGAGACGCATTGCCCCAGTCTACCTGGGTCTGAGAAGCCCAGTCTCATAGAAGCCCATCAAGGAGAAACCGGTGTTTGATCAACTCTATAGGGAAAGAAGTGATTTTTCTTGTCTTTGTTGAAATCTCTAGAGGAGTTTATCTGTGATCCCTTTGACCCTGCAAATGATGTTCAAGGAACTGTTCTGACTACAGAGGATGCTAGAACTTCAGGGTGAGCTCACAGATTGCCACGGCTTCTGGTTAGGGGATGCCTGCTATCATTTCCCTGTATTTTTCTCTTTTGTCTGTGCCCTTGTTCTGGGGTCATTTTGTCAGCTGAGAAATTAGATATTGCTCAGGGTTGGAAACTAGAAGGTCATTCTATTCCCACGGAAGAAGACTCATCCTAGAACACTGCTTGGATGTATGCAGAACTGTGCATTTCCTGATTTGCTGTGAATGTATGAATTCCCGTCTTAGGACCTTTAATCCCATTTAAAAGGATTCCACTCTTTTGCCCTGGTTCACCACCAAGATTAGTTCAAACATGGGTACACAGTTAATAGTTTTAATTTTTTGAACATTTTATTTATTTGGGCTGGAACAATAGCACAGCAGGTAGGGTTTTTGCTTTGCACACTGGCCAACCCAGGTTCGATACCTCCACCCATCTCGGAGAGCCTGGCAAGCTACTGAGTATACCACCGGCACGGCAGAGCCGGACAAGCTACCTGTGGCCTATTGGATATGCCAGAAACAGTAACAACAAGACTCACAATGGAGACATTACTGGTGCCCACTCGAGCAATGGGATGACACTGACAGTGATCTTATTTATTTATTTTCACAGTTAATTTGTAATGCTTGGTGAGAAGTGGCTGTCCTCTGACTCGGAGAGCCCATTACCCCAAACCAGAATGCTTCTTAATTCTCTTACTCTGTGCCAAGGGCAGCGCTCGAGGCAGAAGGCAGAGAGAGGTCTCATGATCACTTAAACACATACTGTTTTGTAACTTCAGTTATAAAATCTGCGGACATGCTGTACCGATTAGCTACTGTTTCTCTCTTTGCTTAATTCTGTGTTGAGGTGGGTTAGTGCCATCCTTTGGGATTGACAGTATATAAAGCAAGAGCTTAATCTCTGTACTATCGCTGCATTCCAAAGTAGCTATAGCTCGTGCAAATTGTAAAAAAATTGAATCGCCATGAGACACAGTTACAAAACTGTTTATAATCGGATTCAGATGTACAATGTTCCATCCAGTTACCATTCCTCCATCAGTGCGCAATTTCCATCACCAGTGCCCCCAGTTTCCCTCCTACCACAACCCCACCCCTAGCCTGCCTCAGTGGTAGGTACTTTACCTCTCTATCTCTGTCTCTCTCTGTCTCTCTGTCTCTGTCTCTTTCTCTCTCTCTCTTTTTCTCTCTCTCTTTTTGGCTCTTATGTTTTGGTTACAAGCCTGCCTCAGGTGCAGGGAGAAGGGATCACTGTGATAACAACGATGGCTGGAAATAGCTAGCGTTTTTATTAGAAAAATAACAAACTGTAAATGTGTACTTAAGGAGACTCTTCTTCAGAGTAATGCCGGGGTGGAGAGATACTACAGCACTTGCCTTGTATGTGGACCACCAGGGATTCAATCCTCAACACAAAATTGTCCACTGAGCACAGTGAGGAATGATTCCAGAGCACTGATTCAGGATTAAATCTGAAAAATCAACAGGCGTGACCCCCCAAAAAAGGGCAAGAAAAAATAAGAATAAAGTCAGTTCCTTGTAGTCAGGATCTATATAACTAAAGTACCTACAATTCAATTTGCAGGGTTAAGAAGTCTAGACATGTCACTCAAATAAAATCATGGGGAAAAAATAAGCATGAAGCTAGGATAAAGAAGAATCAGGGAATGTTAGATACAAATGAAGAAAGGTGATGTTTGCTTTGCCACTGAACTAATGGGACCCTCTGATGGGGCCACAGACGAACTCTAGGAAGGCTTCTGCTCCCTGTGCAAGTGATACTGCCTTGTACAGAAGTTATTCATTTTCTTGGGCTCTTGAACCACATGGCATGGAACTGTAGCTTAACACAACAGAAACTTCTTTCACAGTTCTGGAGGGTGGTGGGATTCTGAAATCAAGGTGTTAGCATTGTTGGATGGTTCCTTCTGGAAACTCAGAGGAAGAGACTTACGTGCTTCTCTGCTAACTTTTTGGGGTTGCAGACAATCCTCCTTGTTGCTTGTCTTGTAGCTGAGTCACTTGTTCTGTGTGGGGGTCACAGCCAGCAACATTAAGGGAACCATGCAGTGCACGAATGGAACCCAGACCTGTGTGCAGTGCATTCATGCATCCATTGAGCTCTCTCCTTGGCCCTCATTCCAATCTTCTGCCTTCACGTATTTTTTCTTCAACCCATGTATGTATTTCTGTATCTTGACACAACATTGTTTATGACAGTAGTCATTGGGTTTTGAACACCCTGTTACGTTATCGCATAAGTAGTTTCATCTGCATTGACTCTATTTTGAATTAAGACCTCATTTTAGTTTCTGAGTAGATGTGAACTTGGGGTGAATATTATTTAGCTCAATAAAACATACATTCATTACAGCATATAAAATTTCTGTTTAGATTGATTAGCGTATCTGGGTCGAGTTCTGAAATTCAACTCATCTGTTAATTAGATATCTAATGTTGCATAATATAAAATGATTCTAAATACTTGTATTTTTGTGGTGTTTGTGATTGAATTTTGTGTTCCTAATACATACACAGTAAAAGATTTATTATGTTGCTTGAGGGACCAATATTTTGGTAGCATCCTTTCTTCAATCCCACTTTAATTTATTCAGTTATAATATTTGGAAAGCATTTTGCTCATTTTCAGTCTAAAATATAGATCTTTGTTGTTTCTGTGCTTCCAATATTTTAATGGCACCTGGGAGTTAGTGTGGGCTTCGGTGCATGCCTTGCATGTGGCTGACCCAGGTTTGATCCCTAGACCAAACTGTGCCCTGATCATCACTGCGTTACACCCTTCAGAACTCTAGAGGCCTTCAGAGGCCCCTTCAGAACTGCCGGGGTGTTTCTGCTAATCCATAGCACGGCCAGGACAAGAAGCAGCAGTCTCGTGCGTGCCTGTGCATTGACCTGCCAGCCTGGGGGGCTGAAGATTGTCTGGAGTGGTCCCTGGGCTTCTGAGAACTGCTTGGGGTCCCCACTCCCGCGTATTTTACTGATGCTACATTGTTTCTAAAATCAAAGTTGTTGGCATTAAATCTATCCAGTCACCAGGACCTCTGGGGTCTTCGGATGATTCATGTTTCACTTCATGCACCCCAAATAGAGCATTCATATTTTCAAGTGCATTATCTGCTTTTTAGCACACATTCCTTCAAGACATTCTCTCTGAGATACAGTACCCATTTTTCAGCACTAAAAAGTCTGTCATTGTCTTCTAAAATACAATTAAGATTCAGTCAACAAAAGGACTTTCTGAATTTTCAGAATGAGCCACAGGGATTTCCCCCACCCCTCCTCTTAATCCCCCTCCCCTTGTGTGGATATTTCGCACAGAATACTTACTAAAAGTTCCAGAATGTAGTGGACACTAAGGTATTTGGAGCACAGAAAGTTACTATATACTATATTCATCATTGGCTCTACATTAATTAGTAGTATCTCCACGCTCTGAGGTTAATTGAAACTGAAATCATGTCAGATTTGTAACAGATACAAACAAAATGTATTTCCTCAGGTAAAATTTATTACTATTTAATGTGATATAAATTTTTTCATTGGTTGCACAGGGTATGTTTCTGTTATACCATATTAAATGTGCTCAGGATGCATAAAGAATGTTGAAATAATTCTTGAACTAATTATACTAATGAATTCCAACAGGCTCTATAAAGGACTTTTCTATTTTCCTTTTGCATTTTGTGCTTCTAGAGTTTGTGTCATTTTAATCGAATATTAATTTTTAGAAAATAACTTTTATTAGGACAGATAATAGTTGCATATTGTCAAAACAATATGACTTAATGTGAACTTTCTATAGTTTAATGTGAAGATAAAATTAAATTAAAAAAATAGATTTAACACCTACCAATGCTAGGTAATACTTGTTAATGATAATATTAGAATTATGATTTTGGTATATTATGTATTCGGGATATAAAAAACATCTGCCGGGGGGCGACCGGGGGAAGAGCCCTGGCGACTCTCCCAGTTGGCTGCCCCCGGGTTCAAGGGGGTCGGTCCCGGGCTGCTCGCCCAGCCGGAGCAGCCCGGGCCATGGGGCAGACAGACGAGGAAAACAAGGTCCAGCCGGTTGATTGATCAGTTGTCATTTATTCTATTCTCTCCTGTCTCTCTCCGCTTCTCTCCCGGCTCTGGGTCTCTCTCTGGATCTCCCCCTGGATCTGGCCCTCCAACCCACTCTTACAGCTGCTTAGTTAAATCCCCCCAGCATGAGGGGGTTGGGGCTTACACATAGGTGTGGTCACAATCCATAGGGGTAAAGTTCTTCCCCTCAGGGGATGCTGCTTCTAGGACAGGGCCAAGTCCCATGAGTGTGTTTCTCCTCTCCTTGCCCAGCAGACATGTAAGCATTCATAATATTAATCATGTTGTATAGACACAATAAGAGATGCATTAAGCTTATAGAATTGCTCTCCTAAGGCTATCTCAATCTCAGACTACAGTGCTCAGGCCAAAATAGTCTTTCCTATCCCTAGCAGGGTCCTAGTCTCATTGTTACTTTTGGATCATGACAGCATTTGTCCATGATCAAGCTCTTAACTTATAGTTAAGAATTAGGCACTTTAGCCAGGCCCATCTCAATGCCAGGGTAGCACATAACTCACCGCTTGCCTTGGATCCATCCCTCATCGGGACCCTGCCTTTGGAGTGCTAGAAACTGAGGGCAACTGAGGCTTAAGTGGAGAAAGCAGATGCCCGGGAATGAATAATATTTGAAGCCAATTAAATCCCAAGTTACAAAAGCATAATATTGTCTTCTTGTCTATACAAAATGGACATTGCTTTAAAGTAAACTATTCAAAAGACATAAGGAGAGGAGAAAAGCAATATTAACTTACGATATAAGTTCAGTCTCCTAGAATAATCTGACCTTACAAATTAACAGCGGATTTGGGGAAAAGCTGATTAACTATTTGGGGAAGAGAGCATAGAGAAATAGTTACAGATAAAGAAATGAGAGTGACTCGGGAGCACCTTAATGGGTGTGACCGGGATGAACCTAAGCTCCTTGTGGCAAGGAGGGAAAGGACAAAGTAATGTCATCCTACATCAGGACATGCTGTGTTTTAATTTCATGCTGTGAAATTGAGTTTTATTTTGTTTGTGTGTTTTTCTGGTTTAGGGTCACATCTGACAGTGCTCAGGGTTTACTCATGGCTCTGTGCTCAGGGAGCACTCCCACCCCTGGCAGGGCTAGGCAACCAGATGGGGTGCTGAGGACTGAGTGGCTGTGTGCAAGGCAAGTGCTGTATGCAGTGTATTATCATTCTTGTCCCACTTTGTGTGCAGTTGGATAAACATATAAATATGTTACAAGGAGGAACTGGTCTTGCCATTAACAGAAATAAAATGGATTCAAGGAAATGTAGACTTCATAAAGTCTTGAGATAAGGATTGCATTTTGCATTAGAATTGGAATATTTTGTAACAGAAAGACTCCATTCACATAGATAATGTGGATCATTGTGAAGGCAATAATGCAGAAACTGACCATTCTTACAGCAGTCTGATATTCTGAGAATGTGAAATATATACTGGATCATTGGTGCTGCAGCTATATTCAGAAATATAAATGTAATGGTATAGATATTAAAAGGGAATATTCTGTCGTCGTTTTAGAGCCCTGAAAAGTCAGAGACTCAGTAGGTCTCATATCTGGATGACATTTGAAGATGACATTTGCGTTGACTGAAGATTCAAGCTATGGAAAATAAAACTAATTGCGTTTTCATCTTTCACGCAGATGAAACTGCATGCCATCAGCCTTTAATTATTTTTTCCGCGTAAGTTCTTTATTTGTAATATACTTATTATCAGCTCTAGTTGGTCAGAAAGCTTACTGGATGTGACATTCAACTTGATCCCTGAGCACCGTGCCAAAGTTAAAGCCTGAGCATAGACAGGTATGGACCCCCAATCAAATATAAATAAATGAGTAGATAAATAAGAACATAGGTGTTAACTAAAAGGCAAACTTGAAATTACTGGTAGAGCAATATATATAATTAAATCAATGCTTGTTCTGAATTAAGAATGACCACATTTCTTATTGTGTAATAACAAATGACATAATTTCATTGTAAGTTTCAGCCCAAAATGTATTTTATTAAAACATTTTCTAAGAGAAATAATCATATTAAGACAAGGCACATGTACACAAAATGACATTGAAAGTAATAAAAAAATTTAGTATGGTTCACAAATAAGCTATTTGTTATTAATGTAATGAGCCATATGTATATTCTCCAAGAACTTTACAACTAAAAAGTTCTCAGGAGACTGCCTGGCTTACTCCTTTACTTTGCTAATGAGAAAAACAGAATCCTCAGGGTTATTTAACTTGCATAAATAAGTTAATTAAGGATCTTAAAATTCTTAAAAAACAATCTAATACATTGTTTTCTCTCTTGTGTTGATACTTTTCTCCTATGGTTAATAATTATTTTATTTTAAAACCACAAGAACTTGTTGCAATCACTGTGATATCTGAAAGCAAATATTTCTTTGTATATTCCATAATTTTTACTATGTGAACACAGAGAAGGTATTCACCAAAAAAATATGTGAGTAGTATTGCATAGTCCATGTATCCAATTTAAAGGATTGAAAATTTTAAGGAATGATTTTTATAACATTTAAAATAGTCTGAAAATAAACACAAATCAAGCTTTATTTGGTTCAAAAAGTTTAATCGGTTATAGTGTATTTCCTTAGGGAATCTCAGCTCCTAAGATATGTTAATGAATTTTTATACTTACCTTAATCCTTATTTATATTGGGTGATTGCAAAGAGTATTAAAATAAAAGATATAGTTATACAATCCATCAACATTTTATGTATAATCTGTTAAATGTGAGGGATGAGGTAAAATTTAAAACATTGAAAATATATACAAGACATTTTCTATTAACTTTTATTCTTAAGTTGTTAGTCTTAATTATCACCTATTTAAATTAGTTTAACTTGGGAGAGAAGAACAAGCATCTGAAATAGTTATTTTCTTTGTGAATTAAAAGTAACAATATAATAAAAATCCATTTGCTATGCCATTTTGAAGCTCCAAATTACTTGGATACATTATTTAAGTATGTATCAGGCATTTAAAATATTTCAGAATTTTATTACAATTGAAGGCTTTTACACCTAGCCTTCAAAAGAACTTTCACCATTTCATTATTTTAATCTCCTGTTATAAATGAAACTATTGGAGAGCCTAAAATATTCCTCTTGTATCCCACTGGGTTCTTCATATGTTTAAAAATAAGAAAACGAGCATAAGGCATGTTGACAATAAAAGAAGAAATTTATGAATAATATATATGCCACCTGTAATAATGGAGACCCAGCAAAATTGACTATCTTGTCTCAGGGGCTGAGATGTTTTCCTTACATAGTTTAGCTAACATGAGGGACATTGGAAAGAAAATGGGGTGGTCAGTTAGGGGGTTCCTAAAGAAAGCCCATCAAGCTTTCTTGTGGGTCTTTGCTTGTTTCCCAGGGATTCCTTGGCAAACAATTAAAGAAAGGGAAAATGTCTTGTTCATTCGACACTTTGAATAACGTTTCCATTGACCATTTAAGAACACGTACTGTAAAACCCAGTGGATGAGTTCAGTGATGTGAGAGTAGGTCTTTGTAACTAATATGAAATTTGATCCCTTCTTTTTATTTCATCGAGCTGTGGAAAGAGATGGAACCGTATGACATACTCGAATTCCTAGCTATTGAGTTTCAAGGCACTGAAAAATGCAACTCTAGTTTTTTAAAGGGTATTAGGGGGCATAAGATGTATAGAATATAGAACTATATCCTATATAGAATTTCGAACTATTTCTATAGTGTTTTTTTTTAATTTATTTATTTTTAATTAGAGAATCACCGTGAGGGTACAGTTACAGATTTATACACTTTTGTGCTTATACTTCCCTCATACAAAGTTTGGGAACCCATCCCTTCACCAGTGCCCATTCTCCACCACCCGTAAACCCAGTGTCCCTCCCACCCTCCCCAATCCCATCTCCCCCCCACCCCACCCTGCCACTGTGGCAAGGCATTCCCTTCTGTTTTCTCTCTCTAATTAGCTGTTGTGGTTTGCAATAAAGGTGTTGAGTGGCCGCTGTGCTCAGTCTCTAGCCCTCATTCAGCCCGCAACTCCCTTCCCCCACATGGCCTTCGACTACAATGTAGTTGGTGATCGCTTCTCTGAGTTGACCTTTCCCTGGAACGTGAGGCCAGCCTCGAAGCCATGGAGTCAACCTCCTGGTACTTATTTCTACAGTTCTTGGGTGTTAGTCTCCCACTCTGTTATTCTATATACCATAGATGAGTGCAATCTTTCTATGTCTGTCTCTCTCTTTCTGACTCATTTCACTCAGCATGAAACTTTTCATGCCCATCCACTTGACTACAAAATTCTTGACCTCCTTTTGTC
This sequence comes from Sorex araneus, assembly GCF_027595985.1. NCBI lineage: Eukaryota > Metazoa > Chordata > Mammalia > Eulipotyphla > Soricidae > Sorex > Sorex araneus. The sequence goes on from NC_073302.1 coordinate 444,368,061, forward strand.
TAACAGCTGCATAGTATTCCATTGTATAGATGTACCAAAGTTTCCTCAACCAGTCATCCGTTCTGGGGCATTCGGGTTTTTTCCAGATTCTGGCTATTGTAAACAGTGCTGCGATGAACATACATGTGCAGATGTTGTTTCGATTGTACTTTTTTGCCTCTCTGGGATATATTCCCAGCAGTGGTATTGCTGGGTCAAATGGGAATTCAATATCTAATTTTTTGAGAGTCGTCCAAATTGTTTTCCAGAAGGGCTGAACCAGTCGGCATTCCCACCAGCAGTGAAGAAGGGTCCCTTTCTCCCCACATCCTCTCCAACAGCGGTTGCTTTTGTTCTTTTGGATGTGTGCTAGTCTCTGTGTTGTGAGGTGGTATCTCAAAGTTGTTTTGATCTGCATCTCTCTGATGATTAGTGATGTAGAGCACTTTTTCATGTGCCTTTTGGCCATTCGTATTTCTTCCTTGGTAAAGTTTCTGTTCATTTCTTCGCCCCATTTTTTGATGGGGTTGGATGTTTTCTTCTTGTAGAGTTCAACCAGTGCTTTATATACCATTGATATCAACCCCTTATCTGATGGGTATTGTGTAAATATCCTTTCCCATTCTGTGGATAGTCTTTGTATTCTGGTCACTGTATCTCTTGCGGTGCAGAAGCTTTTTAGTTTAATGTAGTCCCATTTGTTGATCTCTGTTTTTACTAGATTGCTTAGTTCCGTGTCACCTTTGAAGATACCTTTATCTTCAATATCGTGGAGGGTTTCGCCGACCTTGTCTTCAATGTACCTTATGGTTTGTGGTCTAATGTTGAGGTCTTTAATCCATTTTGATCTGACTTTTGTGCATGGTGTCAGGTCAAGGTCTAAACCCATTTTTTTGCATGTGGTTGTCCAGTTGTGCCAGCACCATTTGTTAAAGAGGCTTTCCTTGCTCCACTTCACATCTCTTGCTCCCTTATCAAAGATTAGATGGTCATACATTTGGGGTTGTGTGTAGGGATATTCCACCCTGTTCCATTGGTCTACGGCTCTGCCTTTGTTCCAGTACCATGCTGTTTTAATTGTTACTGCTTTGTAGTAAAGTTTGAGGTTGGGGATGGTGATGCCTCCCATCATCTTTTTCCCAAGAATTGTTTTAGCTATCCTTGGACGTTTGTTATTCCATATGAATTTTAGGATTGCTTGATCCATTTCTTTGAAGAATGTCATGGGTATACTTATAGGGATCGCATTGAATCTGTATAATGCTTTAGGGAGTATTGCCATTTTGACAACATTGATTCTCCCTATCCACGAGCAGGGTATATGTTTCCATTTCCTCATGTCCTCTTTGATTTCATGGAGTAGCGTTATGTAGTTTTCTTTGTAAAGGTCTTTTACTTCCTTGGTTAAGCTGATTCCGAGGTACCTGATTTTCTGGGGCACGATTGTGAATGGAAGAAATCAAACTCTCACTATTTGCAGACGACATGATACTATATCTAGAGAAGCCTAAAACCTCTACTAAGAAACTCTTAGAAACAATAGACTTATACAGTAAAGTTGCAGGCTACAAAATCAATACCCAAAAATCCATGGCCTTCATATATGCAAACAATGAGGCAGAGGAAAGGGACATGAAAAAAGCAATCCCATTCACAATCGTGCCTCTATAGTGTTTTTGCTACATTGGCTTTACTGAATTGTTATTGCTTTAAAGTGAACCATTCAAAGTGCATTTGAATAACTAGACACCTTCAGTATTATTCAGTTCCTTAACTTGCAATGAGTTTAGCCACCGTTCTTTTGTTTTCTGTTTTCTTTCTTTTTCTCTCTCTCTCTCTTTCTCTCTCTCTCTCTTTCTCTCTCTCTCTCTTTCTCTCTTTCTTTCTTTCTTTCTTTCTTTCTTTCTTTCCTTCCTTCCTTCCTTTTTTCTCTCTTTCTTTCTTTCTTTCTTTCTTTCTTTCTTTCTTTCTTTCTTTCTTTCTTTCTTTCTTTCTTTCTTTCTTTCTTTCTTTCTTTCTCGTCTCCTTCCTCCCTAACTCTCCCATTTCCTCCTCCTCCTCCTCCTCCTCCTCCTCCTCCTCCTCCTCCTCCTCCTCCTCCTCCTCCTCCTTCTTCTTCTTCTTCTTCTTCTTCTTCTTCTTCTTCTTCTTCCTCTTCTTCTTCTTCTTCTTCTTCTTCTTCTTCTTCTTCTTCTTCTTCTTCTTCTTCTTCTCCTTCTCCCTCCTCTTCTTTCTGCTTTTTCTCTTACTCTTCTTTTCTTCTTCTACTTTCTTCTTCCTCACCTCCTCTTCCTCCTCTTCCTCCTCCTCTTACTTCTCTCTTGTTATGAATAGATTTGTGTCATAGTCAGTCATGCTCAGGGCCTAGTCATTACTCTCTGTTCAGGAATAACTCCTAAGAGTGCTTAAGAGCCTATGCTGTACCAGAAATTAACTTGCATTTTATGCATGCAAGGAAACCTTTGACCCCTGAATAAATGAGACAGGAGCAATTTAACACCTAAATAAAATTTCATTAATTATTTAAATGGGTGGAAAGGTGAGACTAGAGATTTTTTGTTTATACATTGCTGATTCTTACAGAAGAATTTGAAAAGAAGGTCGTTATTTATTTGTGCCTGAATAAACCATACAGAAAAATTTCTCTGAGAGTACTCGTTTGAAAGTTGTAGCAAAAAGAAAAATGATTTAATGATTATGTTTTACAAGTCTTACAATTTTTTAATATTTTAATGTCAATTAGAAATAATCAGCCAGGATCTGGAAAAAAACCAAGTGCCTGAGAACAGATGACTGGTTAAAGAAACTTTAGTACATCTATAGAATAGAATACTATGCAGCTGTTAGAAAAGATGAAGTCTTGAACTTTGCATAAAAGTGGATCAACATGGAAAGTATCATGCTAGGTGAAATGAATCAGAAAGAGAGAGACAGAAATGGAAAGATTGTGCTCATTTATGGAATATAAAATAACAGAACAGGAGACTAACACTGAAGAATAGTAGAAATAAGTACCAGGAGATTGGCTCCATGACTCGGAAACTGGCCTCACACACTGGGGGAAAAGGCAGCTCAGATAGAGAAGGGAACACCAAGTAAAATGTGGTTGGAGGACCAGCTCAGGAAGGGTGCTGAAAGTAGAATATAGATTGAACATGATGGTCACTCAATAGCCCTATTACAGACCACAACACCCAATTGGAGAGAGAGAACAAAAGGGAATGCCCTGCCTCAGAGGCAGGGTGGGGTGGGGGGATGGGATTGGGGGGTGGGAGGGATACTTTGTTCATCGGTGGTGGAGAATGGGCACTGGTGGAGGGATGGGTTCTCGAACATTGTATGACAGAAACACAAGCACGAAAATGTGTAAATCTGTAACTGTACCATCATGGTGATTCACTAATAAAAAAAGTAATAGTCATGATATCATATTAGCTGAAAAAGTAGAACATTAATTTGTTTATACAAAAGAGTATCTCTTTTACTTCTGTAGGGTTAAATAAGTTGAACATACATAAATATATTAATGCTTTAACAAATTTTATTTATTTTTATATAGTTTCTTGAATTATTCAATGACTAAACTTTGTAAATATTTATGTGGTCAAAATATAGTTTTCAAATGTATGTAGTATTAGAACCTATATTTGCAAATTCAGATGTGAATGAAAGAAATCACTTTATCAACATTATTTTTTATTTGTTTCTGGGAAATAGGAATGCTCAGTAGTTACTCTTGGTTCTGCACTCAGGGATTACTCTGGTGGTGCTCAGGGGATCATACGGGATGCTGGGGATTGAACATGTACAAGGCAAGCACCTTATCCTGTATTGTTGCTCAGGACCCCTGTATCAACATTTTTTATTTTGAGTTTCTGTGGTAAGCTTGGTTGAGGGTAGCTTAAGGTTTCTTTAGTCTTAGTTTGTTAATCTTAGTTTTTCTCATTAAGATATTTCAAATTTTATAAACACTGATTTGTCCATAGACTTTAGTCCTGAGATATCCTCTTCCCTGTTCTTATCTTCTCCCAAGCTCAGTGGCAGTTTGACTTCTCTCACTCTCCTGGACCCTGGCACTGAATGTGAGCCTGTTGGATGTCTCAGGAGTCATTACTCCCCAGAGTAAACTGTTACTTTGTTTGAAGACAAATAATAAGCTAGCTGAAGAAACCAATGTAGTTAGCATTCAGATACTGATCACATTTAAAAATATTTTGTCATTAATTATATTGATAGAGCATAAAATTTCATAAAATGTATATTGAAATTATAGATAAAATCAGGCAATCTTTATGTTTTTGTGATTTGATATTTGAAAATTTATGTATTTAATTATTGCATTGAATAATTTTAGACTAGTAATAATTTTAAAAGTTTACATTTTTGACAATTAAATGGTTTTGGAAGGACATTCTTTAGATAAGAAAGTGTAATTAACAAGTAAATAGTAAATAAAGTAACATTTTATATCTTAGCCTTAAAAATACCAACTTTAAAATTAAATGATAGTGTTTTTCTTCTTTTTTTATCAACTCCATTATGGCATAGAGCCATGGTAATTTTATGTCATCATTTATTTGCAAAACTTTCTTTCCAGTGTCACGTTTTAGTTTTGAACAGAGTATATGCATAGAAAGATTATTTGTCTTAACCATATTTTGAAGTGTAACATTATCCTTTATGATAAGCAATATGATATGAAATGAGATTGCCATGGCGTTAAATCTAAAGTAAACGTCACATTTATTTGATGGGTGATCGGAGATGCTTATTCAAGATTTTTAAATTCCTCTTTCTGCAAATAGAAATGAAATTACTGGTACTTACTCTATAGATTAAATGTGATAATCAATGTCAAGTATTTAACACAAGGAATGACACTCCTCAGTGTTGCCACCATAATTGCTGCTGTTGTTTACTCTCCTCTTTGATAGCATATTCCTTATGTAGTAACTGCTCACTTATTCCTCAGATTCTCAGCCCTGAGATGAATTTGATTATCCATAATCAATTTTTAACCTAATAAGAATGCTCACCTGGAATTAAATGAGATCTTGGTGCTTATAAAGAGTAACAATTGTTTTCTGGAAGAAGTTGCCTTAGTAGTAAAATAAACTATCCCATACTCAGAAAAGATGACTGAAATGCTTGAAGATTAAAAAAAAAAAAACCTCAGGATACAGGAGTCATGGAGCTTGAACACATTCAGTGTGGCAGGGCTTATTATATCTTCAGACTGCCGAGGTTTCAGGGAAAGGACTGAGAATTACGTGAAAGGGAGAAAATCACTTTACTGTTTATTTCACACACAAAAAAAAAACCAAAAAAAATGAGTAATCTTATCTGATCCAATCTCATTACGTAGCTCTGCCCTCTTCCGTCCTATTATATCAAAGATAGCATGTGTGTACTCATGCTTTGGTTGAAATACTTTTGAAAGTGTAATTATTTTATCCACAAAATAATGGGAATTCTGTCAGAAATTAGAAATTGAACAGTTTACCTTAGAGGATGATCATGCACCTATATGTAAGGGGTACCCTCAGGATCCTTAACACAGGGGAGTTTTGTTGACACTCAACTATAGGTGAAGAGTCAATGAAAACAGCTGTTTTTCTGGGATATGAAAATTGTTGCAAAGACCAAAGAGACTAATTTTTTTGAGTTTTGGGTCACACCCAGCAATACTCAGGGGTTACTCCTGGCTCTGCACTCAGGAATTACTCCTGGCTGTGCTTTGGGGATCATATGGGATGCTGGGAATTGAACCTGGGTCAGCTGCATGCAAGGCAAACGCCCTCCCTGCTGTGCTATGGCTCTAGCTCCCCAAAGAAACTACTCCATGCTAACTTTAAGTAATGGATTCAGTCGCATGGAAATCAAAGTGGGTTGTCTAGAAATAAAAAAAAAAAAATAACAAATCACTCAGATCATGTCATATTCTTTCTTTTTCTTTGTGATTTTTTGGCCACACTCACCGAGACTCAGAATGCATTTCTGAGCACTGGTGAAGGGATGGGTATTTGAGCATTGTATAACTGAGATTTAAACCTGAAAACTTTGTAACTTTCCACATGGTGACTCAATAAAAAAATTAAAAAAAAAAGAATGCATTTCTGGCTCTGCACTCAGTAATCACTCTTGGTGAGCTCCTGGGACCTTCTGAGATGCCAGGGATTGAACCTGGGTTGACTGCATGTAAGCCAAGCACCCTACCAGCTGACCTCCTCATGTCACAACTTCTAGTTTTCCATTTTTTTATACTTTGTTGGAGGTTGGAACATTGAATTGAATATATAGAAACATATGTATATCTACATGTATGTGTGTGTGTTTAAATTATTAAAGGAATGTAGTTTTTAAAAATTCAGTAACTGTTGAGAAAGAAAGCTATAGAGGGAGAAGTGAGAAAAATATCTAAGGGAACATTGAAATGAATGCAAACTCCGTGTTTGTTCATAAGACTATCCTTAATTTTTGGCAAGTATCCTCTAATGATTTTTAAAGTAGCACTTAGGCCTTTGAAATGGTGTGCTGAAGTCCCAGTAATAATATCTTGATGTTCAAATGCTGAATTGTCATCAACATGCTACTTAAAGTGTCATCTTAATGTTTAATGTGTGTAGGGCTTCAGTAATAGTGTGTCGAATGAGCATTAACAAATGAGTTTGAAAATCTGATAGTAGCCAAATTGATCGCTCAGAACTGCTTTGACTAATGCTTCCCCAAACTAGTCCTGGCGTTCTGAAGACCCAGACAGGTACACAGCACAGACCAGACGGCTGTGCAGCCTGCCCGCTCCCTCCAGCCCCTGCACCTTGTAACAAGAGGTTATTTGTTGTTAAAAAGGGAGCAGCTCAGCTGCTAAATGATGTGGAAGAGTCCACCGGCTGAGCCGCTGATTTGTCTCGACTTGACATTTTCCCTGTGTTTTCTGGGCATTTTTCTTCCTGGGTGAGAGCTGCCCAGATGATCTTGAACACACACGGGGCATTTTCGTTCCCTGCTGATCTCCGCCTTCTTCCCAGCAGACAACTGGCTTTCTAGTTTGGTTTTCCACCAATCAGCCCAAAATAATTCATCTGAAAGGAGCTAATGCATTCAAAACTATTTTGAAATAGAGAAACATGAAGAGAAGTCTTTAGTGGAGGAGAAATTATTCTCCCCATCTTCCATGTATTTACATTTGGCAGATTCTTTCCTAGATGTTGTTTTTATGTGTTTTTTTTTTTCTGGCTTTGCATGGAGGGGGAACCAGCTAGTGCTAAAGGCTGACTCCTGACTCTGTGCTCAGGAATCACTTCCGACTTTGCGTGGGAGACCTTGTGCGGTGCTGGGGATCAAACCCTGATCCGCCATTGCCGAGGAAGCATCTACCTGCTGTATTATCTCGCTGGCTCCTTTCCAAGAGTATTTCTCTATCTAGAAAAACCAAAACACTTATCACAAATTTAAATCTGGCATCACTACTTAACACGTGTGAACCTAAATTCCTTAGCAAGTAATCTACCTGTGTGGTGTTTGATCTCCCCAAAAGTAAAACAAAAATTAGTCTCTTTGATGGCTCTGTAATTTAGTATGTGTTTTCTTGAAGAGTGTGGCAAAGACAGGGGTGCTGAATTGTCCCCCACTGGTTCTCTACATTAAGGAGATCCTAGTAACCTGTTTTTGATCTTACCAACAACAACCTATGAACAGATATGTGTATATGTATCAATCACCTAGATTTATATATGTATATTTATACTGATTGGGTAGGGCGTTTGCCTTGCACGTGGCTGATCCTGGTTTGATTCCTCCGCCCCTCTCAGAGAGCCCAGTGAGTTACCGAGAATATCTTGCCCGCAAGGCAGAGCCTGGCAAGCTCCCTGTGGTATTTGATATGCCAAAAACAGTAACAGGTCTTACAGTGGAGACGTTACTGGTGCCTGCTCGAGCAAATCAATGAGCAATGGGATGACAGTGATACCGTGATACAGTGATAGATATTGATATTTAGTTTTATATATTTGAATATATAAATAATTTATAATACACAAATAATTTATATGTAGATATAATTTATATACAAATTATTTATATTTCTATATTTATATTACATATATTTTTATATATGTATCAGTCACCTAGATTTGCAATAAAGTAAACTAGAGAAAAGAAAAGGCTCTCAAAGAAATACTAAAGGTGGCTAGGAGTGCAGCTCAATGGAGCCGTAATTGCATTGCATGTGGGAGGCCCTGATTTTGATCCCCAGAACAGCCAAAAGAAATCATAAGGGAAATACATTTAGACTATTGTATGGTATTAAGGATTTCATGAGTTTATGTTTTCTGTTAATAGGAAATCCACATCTAAATGGATACATATGGTTTCAAATGGTCTTATTCAAGAAGCAGTTACAAATCTGTCTAATATAATCTTTTTTTTTTAATTGCTATTTCTAGTAGAAACTTATAGATTTTTCATAGTATTTAAAGGCATAGAAAGAAAGGTAACCTGATAGAATATGTAATCCTGTCAAAATTCCACATGTTCTCAGCAGCCGTGACACTCTGGACAAGTCATTGGTCCTGTCGACATCAATTTTCTAATACCAAAATATTCTCTCATGTTAGAAGTATTAACTTAAAAAATGAATAGGAAGTATTTTCCACATTGTAATTGCTAGATAAGTGGAAATAATTGAGTGTTCACTTAGAGAACAGTTATTCTAACTGATATTACTTATGGATAAGATCAAACTGACTTAGCAACAACCTAGTGATGTCACCCATGAGCCTCCTAGTTCCAATTTATTAATAAAAGTGATGCTTTTATTGCATTTTGTTTGGGGGACACTCTGTGGCGCACAAGGCTAACTCCTGGCTCTCCATTCACGGGTGTCCTCTTTTGGGACTCAGGGGATATATGTGGCTTAGGGAATCGAACCCAGGTCTGCTGCATATCAGACAAGCACCCTGACTGCTGTAAGGTTGCTCCAGCCCCTAAAATGAAAATTTAAAATGTAATAAACAATTTTAGAGGATAGCTTTCTGCTTTAGTCAGTAGGCAAGTGAAATCTAAAGAGGCAATGACTTATTGGTACAAAGTCAGCGGTTAGTGGCAGAATTACAGTAGTTTCAGGGAGAAGCACATGCTAAGTTAAATTGAAGTCTAATAGTAAAGACTTGATACACGCAACAGAAGCTTCACGGACAAATGCTTGAAGGCAACAAAGGTCGTATCGACCTATTTGAGGAGAGGACAGAAAAAGTGTCCTCAGTGATCCGTAACAGCTCTATAAACTCAACTGAAGATGTATGTAGGCTGTAACTTTTGGCACATCACTGCCAGTTTTAAGGTCATTCCATTTAGTTCGGCGAGCAATAAAGCCAAAAGATGTGGAGACTTACAAACCTACCTCTTGTTGCCAAAATTTTGGTTAAAACAATCTAGGGCACAGTGGACATCTGTTGTTTTGTCCGCTGACGTTGCCTTATAGATGAGCTTTCCTGATTTTAAAAACTGTCACCCATATCCTGCTGACAGTAATTTATACCTTGAAGATATGGCAATATATATATAAAACAAAATAGACTTTCCAGATATTACTCACACATTACTAAAAAATCTGAGTTTCAAAAAAAAAGTTTTAACAACTTAAAAAATTTTGAAATGATTGCAGATAAGACATTATACTTTGAGTAGAAGTCTTAGATCCAAAAGGCAATATGTTATATTAGGAACAGTCATGTGCAAAGGCTAACACTTCATCTTAAAGAAGGAAGACATTCTTTATTTAAAAAAATAACTAATTTAAATGAGCATTATTATTATAAAGTTTGTAGTCTAAAGTCGAAAAGGTTCTATTTTTAAGCTTTACTGCATATACAATAGAAAAATTAAAAGTGCATATATTAAAACTTCATATTCTGATGTATGGAATCATGTGAAGCCATCCAATAGCCAAGTTTTTCACATAAGGTAAATCTTGAGTTCAGTGCCAAGTTCATCAAATGGCTTGAGATGTTTTATTTTCCTTTCTCTTACGTAGGCTCCATAACAAAGTGTCACGTTGAAGTGCAAGTGCCTTTTCTGAATATTGTTCTTGAGTCTTTGGAGTAAGTGCCCAGAAATGAAATTGCTGGGCCAGATGGGGGCTCAATTCTTACACTTTTGAGAGTTGTCCATGCTGTTTTCAAAAAAGGCGCATCAGCAGTCATTCCTAGCAACAGTGGATTAGTTTTCTTTTTTTCCCACATCCAGGCCAACACGGGTTGTTTTGGTTCTGGTTTATTTGCTTTTTTTGTGTGTGTTTTGTTTTTAGGCCACACCCAGCAATATTCTTGGGTTACTCCTGGCTCTGCACTCAGGAATTACTCCTAGCAGTGCTCAGCGACCGTATGGGATAAAATTCGGGTCAGCAGTGAGCAAGGCAAACATGCTACCTCCCATATTATCTCTTGGCACCAACAATTTTTGTTTCTGTACTTTTTGATGTCTCACTGATATGAATCAAAGTTGTTTTGACTTTTATTTCCCTAATGATAAATGATATGGAGAACTTTTTTATATACCTGTTAGCCGTCTATATATTTTCTTTAAGTACATTATTTTCATCTCTTACCCCCAATTTTTGATAGGGATGATATTTTTTCTTATTTAGTTTTATAAGTACACTGTATATCTTGGTCATTAATACTTTTTGAGACAAGTAGTGGGCAAATATATTTTCCAGCCTATTGGATATTTTTTAAAGGGTTTTATCTGTGTTTTAACCTTCTAGTTTTTTATGACGACGTCATGGTTTACAGAGCCATTCATAATAGAGTTGTTTCAGATCTACAGTGTTCCAAAACAATGCCACCAGCAGTGTCCCCTTCACTCCACCAGTTTCCCCAGATTCTCTTCCCTCACCCCACCCTTCCTATTGAGAGGCATATAAAAGTTTGTTTCTTTATACTTGCTACATTAAAACTTAAGTGACTATCAAATGGAACTATAAAAATCAATACATCAATTTGTGGTGATTGCTATATGATTTCCACTATATCACTGTCATCATTGTCATCCCGTTGTTCATCGATTTACTCGAGGGGGCACCAGTAACATCTCTATTACACTTAGCCCCAAGATTTTAGCAGCCTCTCCTTACTCGTCTTTCCCAGTGATCGGAGGCTCTTTCAGGGTCAGGGGAATGAGACCTATCGTTACTGTTTTTGGCATATCGAATACGTCATAGGTAGCTTGGCAGGCTCTGCCATGTAGGCGAGATACTCTCAGTAGCTTGCTGGGCTCTCTGAGAAGTATGTTTATATACTTTATAGTATTTGGAATATGAATACACCATGGAAATGATTTTAACTGTCACTGTCATCTCGTTGCTCATCGATTAGTTTTCTAAACAGGCACCAGTAATGTCTCTCATTGAGAGACTTATTGTTACAGTTTTTGGCATATCCAATATGCACGGGTAGCTTGCCAGGCTCTGCCGAGGGCTCGATACTCTCGGTAGCTTGACGGGCTCTCCGAGGGGGGCGGAGGAATCAAACTCGGGTTGGCCACGTGAAAGGTGAATACCCAACTGCTGTGCTATCGCTCCAGCCCAAGAATGATTTTAAGATATGTAAATTAAAAAATCTAACATTTTAATACAACATATTATACTATATGTTATAATTTATATAACTAAGTTTCAAACCAGACATCCAAAATATATTGCATTAAATTTATTTTGTACTTGGACAGTATTGTAGTAATTACCATATTCTCCCTGTTGTAACTAAAGCTTACTTTTTATTTCCGTTCTAATATATTCTAAATTTTCCATAAAATGCACAAAATATACAAATGTCAGGTTATTGTTTCTTCTGCAGTGCAGAGGTTTCTTAACATAGTTCAATCTATTATCCTTTCTTCTCTATGCATGGTTAATGGCTTTGAATCATTGAAGATGCTTCTAGATCCAATGTCAAAAAAGGTGCTGCCTGTGTTTTTCTAAATATCAATTAGAATTCAGGTGTGATACAGAGATCTTTAACCCATTTGAATTGACTTTTGTGCACGGTTTAAGATAGGATCTGACTTCTGGCTTTTGCTTTAGACTGACTTTTAAAAAATCCCATTTGGTAAAGAGGCATTCCTTGTTCTACTTCATAGTGTTAATTCGCTTGGTCAAATATTTGCTGACTGTACATCTGAGGATCTAACGCTGGGCTCTCAGTTCTGTTCCATCGCTGCGTGATTCCATCATTCCAGTACCGTGTCCTAATGACTATAGATTTATAGTACATACAATTCAATGTTGAGCAAAGAAAAGCCTGCCAGATTCTTTATTGATAGGATTCATTTGGCTATTCAGGGAGTTTTGTTATTCCGTGTAAATTTCAGCATCATTTGATCTATGTCTTTAAAAAGTGCACCAGAGCCAACAATTTTTTGGTTCCCGGTTTTTGTTTTTGTTTTTTGCTTTGGTGCAATATCTGGTTGTGCTCAGGGCTTACTCCTGGCTAAGCAATCAGAATTCACTCCTGGCAGACAGACAGAGACTGAGAACGGAAACTGGGTCAGCCGTGTGCAAGGCAAATGGCATACCAGACGTGCTGTCACTCTGCCCCCGCTAGCCAAATTGTTAAGCAACCCAAGTTTCTAAGAAAACCCACACACTTGTAGACAATGGAATACTATTAAGCTCTAAGAAAACATGCAATCATTTGATTTGTTGTTCTGCATATGGAACTGCAAAGTATGTATGGTGAGTGAAGTCAGTCAGACGGAGAGGGTAGGAAACAGGATTATCTGAAGGGCATGGTAAGGGAAGGAATGACGGATTGCTCAGGGCAGTGCAATTGAAGATCTAGTCTAGAGAACTGAACTTACCATGGCAGTTCAACGGCAGAGGGAAGACGGGCAGCTGAGTTTGAGTAGGGGGTTGAAGAAGGGTCCCTGCAGTAATGGTGAGGGAAGCAGAGACTGCTGCATTGTGTGTTGCTGGAACACCCTTGCATATAACACACAGCCCTATCATTAACAGAATTGTAAATCACAGTCACTGGAGTAAAATTCAAAAACCAAAATTAAAAAATTACTGCAAACTTAGAGGCTTAAATTCAGTGATTATTTCGTGGCTGTGTGTCTGTGTATGGTTTAATTGGAGGTTTGTATTTGTCAATCTTGACTCTGGTTTCATTCCAGACTGGGCTCTCTTTTCCCAGCTGAAGTACTGACACAAAGATATTGTATTGGGCTGGAGGGACCCACCAGCACTCACTTGATAGCACAGCGGGTGGGGCATTTGCCTTACAGGCCGCCAACCTGGGTTTGATTCTTCCTCCCCTCTCAGAAAGACTGGCAAGCTACCAAGAGTATCTCGACCCCATGGCAGAGCCTGACAAGCTACCCGTGGCATATTCAATATGCCAAAAACAGTAACAAGTCTCACAATGGAGACATTACTGGTGCCCACTCGAGCAAATTGATGAGAAACAGGATGACAGCAATACAGTGATACAGGTGATCTTTAAAAATTGTAATAGTCACATATTTCTACACAAGTTTAAGTAGATGACATAGTCTTTTCACATGAAAATTGCAGCGTTTTGAAAACAAGATTTATTATAATTGTTAGAAAATATGAATATGTAAAAAAATGTGTTATGCTGTTCCCCAAACATGCATCTATAGGAGCAGATGATTTTACTTTTGATTTTCTATATCCTAAAACATGTGAACGTATTTCAATTATGAAAGGCCAAACCCTGTAGATAGGGTCCAAGCCTTCCATATTAACCACACCTGTCAATAGAATGCTGCTGCTGGAATTCTAAGATTCCCACCTGAAGGTACACCAGGGCGTGTCAGAGGGGTTGGTACCCCAGTGGTTTTCATAGAGAGACCGTGCAGTGTTAGGTCTTTGGAGTTTGTTTTCTGCAGAACTTACTTGTGCTTCTAGACTAAGGAGTTTGGAGAATGATACAATTGTCATTAAAATAGAAAAGTCGGATGGTCTTTCCAGAGCTTATGAAGAGCTGAGGAGGGCACTTAGAGCTCTGTGCTCCCCATCTTCTTCAAGGACCAAAGAGAGTCTGACACACCAGGAAGTGTCCACCTCTACTAATATCTCTTGCATGTTAGGACTGATGGGAACAAGAAAGGGGCCTTGTAGGAACTAACATGATAACATCTCAGTACCTGTATTGCAGACCAAAATTCCCAAAGATGGGGGGAGATAAAGAGAGAGAGAGGGAGAGAGAGTGAGGGAGAGAGAGAGAGAGAGAGAGAGAGAGAGAGAGAGAGAGAGGCAGAGAGGAAAAGCTCTTGCCATAGAGGCAGACTGGTGGAGAGGATAAGAAGGAAACTGGGGACATGGGGACATTGTTTGTGAGAAATGCACATTGGTGGTGTTGGAATTTTGCATAACTGGTGTTGGAATTTTGCATAACTGAAACCCAAACATAAATATCTTTGTAATGGTATATCTCACAACGATTATATAAAATAAAAAGGAGGGGTATTTAATTTAGAAAGGATTTGCATTAAAACCCAACAACTTGAAACTCAATAATTGATACCTATGTCTTCCAAAGAAACTAGGAAGAAGAGGTGTCCCTGGCCACATTTGTTCTTACTATATGCTCTGCTACTTCAGATGTTTATGTTTCAGCTGTCCTGTTTTCCTTAGGGCTATGTTAACTCTCACATGTCTGGGAATTTTGCATCTTAAATTGTTTCATCATTTCCATATTCCCTTTTTACTGGAATATTTGTCCTCTGTCCATCACAGTGAGTCAGTGAGTGTCTGCGATGTAAGTCATGACAACCCAAAAAGAAAGGGGGGAGGGGGCAAGCTGTATACATATATTGAGTACATGTTGTGCTTGGATCCAGACTCTGCACTCCACACAAGCGGAGCATTGTTTAACTCAACAGGTACAGTAAGAACTGATAGTGGGTACATTAAAAGCAAAGCAAAGGCTAGGATATATAGCTATATAAATAGGGTACTAGTACTCGGTGGTGCCTGTGATCTATAGCATTAAAGTCATGGTAATTTTCTATTCTCTTCTAACAGGGTGTTTCCTGCCTGGGCACACTTTTGCAGTCCTTGTTGTGTAAATTAAGCTAAACTTGTTTTATTAAGTAGAATATCTAGACCCTGGGGGGTCTTATTAAGGGGAAGATTGCCAACAGCCTGTAAAGCAGTTCAATTCACTCCTCAGTGATGTGCAGGAGTCTATCATTTTCTGTGTAAATGGTCCATCTAAGGATGCAGTTTTTTTTTTTTTTAAATCCATGGGCAGCATTTTCCCAGCTATTTCTTAAAATGGTAGACTTATCACTAGGAAGAGTCACAGAAAGCGTGACCCTAATAAGGCAATTTGAGCAAAGTTATGCAGCTGGCAGGGAGAAAGTGGATTACCCTGAATCAAGGATGTCAACACTCTTGCAACCATGGTCTTGGGACAGTGGGAACAGCAGAAGAGCACCCCTGTCAATCATTCAGCAAGAAGGAGGTGCATCCCTCTACGGTTCCATTCAGATCACACTTTAATTGTCTCTCTACAGGAATGCAGTCCCCAAGTTCTTGATGGGTTCCTGATGGCAGAAGACATTTGATATCAATTTTTGTAACCACAGGTCCTAGCATGCTGCTGCATGGTACCTAATTGCAGCAATCAACAAGTGCTTAATGGGATCATAATTCATCTAATAAATATCCCATGGTCATATATGAAACCTGACACCTAGCTGAGCTATGCAAATGAGTGAAAATGGGATATGTAGAAAGGGGGTGCTGGGAGTTTGAGTTCAACATAGAATGAATGAACTGCTAAGTGGAGGTATTTGGTACCAGACTGGGGGTTCAAGCATATTTTGTTTCCAGTCAGATTTCAGAGTCTGATTATTTGTATTAACAACTTTTGTTTGGCCAGAATGAGATCCATTTATTCAGTAAAAGTTGTGATAATCAACCTTGTGCCTTGAAGTCATGGTGAGAAGGAGAAAACCATCATTGTCTTCATGGATAAGACATATCGGGACCTCCAGGCTACCCCCTACACAGTGATGCCACTGTAACTTTAGTACCTGCTGCGCTCCTTCATTGGGAAGCCACGTGACAGTTTCCTTGATGGGTTGGGTTGAGCTTTGCAAGTAGTGGAAATCAGGAACAAGAATAACGCCATACCCAGGGCAGGGGACTGGAGCGATAGCACAGTGGGTAGGGCATTTGCCTTGCATGTGGCCGACCAAGGTTCGATTCCTCCTTCCCTCTCAGAGAGCCCAGCAAGCTACTGAGAGTATCCCACTTGCACAGCAGAGCCTGGCAAGCTACCCATGGTGTATTCAATATGCCAAAAACAGTAACAACAAGCCTCACAATGGAGATGTTACTGGTGCCCGCTCGAGCAAGTCAATGAGCAACGAACGGGATGACAGTGACAGACAGTGACCCAGGGCAGAAAGGCAAGCTGACATGGCCGCTGCAAAGAAAATGGGGAAATGAGTGGATAAGAACTGAAAGTGGAAAGTTGGGGGTTTCCTACAAGGGAACATTTGAATTTCTAAGGCTTGCTACTAACATTTTTCCCTTAATGGAAGCTCAAAGGGAAGTCATAGCCATATTTTAGCTGAAAGTCTGTGTTTTAGGGATTATAGGGGTAGAGAGCGGTAATATCACCCTAATTGTTATGAGTAAGTCTTATTTTCACTTCAGTAGAAAGGGCAACTATGAAAACAGCAAGCTAAGACTTGCTGATACCAATCAGCGATCACGTGACTGTGACTGTAGTTCAGGTTAGTGATGGAAGCATGGGCTAGAATGATGTCAGAATTGGAATTAGTGGAAGGATTTAAATGATATTAGAAGGGAAATTATTAGAAGGAGTAACTCCCTTATGTCTGTTTAGACTCACTGACTGTTGGGTATACAGCTGCAGTGTTCAGGGAGTGATAGCAGAAGATATGCGTGGAAGGAAGGATCATAGTTACATTTTTAAAATAAACTTTACATTATTTTTTTAAGATCTGTGAAGTGTCTAGTGGGCCACTGAATAATAATGACTCAAGAACTAGTGCCAACAAGGTTAGAGATACAATTGTGGTGTAACTATGGAAAAGGAAGATAATTAAAGATATTTTTAGATTAGAGTATTTAGCGTGTCACTCTAGTTTGAGGGAAGCTGTGCATATGAGGCAGATGCTTCAGAATTCTCACATCAAAAGTCTGAGTAATGGAACCTAAGTTACAAAGGAGAAAGGGAATGAAGGACAGGTAACAAATCTGGAAGATGGATGTGACGGGAGAGCATGACAAGAAGATAAAAATGGCACCAGTGATGAATGCTAAAAGATCAGGTATGGTGAGGACCAAGAAACTGTCTGTTCAGTTGGTAAGATTGAAGTTGATGTGGCCTTATCACAATTGTTAATTGAAAAAAAAAGGAAATTGAAACCAGAGTGACAAGAGAAAGTTTAGCTAGCCGATAGAACCAGAAAGTTTTTAGTGATATTTCTAAATGATTTTACCATTGAGTGATCGGATAAGCAGCAAGAAATCAATCTCTTACTACTTAATATTTACTCCTGGAACCAAAGCATATCACATTTTATTGTTTCTTGATGTTGAAAAGTTTAGTAGCTTTTTTATTCTATGGAATGCACCCTCTTTAATTTACCCTGGATGAAGAACTTGAGATAAGATCCAAAATATTCAGTGGCACACCCCCAAAAACAACATGTTTATCTGAAAACGACTGCTTCCCTTTCCGTGTTGTTTTGGATCCCTCCATCTGCTCTTGCATTTATGATTTGCCTGATATTCTTGGATGGTGCATTTGGTTTGAACTAAACTAATGGTTTAAATAGGCAAGTAATAGGATTCCCCTTTCTCCTTTACAGATGGTGTGTTGCATTTGGTTGCAAAAAATATAAGCTCATTTCTTCCTGTTTGCATATGGCATTTGCTACCAACCATTATTTTCTGAATAATTCTCATCTCAGTTAAGTGATTCCCCTTCCTTTTCTGTTTATGGTCAACTGACTTGAATTATTTTAATGGTAGCCTCATGCATTGAGTAACCTTCTTTATCATCATAATTTTAATGCACTGTAGAACTGTCACACCATTGTTCATTGATTTGCTCGAGTGGGCACCAGTAATGTCTCCATTGTGAGACTTGTTGTCACTGTTTATGGCATGTCGAATATAACACGGGCAGCTTGCCAGGCTTTGCCGAGTGGGTGGGGTACTCTTGGTAGCTTGCCAGGCTCTCCGAGTGGGAAAAAGGAATCCATCCCAAGTCAGCTGTGTGCAAGGCAAACGCGGTACCTGTTGTGTACCCCATAAAATCAAAAAATATAAATATCCACGGAAGAGCCTGGAAAGCTCCCCGTGGCGAATTCAATATGCCAAATATAGTAACACTAACAGTCTCATTCCTCTGAACCTGAAAAGAATCTCTAATCATTGGAAAAGGTGGGTAAGGAGAAGCTGCTAAAATCTCAGGGCTGGGACAAATGGAGATGTTACTGGTGCCTGCTCGAGTAAATCGATGAACAAGGGGATGACAGTGATACAGTGATACAGTGAAATCTAATATCAATAACTAGAAATGTGCCTGTAAACCAGGATAGCTGAATAATATCATTTAAAAATATTATGGTTCCAGAAAAAATGGCATTTTGTATAATTTATTGTGAAAAGTTGATATACATTTTTTGAGGATTATTATTATTATTTATTTTTTATTGGATCACTATGAGGTATACAGTTAACAAAATTGTTCATGATTTGATTTCAGTCATAGGATGCTCCAATATCCATTTTCCCATCACGAATGTCCCTGATTTTTCTCCCACCACCCTTTTCCTCTCCCCCCACTCCCAACCCACCTGCCTCTACAGCAGGAACTTTTCTTCTCTCTCTGTGTGTCTCTCTTTGTGTCTCTGGGTCTGTCTCTGTGTCTGTCTATCTGTCTGTTTTTCTGTCTGTCTGTCTGTCTGTCTCTCTCTCTCTCTCTTTCTGTCTCTCTCTGTCTCAGCATTATGGTTTGCAGTACCTACTTCCAGCACTCAGTTCTTCTCCAGTGATCATTTCCAATATTGTCCTAGTGATTCCTTCTCTAACTGACCCTTTTATTTGTGACAAACTTCTGACTGTGCACCAGTCCTCCCAGCCCTTATTTCCACTGTCTGGGAATTAGTCTCATACTATATTTTTTATATGTCATATAAATGAATACAATCATTCTATGCCTGTCCCTCTCCTTCTGACTCATTTCACTTGGCATGATACTCCCCATGTCTCTTCATTAATAAGCAAATTTCATGACTTTGTTTTTCCTGGTGGCTGCATACTATTCCATTGTGTATTCCACAATGTCTTGTGTACACTTGTCATTTTCTATTTGATGTGGTTAGAGATAGCTTGGAAAATCATATGGGCCAATATTTTCCAGGAACCAGGCATGATGGATTTACTAAAGAAAAGAGAAGCCCAAGAGCTGATCCTTAGCAGACTGGATCACCAGAAAAAGTTCCTTCTTTTTCTCAGCTTTGGAAACAGACACTTACACGTCATGCATTAAAAACTAACTCAAATACTTATGGTCTGCAATTGAAAAGGTTATATTTAAAGTGAGATTATAGTCAAGAATTCTCAAACCTGCAGATATATATTTGAAAGTTTGGTCTATCTATTCTACTAGCTGTATTTGTCATGTCTAAGGTTGTTTTGTTTCATCTACAGCATTTTTCCTGTTATTTGAAGGCACTTCATTTAAAGTAAATATGGATGTTCAATTAATGGCAGCTAAGATATGAACTCCTTATCCATTTACGAAGTTAGCAAATGTCCAGAATTTGAACAGTACTCATAATCTACCATTGTTGAATGCAGGGAAGTATTTTGAATGATTATTCACAATTATGAAACATCCAATTTTACTATAGTGTAAATAGCAATATCGGGGAATAAAAATGTACTCTTGGGTGTTATTTAAAGAGCCAATGAACTGTGATGACATGAGACCAGAATGACCAGCAAGGGACAGATCTGAGAGTATTCCCGGGGTCACTAAACAATGAATGCATAAAACCAAACACAGAACCCTCCATGGTCTTGTGGAGGGAAATCACAGAAGAACACTGCACTTAAGGGAAATTCATCATCTCAGAACACAGAACTTGAACTTAGAGATAAGGAGATTATTCTTAGGTTTGTAATGGGGATGATACTGAGACTGAAAGAGAAAAGGAATAGGCTGAAATATCCACCCCACGTTGCTGGGAGGGAGTTTCTGAGCGCATCAGTATTAGAGAATTTCACTTTTGTGTCTGTACCCGCTAAGGACAAAAGAAATGGGAGCTGATCTGAGCCATCACCGACAGTCAGAGCCTCAAGTCACATCTGGGAGCAATGTCCAGATGGCAGTAAGCCATTCCCATCAGACCTTGGTTGGACACAGCCACCGTGGAGCTATATTGGAACAAACTATCCGCCAGTAGCTATGGTCATCAGCTTGCTGAACATCTGTTATTGGGCAGTAATCTCCAGCCATTGTCCAGGCCAGGCAGGATTTGATTTCATATCAGCTCCAATAACAACTGTCGACCCTGGGCCAGAGCTCGGCCATGCTAGACCTTGGTGCTATGACAGCTACAAGGAACTTAACAACCACAAGTTCCCAGGTGTTTATCCAGCAAACACAACTTAGAATCACAGGCGTCCTTTTGTCTTGGAAGGACGAGGCTCCCATCACTATTTGGGCTAATCTGTATGTAGGTCATGACTTATAACCCTCAGGTATCACTGTATCACTGTCATCCCGTTGTTTGTCGATTTACTTGAGCGGGCACCAGTAACATCTCTATTACACTCAACCCTGAGATTATAGCAGCCTCCCCTTACTCGTCTTCCCCAATGTTTGGAGGTTTTTTCAGGGTCAGGAGAATGAGACTGATCGTTACTGTTTTGGGCATATCGAATATGCCACGGGTAGCTTGCCAGGCTCTGCCATGAATGTAGGAGTACTGCCATTTATTCAGCTATTCATTAGGCTGATTGAATTGGGCATGGATTCCACAGGTATGAACTCCAAGCCGTTAGGCAATGCAGATGAAATGAAAACACTGAGTAATTCAACAGCAATGAGGGATGTCCAGTGAGGTCTTCAAACACACCAGAACTTTCTAAACTGCCTGAGGAAAATATTCAATGAACAGAATATTTCAGGAGAGAATACTATCAATAATCTCCAAGGAAGTTGATGGCAATAAATAAAATAAATCCACCCAGATAGAAAAGAAGGAGCTAAAGCATGATGAAGCTAAAGACAATACAGCTATAGGACTTCACAGCAGAATGTAAGACCTTGAAATTTGAATCAGTAACTTTTAGACAGATTCACGGCATTTGCAAATAAGAAAAAATATAAATGGTTTATAAAGTAAAAATAATTATAGAGAAATATAGAACAACATTAAGAGAAACAAGCTTAGCATTATTAGAATACCAGGAGAGGAGAGTGGAAGATAAACTGATAGAGTAAATACTAGCCCCAAATTCCCCAATCTGAATGAGAAGCAAGTAAGCACCTTACCCACAGTGCTATCTCTCTTGCAGACCACTGACTAGACACTTGTAAGTGACAAAAGTATAACCATGGAGAGCCAATGTGTGGAAAACACTAGAAATACATTATTTAAAATATTCTGTAGGGGGTTGGAGTGATAGCTCAATGGGTAGGATGTTTGCCTTGCATGCGGAAAACCCGGGTTCGATTCCCAGCATCCCATATGGTCCCCCAAGAACCGCCAGGAGTAACTCCTGAGTGCAGAGCCAGGAGTAACTTTACCCCTGAGCATTGCCGGGTGTGACCCCAAAAGCAAATTAAATAAATAAATAAAAATATAAATAAATAAATAAATAAAATATTCCGTATATTTTCCATTTTAATGTCAGTGAGCTGGATGTGATTCTGGAGATTTGCAGTATATTAGCATCATAGAGAGAAAATGAGCAAGGCTCCTAAACTCTTACTAATTTTTTATAACTGCACATGAATCTATAATTTTAATCAAAATAAAGGTTTTAATTAGAAGTCGTATCCCTTTAAAAAGTTGGCACTCTATTTTTATAAATTTATATTTATAGGTGTAGTCTTGTTCTTATACAGTGTGTCAGTGTAAGCCAAAAGTTCTCTTCACTATTACATTCGTTCAATTTACTTTGCTCTGATATACCCAGTTATCTAAGACTTAAAAATTCCCATGAAAGTTTGAACTTCAGACTGAATTGTAATGTATTTCTCTTCTCAGATTATCTTTACCTAAGAATTCTGTCATTTTATACCTCTCTGGGTAATATTGTGATAAATTATGACTTAGAGACATCATGTCCATAAAATAGTCAAAATTAACAGCTTTAGCATTTAGGTCTATGATATAAAATTTTCAAGTGGATCTTAAGTGAATAGGCCTCTTTCTAAGTGAAATCATTTATGACTTTCAAAACACTTCTAATCTGTTTTATAAAATGTTGATATATACACAATTTTTAATGAGGGGAAATTAAACTTGAATGCTTTTCCCTCCTACTACTCAATGTCAGTGAAAATTTGACAGATTTTATGGTCAGTGATAATAAATTATATATCATAATTAGGGTATTTATATTTTCCACTTTGATAGAATTTTCTTATTTCCTCCAGAAGAGATTTATTGTTTATTTAAAGAACAAAAACAATACTTTCAAAGTCACTTTTGTTTGCATTTTGTAATGTTGAATATTTTTCTTATAGTAGAAAAGAATTTTTATTTAATTACTTAGAAGACATTATTTTATTTAGCTACTTAAAATTTCAAAACTATTTTCAAGCTGAGAAATAGAGTATTTATTTAAATAACATTTTTAATATTTTCAAGCTTATCCCTATTGTTTCTACAGCTCAAATTTTAATTGCTTTATTTTTAAATATGAAAAATAATTTTATTAAAGGAATAAATTTCTTCCTTTGTTTCTATATAAAGAGAGCCTGCATTTCCAGCTTTAGTTGTGTAAAGACAGGTTGCCTAAATTCTTCTTCTTTTGATTCTTGAATAATGCAGATATATATGTGATTAACCATGTATGCATTTATTTCAATTACACATTTTATTCAGAGTAAATATAAGATGGATTTAGGATTATCTTTTTTCATTCATAGGAAAACTAAGAAAAGATTTAATGCTTAACAGTGATTGGCTTTCAAATTATTAGGTTAAAGCTAATACCCAAAATTTTCTTAAAAATACAGTAGCAAAATATTTCTTGTCTCCAATAGTTTGCCATTATTTTCAGTAGATACACAGTAGAAGCATATAATCCACAGCTTTTATTTAAGGACAGGATGGGATGGACGGGATTGGATGGGACAAAGGGACAAGACAAAGGGAAGGGAAGAAGAGAAGGGAGAGACATGGAGTGACAGTCACTTGACCTCCAGATACGTCCATCTCTGTCCTGTAAAATGTGAATAATAATGGTGCTTATAAAATAGGTGATTTTGAGCACTAGATACATTAAAATTTGTAAAGGTTTCCTGAAATATTCAGTAGGTACTAAATGAATGTAAATGAGCACTGTAGCACTGCCATACTGTCATCCCATTGTTCATCGATTTGCTCGAGCGGGCACCAGTAATATCTCCATTGTGAGACTTGTTGTTACTGTTTTTGGCATATCAAATACGCCACGGGAAGCTTGCCAGGCTCTGCCATGCAGGCGGGATACTCTTGTTAGCTTGCCAGGCTCTCTGAGAGGGATGGAGGAATTGAACCCAGTAGGCTGCGTGCAAGGCAAACGCCCTACCCACTGTGCCATAGTGAATGAAATTATATAGACCTAGAATATAACACGTGTTAGGGCTTATTTATATGTACACGCAAATATATTTATGTACATATAAATATATGTATAGATTTTAGAACTAGGTTAAAATATATTATGTCATTTTTATTTGGTCACAGATTTGCTTTATTTTCTCGGGATTCTTGTTACCATTAGAAGTGTACCATTTCTTTTGCCTATATACCTACTTTGCCTTTCTTCTTTTGTCCAAGGAATTCTAGAAATTTTTGCACAATTAATATATTCTTTTTCAGTGGAATCTATATACTTAGGAAAAACGACACAAGTTTTAATCATCAGTGATTAGATTCCAGTGCACCTAATATTTCATGTATGTTGCAAAAATACTCTGAAACACTTATGTGGGTTAGGGGAAAATAGAGCTAGCACAAAATCAAACACTGCCAGAGCCAAATTTACCTACTAAACCACTGGCAGATGACTTTCTGTGAAAGAGTTAAGCATGCTGCTGTATCAAGTATTCAGTTACTCATTAATTAAAGTAGAACAAATTCAATATTTTTTATTCAGCAGATTAACCAAAACCCACCATGTTTGCAATTTTTATTCATCCTGCAAACTGTGTATGCATTAAACATTTCCATCTGGAGTTCTGATGATTGTTTTTCTCCCATCTCATGCTTGATAAGCTCTTACTGATTAGACAGGGAATTCTGAAGCTATTGAAAACACAGACTTCTAAAGCTGTTTCACCTTGGTATTCTTTAATTCTGATTGTAAGTCTGGAATTTCCCCTTGGCTTCAATTCAGGCGGATGTTATACATTCCTTGGCCATCATAATTCAGTGCACAAAACCTTGTCCAGAACCTCACTCTTTTTTCCTTCATTTAAAGATATTACTCTATATAGAATAATTCATTCACATCATCATTATTCTGTTGAATAATGATGATGATGAAGGCTAAACCTTCATTTACTCTGTCTTCCGAAAATATACCATGAATTTTCCTGGATATTATTTTCCTCAGTACTATTCAAAAGACTTAAAATATTTTAAGTAATCAAATCCACACTATGTCAGAAAGTATTTGCTTGAATTATACCCACTTTGTTGATAGAGAAAGAGAGCAGAGTGATTGAGTTAAATCCTTAAGATCAAACAGCTAGAGGGCCAAAAAGATAGAATGGGAGATAGGGTTCTTGCCTCTCATGCAGTGACTCTGGACTGTGGCATGACCCCTGACACTGCATATGATCCCTTGAGCACTCACTACTAAGAGTGAGTCCTGAGCAGAAAGCCAGGAATGTCCTGAAAACCATCGTGTGTCACCCACTCAGATCCCAAACTAAAGGCCAGACAGCAAAGAAGAAGTAGTTCTAGGCATGAACTCAGATTCTAATTCTTGGGTCCAGGCTTTTATTCATCATACTACAACTACAGAAAGTTCAGTTCTTATTCCTCTGGCAGAGCATGGATTTTGAGTTACAAATCCGAAGTTGAAAAGTCTAGTGTTGAACTCAATACCTCTATTGCAAACGACAACACCCAAAGGGAGAGAGAGAGAGCAAAAGGGAATGCCCTGCCACAGAGGCAGGGTGGGGGGATGGACAGGGTGTGGGTGGTGGGGGGATACTGGGGTCATTGGTGATGGAACTGGGACCATTGGTGGTGGAGAATGGGCACTGATGGAGGGATGGGTACTCAATCATTGTATAACTGAAACGCAAGCATGAAAGTTTATAAGTCTACAGCTCTACCACATGGTGTTCCACTAATAAAAAATTTAAAACGGAAAAAAAAACAAAGAATTAAAATTAAAAAAAAAAGAAATGTTTAGTGTTTAAGACTGACAGAATTAGTATTACTTCATTATGACCTTTATAGTTACCTAGTAAGAGTCATTTGATAAAGACACACACTACACCCTACAGCTGTAAAGTATTATAGAAATAGCAATATAACTATGACATAAATTCCATAGGTTCTTTTATTGATAAGCATCATGCATTTTCCCTTTTTCCAGTGACAGTGTCTACTGATCATTATATCCATGGGTCTTCAGAACATGTTTTCACCACCTCTCCTACAAAGACAGGAAAGCACTATTTCTTGTAAAAGACCATAGTATTTAGAAGTAGTAGACTCAGAATTCAAGTTCTGAAGTGCATTTTCATTAGCTATATGCTTTATTTTATATTGGTGCACTTTGTAGAACCGAGTCTTAGAAGAGGACTAAGGAGAAAGAGATTCACCTGGTAGAAGCCAAATATCCTCTTGATGATGCAGTGACTGATATTAGAACTGCATCCCTTCTTGGACTTCTCCTGTGGGTATAACTTGATCCCATGGATATGCAAAGGCACAAAATTGACCTATGTCTAGGCAATAGATGCAAGGAAATGAATGTTAGAGATCAATGCTTTAGTCATTATTATCTATATCTGGCAGAAATCATATTGTAGCATATATTATATGCTGAACTATAATATTATAAACCTTAAATCAATCAAGTAATGAGCCAGTGATATTTTAATAAAAAAAATTAAAGATAAGAAGTATTTAAAATCGCATTCATTTTTCAATGAATATCTTAGTTTTATGATCATAAAGTGATATGTCCTGTATCATTTCAATTCTGAGGTAAGGGTTATTTCTCTGCCACATGTTACTTAGTGATCATACCTTGGCTATTTGATTTCAGTTCGCTCAAACAGTACCTTGTGCCTCATTTTCCTTAACTTCCATACCCAGAGTAAAGTGATTGCTCTACTAACTATGCCTAAAGGTAAAAAGAAGGTTGAGTACAAGTTAGCATTGTAGCACTGTCCTCCCATTGTTTATAGATTTGCTCCAGCTCCAGTAACATCTTCATTGTGAGACTTGTTACTGTTTTTGGCATATTGAATAAGCTATGGGCTATGGGGAGCTTGCCAGGCTCTACTGTGTGGGCAGGATACTTTCGGTAGCTTGCCAGGGCTCTACAAGATGGTCAGAGGAATCGAACCTGGGTCAGCCTCATGCAAGCAAATGCCCTATTCACTGTGCTATAACTCCAGTCCTGAGTTGATACAAGTAAATATTTAAAGACCTTCAAATATTAACAACAATAATTTTCTTTCCTTTTTCATTTTAAGTACTTTATCTTGCATTGAAATATTGTATGTATTCTAACAATTAACGTTCTAGGTTCCAGACAACAAGGAGTATGATTTAGTGGAAGGTACGATTGTTGAGCACATTATAATGCTAATATTCAAGAATTTAAAAGAAAGTTTATATTCACAAAGAAATTGTCTTTATAGTTTTAGGTTATCCTCAGAGTAAGGTGATAGTGAGCCTTCTCCTGATTTAATGATTATGAATTTCCAAAAAGCAAATCAAGCTTTATTCAACAGTGTAAAGCATTCTCATTGTGGATCCACGGTTATAGGATTTACTGTAAGCAAAGTCTTAGTATAGGACATATTCCTTCATTTCAAGAAACTAAAATTTGTTCTTATTTCTTGACTCTGTGCCATACCCAAATTAGCAATATGAAGTATCCATCAATTAAGAATAGGATACTGGCCAGTCATAATCATTTTATTGAAAAAAATGTTAAAATGAAAATATTTTAACTTGTTTAGATGCATCCAAACTCATGCACTGCAATGTCTGAACTTCAGCAAACCTTATTCTAGAAGGGAACAGACAAGATGTTTTATTGAAAAAGGTGCTTCCAAAGTGGAAAGAATTAAAGAATCAATCACTGGTTCCTGGCAAAGTTATTTTTGGGAGAGAGAATATAATGTTTAGGGGATGGAATATTGTTATCCAATATGGCCCTCAATCTCTTACTCAGTTAATCCGAGAAGAAAATATACTTGCTTTCGATTATTGATAGTAAAAACAATTAATGATGACAATAAGGAGTATTGAAGTCAATTGTAATCTGGACTGTGACCAGGAAAATATATATATAGAATTGGCTGCACCATTTTAAAATTAAAGTGCCATTGTGAGCAGAAAGAGGAGAGAAAGGTCACAAAGACTTGATCACAGAGCAGTAGGGGGTTCAGAACACCCACTCCCTCTTTTTCTGAAAGTCTTGCTGAAGCATTTCAACATTCTGTGTTCGAGCTGAGAATGAGATCCTTTTTGTTTCTTCACGAGACTTACTTGAAGCTCCCATGCTTCAAAGGACTTACTCTCCTGAGACGTCCAGAATGAGCAGTGGCCATGTACCTTATGTGGACATCCTGTTCACGGGCCCTATGTCCACTCACATTAGTTTAGGCATGGCACTGAGTCTGAGAAAGAGGCCTCCTTCCCTTGACAAGTACACACCTGCAGAAACTCAAAAAGTTTTACCCAACCATAACAATTTGAGCAATAAAGTGTGTCTGATCTTTTCCTAATTTGTGTATCTATGTCCATAATAACCATTGTAATAACAGAAGAAAATTTGGAATATGGGATATAAGACAATTTATCATTAGCTGATGTAGAGAAGCAAATAGTAGTATTAGCTTCTACTTCTACTAAAAAATATTCTAAAATGCAATTAAATTTAGGCGTATAAAAGTGCTGTCTTGACCCTGACAGTCTGCTCCACTTGAGATTAAGAATAAAAGTTATTATAATTTTTGTGTGCATATGGAATTACAGGGTAATGAGATTTTACACTAGCATTGATAATAAATGTTTTTCTATGTTACTAATATAACTACTTATAAAATTATATCTTCCTGAAAGTTAATGAAATAATTTTGCCTTTATAAAACAACAAATGTGTGTGTGTATATATATATTTTTAATTATTTTTTTTTTTTTGCTACACCCAGCTGTGCTCAGGGATCACTTCTGGTTTGTACTCAGGGATCACACCTAACAGGGCTCAGGGGAACATATGTGGTGCTGGAGATCAAACCTGGGTCATCCACGTACCAGGAAAATGCCCTACTTCCTGTATTATCTCTTTGATTTTATATATATAACATGTTATATATATGATTATATGTAATATGTATTTTAAATGGCTATTTATTGACTTTAATACTATTTGCTCAAGAAAGTGAATTGAAGCTTATCACATCTTTAATATCTTCTTTTTAACCCATTTTAAAGTGTTGTTTATTTGTTTCCCCTTTATATGGACTATGAAAAAATGTTATATAGTTGTCCCCAGGTATTTTAAGAGCTAAAGCCCATAGGTTCTCCCTATTAATGGAAGGTTGTACTCTAAGATATCTGGCTATTCATTCCTTCATAGCTGATTATTTATTTTTAAAATACCATTATACCTAATTATTTTATATGTGTGCTTTTTTCCCATTACATGACCTAGAATATCTTAACAGTCATCCTCTAATTCAGACAGTTGGAGATATAAATGATTATTAAATGGTGTGCAATTATTTTGTATCAGTAATCCAAATGTCCCATGTTTTTATTCAATTTATGTCTGTACTATGGATTACACAAAAATTCTCTGAGGTAAACAATAATCATGTTTTCCAAATAAATCTCCCTTTAAATTCTGGAAGCCTATTATAATATAACTTTATAATAGAAAATCTTAGGCTTAACAAAAAAAGTTTCATACTACATGCTCTCAAAAATATTTGTTAATATGTTTTCAAATTTAATGATAAGCAGTGGCATAAACTCCCAAGAAACAGTTTAACAGGGATATTATAAAAAGGACATTTAATAAAAATCTAATGAAAATACTGATGACTTTGGTTAATTTGGATAAAAGGATTCCTCTGCGGGGGTAATGAATTTTGAAAGAGACCAGAATTAATTATAATAAGTTTAAAGAAAATAAGAGGTAATAGCAAAGTCCTTTAATATTAGTCCTTCATAATATAAAATATATGTGTCTGTGTTTCCTTGATCTAGCCATGGAAATTGTTAAATCTCAGAAACCTTTCCTCATGTAAGTAACTGTCAAATAATTTCCATCAGGAAAATAATTTACTCTCTCTTTATTGTATTATGGCACAGTGTAGGCATAACCTGAAAAAATACATATCACAGATTCCTAAACATTTGGAAAGAAAGTAGATTTTGTCTCTTTCTTCTCATCCTGTGAATAAATATTGATTCATTTATTTTTGCCTCAATTGTAATTGGGAAGAATGCTGTCATTGAGAAAAATTAATTGTGTTAATTAACTATGTCAAAGAGTAATGATAGGTCTCATTCCCCTGACCCTGAAAGAGCCTCTAATCATTGGGAAAGACGAGTAAGGAGAGGCTGCTAAAATCTCAGGGCTGAGTATAATAGAGACGTTACTGGTGCCCACTCAAGTAAATTGACAAACAAGGGGATGACAGTGATACAGTGAACTGTGTCAAGCAAATACAATCTCAACATTACCAGTGTTGTAAATTTTTATTTACATGGCAGAATATCAAAGTTTCCAGGAACTTTTCTTCCTCTATAAGTTATTCTTTATTAAACATATCTCAGGCTTTACATTTTTTCTCTTTTAACTTTCCCTTATCCACACTGGAAATTTTTTAAAAACAATGCAAACTATTATTTTATTAGTTAATAGTTCAGTGTCATTACCATGACAGTTTTAAACTACATTTGACATTTAGGATTTAGGTGTTAGTGTCACTTGCTTTTTATGAGATACTTTACAATACCTGTGTCTGTTAGTGTGGTGTGTCTTGTGTTATTTTGCATGTTGTGTCTGTTAGCATGTTGAGTTGCTGAGCGGCAGTTTGGCAGTCATCAACATGAGAAGACATCCAAGACAGAAGCTTTTGTTTGTTTCTTCCCATCAGTGGCCAGCATAGTGCAAATGTAGACAGTGCGAAGGCAGTTGGTACAAGTGCATGAAAGCAGATATATTGTTTAATGGAGAGTGAGAATGGTGATACTATAAATGATGTGTACCAATAAATAGTTATTTGTATACCATTTGCGTGAGTTATTTGGTCCTACAAATATTGGCCGCTACTCTATTGATATTTGCTTTTTCTAATTTAATGGAATTTCACATAATATTAGAGATAGCATGTTATTTTCATTTGGAAGGGAAACAATTTAAGTGAAAAATAAAAAGATATGTTGACAAGGGCTGTTGTGTCTGATTAAGTAGACAAAATCAAAAGGGTCTTGTCTATTCTATTTCTAGAACATCAGAGTTTTCATAGACTTGGAGCTGCACAAAAATTCTTGTTTACATTCATGAATCAATCTCAGCTCAGAACTCTGACATTCATATGCCTACTTCATATAAAGGAATTTCTCTAAATTTCAGGAAGAAAATATTCTTTTTTATCTAATTATCAAATAATTCTTCCAGATTTGGGAAAATAAGTTCCATTTGTACCATGCAAAAATGAAGAAAATTTTTCTATAAAACTTTACCATGAAAATGCCATATTTCCTACATAAATATCAGAGCTTTTTTGCAGTTAACATTCAAAATTGGGAATTTTTAAGTTAGAGGGCTGGAAATTAGAGAAACAAAGACTTTTTATTATTTTTTTTCTTTTTTGGATCACACCCAGAAATGTTTAGTGCTTACTCCTGGCTCTGCACTCAGGAATTACTCCTGGCAGTGCTCGGGGGACCATATGGGATGCTGGGAACCAAACCTGGGTCGGCTGTGTGCAAGGCAAATGCCCTACCCACTGTACTAGCCCTCCGTCCCCAAGAAATAGTTTCTAAAAGTTCCAAATCCCATTTTTCATATCTCTTTAACATAGAGAAATGTTCTCTAGAAGAGGAAACCATATTTTCTCAAGTGAAAAAAAATACATAGAAGTCTTTTATAAATGCAAATGGGTTTTAAAATATTACTTTAATGAGTATACTGTTCAGGATCAAGAGAGCTAGTAAATTAAAGCACTTGTGTTGCATGTGACCAACTCATGTTTAATCCTGGCACTGCATATGATCCCCTATGCAGTTCCTGAGCTCCAATGAGTATGGCCAACCCCGTACCTGCTCCCCCCCCAAAAAAAAAAAACATAAAAAGCATGCAGTTAAAGGTTTGGTGATTAAATCTTCAGAGGTCATGACAGGTCAAAAAATCTCTCTGCATATTTTCAAAAGCAAAGTGGCCTCTTTAAGAACTTCTGGATCCCTGTTCTCTGAGGAGTTCTTACTGGTGTGAGTGAACAGGTGCCAGCCTCCCAAGATGCCACGGCATTGCTGTTACTGCTGCCCATCTCCCAGAAATGCAGTTTTATTCCAGCATCCGGTCTCCCATTGATTTAACATCTCACAAGGCACAATTTTCTTAGAAACGTAAACCAATCGGAGTTCCCTCGTTTCCCCTTTACTTCCCCTTCCAGACCTTTGCTTACTTTGGGTCTCTCAGTTGATTGGTACCTAGAAACCTGTCTCTACAGCTTTCACGTGCAGCATAGAAAACCCTTTCTCAGCAGCACCCACTACCACAGGCCACTGGATGCCCGGGACAAATCATTTTTGCCTAGTTTTTCTCATGACTCTGAAGCTTTGCACTCTTTCTTTCACTTCAACTTAATCTATTTAATCAAAGTGTGAACTCATAAATGTGATTTAGCCATGGAAATTTTTATTCGTCTTACAATCCTCAGAATGTCATCACTTCTGGTTATGGAATGCAAAAATTGGAAGCAAGGTTTGTTCTCCATCGAGACTGGGGTGGCAGTCTAGAAATTGGAAATGTATCAAAATAGGTCACATTTTCTACGTGATTATCCAGGCATTCAATCAGATGTTAGGATACTGAGCTGCTATAGTCAGTCAATAGCATTAGCGTTCTGGAGAACACATTTTTGAGCTACAAAGAAATGATCAGTTAAATCATACTGCTGCGGAGCAAACCACGGATGAGGCCCGGAGCTCTGGTTTCAACGTGAACAATCTATGATGTTTGAACAAGTCGACAAACCTCTCCTTGCACTCCAGATTTCTGGGGTAACAAGAGATCTCAGACAGAAAAACTCCCAATTGCTTATGTGACTTGACACCTCATTTAGCACCGTCGGAAGGAGGAAGAGTGGGGCTGAATCACTTTTTAATTCCCTATATCTTAATTTCTCTACAATTCTCTCTCTTCCTCATTAGGTGCAAAACGAGGCCCATCGGTGAAGGCAGCAATGCTAGAGAATTGTTGCTCAGCCTCGCAGCCGCTCTCTGGGGCTTGGATTGGACCCTGGCACCCTGTGTCCTAAATTCATTCATGTCATTATCAAAGCATCACTCTGTTCCCCACCCTAGCCCAACGATCCGTGGGCACAGGGTACTTACAATATTCATTGGTTAAAGTCAATGGATGAAGTGTAATAGACACAAGAAGTTAATGCTGAATAGCGGCGTATAAATATTTCAGGTTCTTTACTTATATTAACTCATTCAGCCTCAGAATTCTGTAAAGCAGGCTCTATTTCTATGTTCTTTATTTTCTAATGAAGAAACTGGTGCTTAAAAATTTTTCTAGCATTTTTAAAAATTTTTTTTAATTCATTTCTTGATTTGAGAGGCCACAGCCAGCTATGCTGAGTGCTTAGTCCTGGCTCTGTGCTCCAGGCAAACTTTGGTGGATGCTAGGGAGAGAAGCAGAGTCAGCTGCATGCAAAGCAAATGCCGGAATTTTTGGTTCAACTTACAAAAGGTATATTCCTTACGAAGCGGATCAAAACCCTAATAGTTTTCATTAATTCTGTATGCAAGTTTTACAAGCACTGTGAAGCCAGGTTTTTTAAAAAAAAAATAATCTTCCCCTTCTGGGCGATTCAAATTCATAAGAGAGATAAGAGAAGAAAAGTAATACTTATTTGGTAATGACAAGAGCACCGCTGTCGGGTTAGGCTAAATATTAGCCAAAAAAGAAGGGAAACTTGATATACATTAGCTGATTGCAAGCAGTTCTTTCATTTTATATCTGTTCAAGGTCACACGGTCATTTTCACAGGCCCCAGGAAATTTTACTCAGAATGTTTTCATTTACTAGCATAACTAATTTGTCCCCATGTTCTAAAATTAAAAAAAAATAATCATACAAATTATGCTTCTCTAAAAGCTGTCAAATCACTGGATGTGTAAGCAGACTACAAATTTGTCATTATGGTCATTTTGTTAAATTCTACTTCTAGAAGCTTCTGTATGATAATTCAATTTTTTTCTGAAATTAGTAGTATGGACATTCTGTGATGTTTGCTTATTTTGACACTCTGCAGATGACAGTTGTAGCTGTCCAAAGTAGTCAATCATGGAAACGCTTTCATACAAATTTGAAGTTTTAAAAATGCCTCTGGGGATGTTCAGTTTTTTTAATTTCCTAAAAAGAAAAAGTGAAATTTCTGATTTCTGCCATTCTTAAATATGATGGAAACCGGCAAATTAAAAATAAGACTATAGGGGCTGGAGTGATAGCACAGCGGGTAGGGCGTTTTTGCCTTGCACACGGCCGACCCGGGTTCGAATCCCAGCATCCCATATGGTCCCCTGAGCACCGCCAGGGGTAATTCCTGAGTGCATGAGCCAGTAATGACCCCTGTGCATTGCCGAGTGTGACCCAAAAAGAAAAAAAAAAGACTATAATTCTTCGTAGGCTTGACAAAATCACTGGGAAAAAGGGAGGCTTAAGCTCTGGGGATTGAAATAGTCACAGAGAGCAGTGTTCTGTAGGTCCAGAGACACACTTGAGTTTCACAAGGGCGGGAACGTCTAGACCCAGATTAGTGCCACGGTCTGGGCACCAGAGCACTGGCCTTGCCTGGAGCCTTGTGGAATGTTCTCAGCGCTTTCCATTCAACTCCGTACTTCTTGGGTCAAGAGAAAGCTGCCCTCACTGTAATTTTCTAATAAATTTTCTAGCCCAGCCTGCCATTTCATCCCCCTCGAATGAAGACATGTGCTTTGCTTCTGGGCCTACATTAAAAGAAACTCAGGCACTGACATTTTAAGTTCTTAGCTGCCCTACTATAAATAGCACTTGTAAGAGCATTATATCTGTCATGCCTTGGGAGTGCATAAATTGTTCGGATTGACCTAAACTGTAAAGAATGTCAGATGTGGAAAGTTGAAAATAGGATGTGTAGGTCCTCTGTCAAAATGTGTCCTATTTCCAAATCGACTTCCTTTCTTAATGAACTTCAACATTTTAAAAAATGTCTGTGAATTTGTGGGTATCGTCTATCCTTATACTTTCTGATTTCAACATGGTCCCCTGCTTGAGGCTACGGCATTCTGAAACTTCACCAATGAGTTTCATAACTCACACTTTCATTTTAAAAAGAAAATGCCAGAACTCCTCAAGCTCTATGTTTGGAAGAAAAATGCAAAGTATAAATCATTCAAAAGAATATCCAGAGAAAAAAAATCTGAAATTCTAAGTTGCCTTTTTGATCATGAAAAATAATCCCATTCTAGTAGACTCACTAAAATATATGTTTTAAGTAAGTTTGTAGTACTGCTGTTTTTTCTATAAAAATAAAATATAGTCAAATGGCCAAATTAAAATGAAAATCCTGAACCTTCCTGATGGGAAATATAATCCGGGTGAGCTTTGGATTCTTTCAGAAATCTGTGAGATAATCTACATCATAGAAGAAAGTTCTTCCCCATTCCTCTTGGGTTTTGCAGCCAAGTCTAAGACCTAGATAAGAAACAAAGGTAAACAGGAGACATAAACACACTTTATTTACTGTTTTTATGTGTACATGTTCAAAAGAAAAAAGAAGATCCAAAGGCACCATTAAGTTCCCAGAGCTTATATGCATTAAAAAAAGGAAGAAATAATAAACCACAAGTTGGACAAGACAAAGAAACTTGTGACATTACAGTGTGGCAGAGTGACTAGGTAATATTTAGGGGGATGTCATGGAAGGTGATTATTAAAGGTGTTTTTGAACAGTTTCTATTAGTTTGATATCAGCTGACCATCTTTTGTGGTAGAATGTTCACTGCTTTTGAGTACAGATAAACATCACTTCTTTTCCTTGGAAATTTTTTTCTTGGGTATTGTTTATAGAGATAGGTTCAAGGTAAAGAAATCTTCTTGGAAATTGTTTAAAGAGATGGTGCAATGTAAATACAGTCAGATATCATTACTCATAGTTCTGTCTCTCATATTGCCATAAACACTGAATTGGCAAATATTGAACTATGTTCTCAGGGAAATACAGAGTTAGGTTCATGAGCCTTTGATTACTGTATTTTTGTCAGCTGGTACATAAACGTTGTTTTCTTGGTGTTTCTGTTTAAAGGCATCTTATCCAGTGTGTATTGTTAATTCACTGATACTTAGCTCCTGGGACTGGAGCAATAGCACAGCAGGTAGGGTGTTTGCCTTGCATGCGGCCAGCCCGGGTTTGATTCCTCCATCCTTCTTGGAGAGCCCAGCAAGCTACCGAGAGTATCCCGCCTGCACAGAAGAGCCTGGCAAGCTCCCCATGGCATATTCAATATGCCAAAACAGTAACAACAAGTCTCACAATGGAGACATTACTGGTACCCACTCAAGCAAATTGATGAACAGTGGGACGAGAGTGCTACCGTACAGTGCTAGCTCCTGGTCATCAGTATTCTAACTCATGTTTAAACAAAGTGTATCTAATGCAAATATTTTCTGTATAAGACAAATTACACCTTTCTTGTGCTTGAGAATACTGGACAGCACTTCAACATGACTCTTTGGGAAGAGGAATCGGAAACATTGGCATCATTTGTAAGATGCACAAAAGAGATGTGTGCTAAGTACGTCATTGAAAATGTCATAAAGTAGCATGGTCTCTATAGGGAAGGGGCAGAATATGGCTTGTCAGACCTCTGCTGGGAATGTGAGTGACTCAGAATTTTGTCCCTTTGCACATGTCCATGTACCTGACCGTGATTTACTAGTTAGCTATAATAAAGAGGTAAATTTTCAAATACAGAATCCACAGAGAAGTAAGAACAGAAGGTACCTGTTACCTGGCAATACTTTCAAATACATATTTTTTAAAAATCAACTCTTTGCCAAGCCCTCAGTGAGTGAAGCTCATATACTCATATATGTTTTGTTGCACTTTTTTCTTTCCATTCTATGTTTAAAGTAAAGCTAATGTAATGTTATAGGAATGTTATAGTATTCAAAACCTACTTTCATATGGGACTGGAGTGATAGCACAGTGGGCAGGGTATTTGCCTTGCATGCGGCCGACCCGGGTTCGATTCCCAGCATCCCATGTGGTCCCCTGAGCACCACCAGGAGTAATTCCTGAGTGCAAAGCCAGGAGTAACCCCTGTGCATCGCTGGGTGTGACCCCCCCAAAAAAGAAAAAAAATACGTACTTACATAAATGAGAATAGGCATTTTATTATCTTGTACTGAATGGTTCTAATTTAATTATTTACATAGGTTATAGTATCATTGCATGATCTATCTTTGTATTTGAGTACCCCTGACATTTTTGGAGGAACGGTATTTGGCTATACACTATGTGCTCGGGGCTTGCTCTTGTTCTATGGTCAGGGAAGATTTTGGTGGTGTTCAAGAATCAGATATAGTGCTCAGAACTGCACTATGTGAATGGCAAAAGTCCGTTATCCCTCAGCACCAACCCGCCATTGACGTTTTAAAAGCCATCTACTATTTAGCACAACTAACTTGTTTTCTAAATAACCTTTGGGGAAATAAATTTTCTGCCAACATGGACTGCATTAGTGCACAGATAAATAAATATTCGTGAAAATAAACTTGATCTCCCACAGTTAATATAATTTGTTTAGTCTTTTAGTTGGCTGTCCAGTTTAAAGAAATGTGTGCTATATGAAACATTTCAGGTTGGGGCTATTAACTCACAGTTTCTGCTTAATACAATCCCAAAACATCTTTTTAACATTTACACCTAACAGACTTCATCAAAATGTTGAGTTTCTGACCTTTATCATAAAGTGTTTGAAAAATGTCAGAAATGCTCAGAAATGCTGTCTAGATTTGGTTTGCTAAAGGCAGATAGAAATTACCTCCCGACACCGTAAGATATCCCGCAAGTCCCTCACAGTGTCCTACAAACTAGACCATGTGTCTTAGGCATTTATTTAGTGCCTTTCCTTTTTGTGTTTTCCAGTATGTGTGTTGGGGAGGCATCGTTACTGCTTCTCATTTCTTAATAAATAGCAAGAAAATAAAAGATCAGAAGAACCTTGTAGTTTTCACCAGGACATCATCCTTGATTTACAGAAGCTGTGTGTCCCTTTGGAGTATCAATGTTGTGACTTCTCATTTCAGGCACCTCCAATTATTTTAGCCCTGTCAGGGCTGGTTCTCCACTCAAGTAGGATGAGTATTGCTCCTTTATGGAAATGAATTAATTCTGCCTGCCCTTTAGGACTGCAGAGAGCATGTGGGTGTCAGAAAGTAATGGACAGGCCCCAGGTTTACAATGAATCAGATTTCCTCCAGTGCCCAGGGCACTGAGGTGTGTTGAAGCCCAAGCCGCAGGGTACCACTTATTTTCTTACCAGACAGCACCCAGCTACTCTAGTGGAAAGAAGGTTATGGTACAACACATGTACTTGCTGAGTTTTATTAGTCCTATTTTATCACTGTATCACTGTATCATTGTCGTCCAGTTGTTCATCAATTTGCTCAAGCGGGCACCAGTAACGTCTCCGTTGGGAAACTTGTTGTTACTGTTTTTGGCATATCGAATATGCCATGGGGTGCTTGCCAGGCTCTGCTGTGCAGGCGAGATACTCTCGGGAGCTTGCTGGGCTCTCAGAGAGGGGTGGAGGAAATGAACCCGGGTCGGCTGCGTGCAAGATTTGCACAATCCTATTTTATAGTTAAGGAAAAGATTCAGCTAATGGTATGTGGAGTCAAGCCAAAGTAACGTGAAGCTATAATGTGCAATGTCCACAAGCTGAAAACACCAGCTCCACAGTGGCCAAGCTCTTGCAAATGTCTGAAACTTTTGCCCCAACTAATTTAATTTTTAAGACCCCACAGAATGCAAATGATAGTCTGGAATAGATTCCTGTTCTCCAGGAAACATTTTTTTTTTTGGTGGGTGGGGGGGGGGACTTTCCAATAGCAACCGGAAAACCTACTAACAAATTCTAAAAGAGCTGTAACACTGCAGGAAACTTTGTTTAAAAGTAAAGGTTTAAATCCAGAGTTCCGACCTCCGTCGACAACCAAGAATCAGGGACACTGTCTTGTTTGCCAAGGCGTCAAAACTCAGATGGGCCGGACACGTAATGCGATCTAGAGATGACCACTGGACTAGAGCTGTTACCAACTGGATTCCATGGGATGTCAAAAGACCGCGTGACTACCCACCAGCAAGATGGTCAGACTTCCTCATCAAAACCCTGAAAGAACGGTTTGAGACTCTTCATGTTTCTGGAGTGAGCAGCCTCATTAGGCTACACTAGCACGAGGCAGGGACGAATGAAGAAGTTACTGGTGCCCGCTCGAGCAAATCGAAGATCAACGGGATGACAAGTGATACAAGAGTTAAAAGTAAAACATAAGGTGTGAATCCAGTGGGATAAAAGTTGCTTGCCTGTGTGCTGCAAACTGACTTGATCTTCGGCCCCAGATGTGGTCCCCTGAGTACTCCCACGGGTCCAACCTGAGCACAGTCTAGGAATGGCTCTTGAGCACTGTCAGATGCGGCCCCAAGCACTGCTCTTCCAAATCTTTTTTGAAGTCATCTGATTCAAATAATTGAGTTAAAATATTTAGTATGTGCCAAAGATGACTTTTTGATCTATTTTTAGTGTCGCTTCATTTAACTTGAAGTTTTAATGTTTTTATTGGTGTTAGATTTGTCATACCACTGGAGGGGAAAATGTCTAAGTATCTGCTTGCAAAGCTCCAGTCAGTGCAGAAGACTAATTTAAAATTTTGGGATGTACTGTGCCCATCAGATAGCACACACACTTTCTCATGGCCTTTGTCATCTTCTGGATTCTAGCTTGATTTAGCCTTTGTTAAGTTTATTAGTCATCTGCTTTGAGAAAGCCTGGCTTTCTCAGCCTCGTGAGCTCTTTCATCTCTCCTGACTGCCCGCATCAGCACCAGCGCCATCTTTCCAAGATGCTCCTCTGAAAAGCACTCGCTGCCCCTCCGATGCCAGCTGACACTCTCAGACCCAGAGCTTCCATTATCACAGGTTCTTGCACGACTACCCTGGATTCTCTAATGACCCCTGAACATTATCCATTAAAATCACTCAAAATTAAGCTCTTTTCAAATGCTGCTCTCTCTTGTGTGTAGATTGGACCTTCTGGGTTTTATTTATTATTTATTTATAGTCTTATTTCACCAGTACTTGCCTTTGCTCAGTAGCTTTACATGCTTGGCACAGTACTATGAATGCCGGCATCATTTCTGTGAATCTCGCTAACATTAGACATCTTTCATGGCTCCGAAAATTTCCTTTAAAGAGACTTTATGCAAACTTTAACTTTTGCTAACAATTCTAGTATTTTTCCC
Organism: Sorex araneus; assembly: GCF_027595985.1. Lineage (NCBI taxonomy): Eukaryota > Metazoa > Chordata > Mammalia > Eulipotyphla > Soricidae > Sorex > Sorex araneus. The sequence continues at coordinate 444,408,292 of NC_073302.1, forward strand.
TCTAGTATCTCTCTCTCTCCCCCCCTCTCTCTCTCTATTCTCTCTCTCTCTCTCTCTCTCTCTCTCTCTCTCTCTCTCTCTCTCTCTCTCTCTCTCTCTCTCTCTCTCTCTCCTCCCGCCCCCCGAGAGAGAACAGCAAATAAGAAACTTTCATTGTATGTGGCTGACAGGATTTAATCCTGACAGGGTTTAATGCATGTATCCTCAAATTTTTCCAAGAGTGACCCATGCATACAGAGCCAAGAGTATGTTATGAAACCCTGAGCACAACTGGTCTGACCCCCATGTTTCATGTATCATGTTTCAAACCAAACATGATAAAATTTCAAAGTGTGCAAATAGAAAGTTTGAAATATCGTAAAGCCAATACCTTAGGCCAGCACTCTATTGAGATACTTTGGTTGCTTAGTGTGTCATCACAGTGGCCGAATATCCAGGTGGGGCAATGCCACATTCTGGGGTATTGATGAAAGGTGGACGCAGGTCAGTAAGGTAGAGAGGAAGGAGCATATGTGCCCTGAGATAGTTTGAGCAGGGACCTCAGACCCCTGCTTTATGGGGCAGGGCCTGTCTCTAGTTAGTATTTGACCCTGGCAACTTGGGCTGGTGAACAGCCCGGAAGTGAATACTCTTGGGTAGCTAATCTCCTGGATGCTCTCTTGGTTTAGCCATTGTCAAGTCTGTGGTTCATCTTCTTTGAGGAAGCCTTGGTTTACAGCTACTCTTAGGTAGGTTGTTTTGAGAAGCAGTTCTTGTGGGTCAGCAGGGCAAATATATCAAATCTACGCCTCATGCCAAGGGGTAAGGAGGAAGCAGTCTGTGCAGCTTCACGAAGGGTCAGGGTGAGAGACCCTGCACTACCCCATAAATGTCAGTCTCCTTTACTATTAAGGATAATTTCTCTTTTCCCCCATGTCATAGAAATCACCATGAGAACAGTGCCCCAAAGCAAATTATTTAAATCTAATTACGATCCTTTGGCCTATTTAGCATTGAAATTTGGACGCAACTCTAGCAGATGGGTTTTAACATAGAACTTGCAGGAAATTTATGGAATAGTGATAAACTGTATCTAAGAAGAAAAATGGTGACTGATGTATATCAAAATATATTCTGAATGGTGCTTAATATCTGTTCCCTTTGCTCATCTGTGGAATATTTGCTTAGGATTTATAATTGTAGATCATCTTTTTCCCAGCTGAAAAATAAAATTGTCTGGGCAGAAACTGGAGCTATTTTCATTAAACAGCAATATTATAACAGAGAAGGCAAGTCTAATTTGTTTGACTTTTCGATTTGCAAAAATAAATAACAATACCTTCCACATGGATTTCCTACAAATAGGTTTTATGCTAATTTTCATAAATTGCTTATCATCTCTCTGCTATCAGATATATTAGATTTATAACCCTTCTCAGAAATGGATCATTGATTCTTCGATGTCCTTTGTGAGTGTGGTACATATGGCTAAATGGGGGAAGATGGAATGTATTAGTTTTTTATTATTATCTTTTTATGTTGAATAATTATTTAAAAATTAAGATTTCACTGTGTTTTGTTCAAGAGGGTCAATTATGCATAACCAGGAATTATTCATCTTATACTATTTTTTAAAAAACAAACCAACAATTAAAAATATATAGCAAATATATATTTGGATGTATATCCAAATATACATTTGTATGTGGCCCACATCCAAAAGAACAAAAGCAACTAGTGTTGGTGCAGATGTGGGAAGAAAGGGACTCTCCTTCACTGCTGGTGGGAATGCCAACTCGTTCAGCCCTTTTGGAAAACAGTATGGACGATTCTCAAAGAATTAGAAATTGAGCTCCCATTTGACCCAGGAATACCACTTCTGAGAATATATCCTGGAGAGGCAAAAAGTATATTAGAAATGGCATCTGCATTTGTGTGTTCATTTCAGCACTGTTTACAATATCCAATATCTGAAAAAAACCCGAGTGCCCCCAAACGCTGACTTTTGGTTAAAGAAACGTTGGTACATCTACACAATGAAATACTATGCAGCCGTTAGAAAAGATGAAATAATAAAATTTGCATATAAAAGGATCAACATGTAAAGTATCATATTAAGTGAAATGAGTCAGAAAGAGACAGAGATAGAATGATCACACTCATCTGTGGAATATAAAGCAACAGAGTGGGAGACTAACGCCAAAGAGTAGTAGAGATAAAGACCATGAGGTCTGTCCCACAGCTTGGAAACTGGCCTCACATGCTGGGGGAAAAGACAGCTGAGATAGAGAAGGGAACACAAATAGAGGATGTTGGGAGGACCCATTTGGGTTGAAAGATGCGTGCCGAAAGTAGACTATAAGCCAAACATGATGGCCCCTCAATGCCTCTGTTGCAAACTACAACACCCAAAAAGAGAGATAACGAAAGGGAATGCCCTGCTCAAGAGGCAGGGTGGGGTGGTGGGGGTTAGGATGGGGATGGTGGGAGGGATACTGGGAACATTGGTGGAGGAGAACAGGCACTGATGGGTAAATTATCACTGTATGACTGAAATACAAACACAAAAGTTCATAAGTCCTTGGCCCACATCCCAAAAAACAAAAGCAACTGGTGTTGGAGAGGATGTAGGGAGAAAGGGACTCTCCTTCACTGCTGGTGGGAATGCCAACTGGTTCAGCCCTTTTGGAAAACAATATGGACAATTCTCAAAAATTAGAAGTTGAGCTTCCATTTGACCCAGCAATACCACTCCTGGGAATATATCCCGGAGAGGCAAAAAGGTATAGTAGAAATGACATCTGAATTTCTATGTTCACTGCAGCACTGTTTACAATAGCCACAATCTGGAAAAAAAACAGAGTGCCCAAAAACAGATGACTGGTTAAAGAAACTCTGGTACATCTACACAGTGGAATACTATGTAGCTGTCAGAAAACATAAAGTCATGAAATTTGCATATAAGTGGATCAACATGGAAAGTATCATGTTGAGTGAAATGAGTCAGAAAGAAAGAAAAACATAGAAAGATTGCACTCATGTGTGGAATATAAAGTAGCAGAGAGGTACAAGCTTGCAATGATGCAATTTCTGGCAGAAATTTCTATGGACTTAGTTACTAAAATACTAAAATACAGAAATCCAAAACCATGTGGCCGCTTGTGTGGCCACTCGACCTCATATATCTTCATTCTCAACAATGGAAAACAAATTATAAAATGTTTCCTTTTCAGCAGGTCCGACTTTGGGGGGAGAAACCCAAACAATAATAGTGAGATTTTTGTTGAAATATTGAATGTAATCAAAGTAAAGTGAAAGTAAAGTGAAATTTATCAGTTTCACAGGTGGGGTGGGGGGCTGGGGAGGTGGGGGGTGTGGGGGAAGTATACTGTGATTCTTGGTGGTGGAATATGTGCACTGGTGAAGTGATGGGTGTTCATGCATTGTATAACTGAGACTTCAACCTGACAGCTTTGTAACTTTCCACATGGTGATTCAATAAAAGAATAAATTAAAAAAATTTAAATAATGAAATGAAATAAAATTAAAAAAAAGAAAGTTCATAAGTCTGTAACTGTACCTTATGGTGATTCACTAATAAAAAATTTAAAAATATATGTATAGAAAGTCTATTTAACTTATTTGTACAATATTATAGAATCATCATCATCATCATCCCATTGATTGTCGATTTTCTCAAGCGGTCTTAGCAATGTCTCCATTCATCCTAGCCTTGAGATGTTAGCAGCCTCTTGTTACTTGTCCTTCCCAGTGGTGCCCTATTGGAGGCTCTTTCAGGGTCATAGGAATGAGACCCATCATTGTTACTGGTTTTGGCATATGAATATGCCATAAGGAGGAGTCTGCCAGACTCTCCCATGTGGGCAGAAAACTCTTGGTAGCTTGCCAGGCTCTCCGAGGGAGAACTAGGCTATAATATGGCTATGAGCTTCTGGGAGCTTGGTTTTATAGTCTCTGGATGTTGGCCATAGATGGGATTACATGGCGCCAGGGGCAGTTCCTGGGTATGAACACTACTGGGAAATGGGGGATCTGGGCGGAAGAGTACCAGTCCCGATCTGAGCAGGCTTGGAGGTCTCAGCCCCGAGTCCCACACACCTGGGTTCCTCTGCCGGTTCCTTCATTCGTGAGGCTTGTTCGAATGTGTGGAGAGGGGCCTTGAGCATGGCTGTGGCTGGGTTCCAGAGGGCTTCAACTGCGGGAACTCTGCTAGGGTTGGGGAGGGAAACTCAACCCAACCCTCCGAGGGGCCCAGGTGAGAATAGTCAGGCGTGGGGGCAGAAGACTCTGAGTTGCTCTCTTCCTGGAGCTTGGTTTTATAGTCTCTGGATGTTGGCCGTTGGTGGGATTACACAGCACCAGGGGCAGTTCCTGGGTGTGACCCCTTAGCTACTGGGAAATGGGGGATCTGTGCGGAAGAGGCCCAGTCCCAATCCAAGCAGGCTTGGAGGTCTGGGTGTCCTCACGGGGGCCCCTCCGAGGGGCTGGGTTGAATTTCCCTCCCTGCCCAGAGAAGAGCTCCCACAGCTGAAGACCTCCAGAATATTATAGAATACCAATACATATTTCTCTCAAGTTCTTATAAGTTGCTTTAGAATTGTTGAATTTTAGCACCAGAGAGATAAGTACAGACATTTTGGCATATGCTTTGCAAGCAACTGACCCTGGTTTGATACCCAGAACTACATATGGTCGCCTGAGCACTGCAAAGGAAGTAACTCATGACACTTAACCACAGAGTAAGTAGGAATAAATAAGTACAAACAAGGCATGGCCCCCAAATATACAAACAACAACCAAAAGAATCTTTCATTTTGCTACTAAGTTTAGGTGTTTCTATTAAACTTTTCACTTTGTGAAAATTTTTCTTTTTTAAATTTTAATATATACTAGATGACATATTTTAGACATATTTCAGACTTCATAAAAATAACTCCAGTATGATGAAATAAAAGTATTTCATGTTTTAAATTGTTGAGAAGAGAAACTCAAAGCTGAATCATGCATGTGATTAAGTTGTATATGGACCCTATAGTTCTAGTTATGGTTTGGAAAGAAAATGTAAACAGCAGAATTCATTTCTTTTACTTGTTTTAAAAGCTGCAAGATTTTTTTTATTATTTTCAGAACATTTTGTCATAAGAAATATAAACCAAAATGATCCAGAGCTTGCACTTTAGGAAAGCTACTATCCCCTGGAGAAATCAGCCCCACATGTCACTTAAACAAGAAGAAATATGCTGGATTATGCATGAATATCTTGGGTGGCATTGCACAGGGGGCTCCCATAAACCACATAGTTCTAGAAAGTGAGGTTTATCTAGAACATTCAGACATCCCCAGACTCTAAACTAATTAAAAAGTAGCTGTTGGTTGAAGGGAATTAGCCTATCCTGAAGAAAGGAATGAATCAAAACAGAGCGTAAAAGAATCCAGATTTATCATCATTATCCTACAGAAAGATGATGCTAGTATGTGAATTGATGGGGTAAAGAAAATAAATAAAGAAATCTTAAGAACATAGCACACGAGAAAATATTGAAAGAAAAGCAGCCATTTAAAAGCCATTGAAATGAAGATAATTAAGAGTGTTCTTATTCAGATAACACAATGAAATCATATTTGCTTGGTGACTCATAATAACATCAACAACATCAGTCATTTGAACTGAAAAGAGTGAAATATGTGATGAGAAAATAATTGATCTTGGTTTGCATGTGTCCATTTTCTTTGCCTGGAGATTCTTGTTTAAAGCAAATTCTTTATGTCTTAAAATGATTAAGATTATATGCTATGCAAAATTGTTCTTCTGCATAGGTGTTTATTTCAGAAAGATCTCTCCACTTCTCTGTGGAGGATAGATTGAAGGGAAATTACACTGGACTATATGGGACTTGTCCATTCATGGTGGTAATATCATAGAATGATAATAGGATATAATGACACATGTAAAAAAGTGAACTATGCATTTAAAAAAACATAAAAGTGCAACACTTTGATGTACTTGAAAGTGACTAACAGTAGTTTATTGTGCTCTATCTTGAGTAACTGGGTAATAACCCCAAGAATCATGTATTGAATTTGTAAGGACAGACACGTCTGCTGAAGGCACAGTGATAGAGTAGGGGAGTGGGTACTTGCCTTGCAGATGGACAACCTGGGTTCAATCCCAGGCACAGTTTATAGTCCCCTAGTCCCATCAGGAGTGATCCCTGAGCACAGACACAGTAAACCTTGAGCACTCACTTCTGGGTGTGGACCAAAATTAAAAAAAAAAAAAAAGAAAAAATCCCTGTCAAAGCTTCATAGGAATTAGTGTTCCAGGGAACTGAATATTAAACACATTTCATGGAGAAACAAAAGTTGGCTCCCTTAATCTCTGGCGCTTTAATAATATTGCTGTCCTCCCATGAGAAGTTAGTCACTTAGGGGAAAGAAACATTTTTTAGGATACATTTTCTTTTGTTGTTTTTCTTTTGAAATAAAAATACTTCTCTGAGTATTTCTTAATCTTTTAAAAAGTGATTCTGAGAAAGCTCATTCCATTCTTTAGCATTACTGACACTTGGGGAATCTACTGAAACTAATTGGGAGAACAGAAAATTTTAAAGAAAAGGCAGTGAGTTAGAATGGGGTTTCTTAAACGTTTTCCACTAGCAACCACTTTTTACCTGAGAAATTTGCTTTTTTTCTTGGATCACACCCAGCGATGCACAGGGGTTATTCCTGGCTCATGCACTCAGGAATCACTCCTGGCAGTGCTCAGGGGACCATATAGGATGCTGGAAATTGAACCCAGGTCGGCTTCGTGCAAGGCAAACACCCTACCCGCTATGTTTATCACTCCAGCCCCTCACGTGAGAAATTTGTACTGAATATTTGTTTATGTTCAGATTTGTGAAGTATTGCAAACAAATAAGATGTTCAAAACTGAAAATATTTTTATTTATTTATTTATTTATTGCTTTTTGGGTCACACCCGGTAATGCACAGGGGTTACTCTTGGCTCTGCACTCAGGAATTACTCCTGGCGGTGCTTAGGGGACCATATGGGATGCTGGGAATCGAACCCAGGTCGACCGCGTGCAAGGCAAATGCCCTACCCGCTGTGCTATTGCTCCAGCCCCAAAACTGAAAATATCTTTAAAGCTAATGTTCATGTACTTAGTGGAATACTGTTAGGTTATTCAAGTTTCATTAAGGAAAATATTTCATAACCTCAAATTCTGTAATATATAGAGATAGGTTAACAGTATTTTGATATTGACATGGCATAATTGTAAATTACTTAAGTTTTTTTTTTACTTTCTTATATAATATATTCTATTACTCACACAAAGGTACATACAGATAGACAGATATACTTGCATATACAAAAATCTAGAGTCTGCTTCTGTATAATTTAATATATGTTTACCATAAACATGCATTTCACTTTTTAATTTAATACATAATTCAAAAATACTAAAATATTTGTCTGATATCATTTTTCCAGACTATCAAATTTCAGTAAGTAAAGGCTGGGTAACAAATAATACACAAGCTATCTCTTCCTTACCACGATGATTTGATGAATTGGGCACATTACCAACTCTCTGAGTTATTATTAGAACAAAATGTGGAAGCACTATGATTTTGCATTCACTTTTTGACTAGCCATTATTGTTGTGCAGATTGCTTAAACAGTTCAACCATACATATTTAATCACTGCATAGAAAACTTAATTCTAGGGAGTGAAAAGCAATCATGGTAATAGGGGGAAAAAAGGTGGCTTGTCCCAAAATAAGCATAACATATTATTAGATGTCAAATGAAATTTTTTGCATATTTTTGTAGAAAATAGAACTGAGCACTGTTGGGTTTTTAGAATATCATAGGCCTTCAGAAATAATTCAGAAGAAAGAAAAGTGCTACATGATCTCATGAATCTATAGTACATAGAGGATCAGGACAAAGATATGCAAGTCATCAAAAGGGAGAATACAGAGATTACCCTGGTCCATAGAGTATAGAACTGAGGACAGGGAAGGAAAGTCAAGAGTTGTTAGAAGAGACTGACATGGGGTGACAGGGCCAGGACCCTGGCACATTGGTGGTGTCATATATTTATATATTTGGGACACAGAACAACCCAGCCGAAAGCTGGAGATCCTAACTACAACAATCAAACTTAAACTGTGTCTATCAAGGGGGCAGGATGAGAAGGGGAGAAATCGGTGGAGGAACTTAGCACTGTTGATGGAATTCTTATCCAAATATACATGCCTGAAACTCAACTCTTAATTACTTGTAAATTGCGGTGCCTTCTTCATAACAAGAAAGAAGATGAAAAATAGTATATGGTGTTTAGGGCTGGAGAGATGGTCTAGGAGTTTAGCGCACTTGACTGCACACAGCCAACCCCGGTTCAGCCAATCCCTGGCATCACATCTGGTTCTTGATCACAGCCACGAAGGAACCCTGAGAACAGAACCAGGGGTACACCCTGAACACAGCCTCCTCGTCCATTAGTATATGGTGTTTGTTAATCAGCACATATCTTGGACTACTTCTGGGCATTTGGGTGTTTAAAATCCAACTTTCTACCCATATCTATATGTTAATGCTGTGCAGCATTTAGCCCCTTCATGGAAGATCTTGGATTTCATACTGTGGGGGATGTGAATGGCAGAATATTTCATCCATTTCTTCTTTAACTACTGTCCAGGTATCGTTTATAAGATAATATTTGGTATTACTGAGTATATGCCTTCAAATTTTTGTTAGTAAATTACAGTGGCTTAGAGAACTCAGTGCTCACATTCTTTCTGTCACCTTATTTTCCATTCTATGGAGGACAGAAGCACAGAAATCCATCAACCTGTATATAGATAACTATTATGGCTTGTACCTGGAACAAAATATCTACATTTTGATTTGAGAAGAAAATATTCAGTTGGAAAATTCACTCCTCTCTCTAAGCTCAGTGAATACTTTCTAAGCTGAATGGAAACATATCTCTTAATATATAGATAAGGTGTGTAAAATAAGGTTCTGTTTCTCAACTGTCTCATAAAATTGAATGCAAAAGTGCTTCCCAGAGTCCAGAATTTGCTTCTTGCTTTGGACTTTTTGTTTTTTACTCTTCAGTATCTAAAGCTGTTTCCACCAACTGCTCCATTAGGAATTTAACCTTAGCTCTGATCCTCAGATTCCAGTTTTTCACTCTTTTGTCTCTCATTGTTGATGATGAGCATATTTCAACTGGAATTCAGCAGTGACCATAGAGACGATTAAGCTAAAGTCAAATTGGCTTTGCAGTGTTAGCAGAAGCTAAAACGTATTGACTGAATTGCCGCAACCCCCTATCCCATGATGAAATATAACTCTGTGATTTACTGAGAGAACAGAATTCTGTTGATTAAGAAAGACTCTGTTGGGTGGGGACTAGAAAGAACTGAATATGAGAATTAAAAAAAAAGATATTGCCCACTCCTGGGGGTACTCGGGGCTTACTCCTGTCTCTGCACTCCGGGATCAGATGAGGTACCTGGGAACAAACATAGGGCAGCCCTGTTCAAAGGAAAGGCTCTATGGCTGTCCCTAACACTTAAAGTTTAAAGTTTCACTTTTCTTTCTGGAATTTTTGTAAAGAAACAGAATTAACAAATATTTAACCTAATTGTTTAAGTATATTTAAGACATTTAAAATCCACCAATGATTTAAAGGGAAAATGTCGATTTACTCTTTCAATGATGTTTGAAGTAACAGTATCCATGGCAGTGTACTTTTATACAATTAGGTGAATCAATCTTTTAATGACAAATAATGTGCTCGATCGCTCTCTCTCAGACACACACACACACACTCTCTCTCTCAGACACACACACACACACACACACACACACACATGCTATCTCTCTCTCTCTCAGACACACACATCTAAAACACCCACACACAGAGGAAGAGAAGCACTTTGGCTATGGTAACCCTACGTGTCTGCTGAAGCTTGTCATTTGGTGACATGGTGTTATGGTAGAGGAACCAAGATAGCCCCCCTAAGTAATGGAAGTAAAAATTGCTAGAGAAATAAGTCATGAACTGAGAAAACATTTTTTTGGTTACTGTTGTTTCTGCCAGTGTCTCTAGTCATTTCAGCAGAAAGTGTTGCCTGGACAGAAAGGCAGAGACAGGCTTCATCCAGGCTCTTTTTTCAAAATTATTGAATTATAAAGTTTGGAAGGTTTTATGTGATCTAAGGTGAAAAATGTTAAAAGAAATGGATTTTTAAAAATATTTTTAGGAAAGGGTGTAATTGTGTTAACCAAGCCTCTGTTTGTACTTATGATTTACTCTAACTGAATGATTATAATTCATCTTTTAGCTGGTCCAAGAATTAGAAACCCATTAGCTAGTATCACTGTATCACTGTTGTCCCGTTGTTCATCAATTTGCTCGAGCGGGCACCAGTAATGTCTCCATTCGCCCCTGTCGCAATCAGGGTCTGAGGAATGAGGCCCATTATTGTTACTGTTTTTGGCATATTGAATATGCCACGGGTAGCTTGCCAGGCTCTGCCATGCGAGATTCTGCCAATTCCCCCGTTAGCTAGTAGTGTGTAATAAATAAGATGATCTCATTTCCCATTGGTGGTGAACAATCTGTAGTTATTTAAAAAATTTCCACCACTCCTTTTAAAAATTTATTTAGTTTTATAAAGTTGTTCACAATATTTGATTAGATATAATATTTGAACACCCATTCCACCACCATTCCACCTTCAACACCACCATATTTCCATCTAAAACCCCAACCCTTTCCCCCAAAGCAGAACTGAAATAATTTATTTTGAATTGCTTGTTATGAATAATCTGCTAAAATGATCCAAAGAAGGTTTCTTAGAGGAAAGTGTGTTAAAATTGTTGTATTTCACCCAGAAGCCACTAAGCCCTTCTATAAGAGATTAGTAACATGTTGTTAAAGGTTGAGCCTTGTGTGCTTATGTCTATACCTATATGAATCCCCCCCCCTAAGATTGGTTGCCTTCTACTTTAAACCCCATCAAGTGTGCTTTGCTACTCTTGGCATATTAGTGTTGTTCAGTATGAGATGTCCAGGAGTAGATTCACTCCTAGGGGGCGTTCGTCCCAGTGTGCAGAATGGCCATGAGCACAGTGTCGGTTGGATTTGGGAGGTTTTCAGCTGCCAGGACTGGCTCAGTTGGGGTGGGAAGGATCCTCACCCAGCCCCCTCTTCATTGCCCTGAATGAAACAGCCTGGCGTGGGGTCTGGAGGCATGGCTATGGCGTGTTGTTCTATGCGCTCTCCCTAGAAATTTATTATTGAGTCTCTGGATCATGACCACTAATGAGATCATATGGTGCCAGCGGCAGCTCATCCCACTGTATCTTATATTTCACGATGATGCCAAGAATTGTACAGAAGAATAATTTAAAAAATAATATAATAGCATAACTGGATTTTCCTGTGATTAGGTTAGAACTTCTCTTGTCATACTTGAGACATTTGTTTCTGTACCTTGTCAGTAGATGAGACTATATTCTCAGTGACAACATGGTAGACCAGTTGGACGCTCCAAATATCAAGGTTTAACAAGGAATTTCACATCACATGAATCTTAGGAACAAAAATAGCAAGACTTCTTCTCCTTCGCCTTTGTTTCTTTCTATTTCACCATCCCGTCTCCATTCCTACTTCCCCTCTTCAACCTGTTGGTGTTCAGAGCTTATCCTGGCTCTCTGCTGAGTATGAAACCTGGACCAGGCATATGCAAGCCAAATAGTCTACCCACTGCACTATCTCTCTGGCCCTGATGGCACAGCTTCTTAAGGTTCAGTTACCTGTGAACTCTGGATATCACCATAAAGATCCCTGAAATGTAGCAGATTTTTTAAAAAAAATAGAATAATAAGCAAACCACCAAACTCTGAATTCTGAGTACCTTCCTTTTTTATGTCAATGAAATGCAAATTGGTGACAAAATGTATATGGAGGTATCAACCTCATAAAAGAAAAGCATTAGAATGTCATAATGCCTTAGAGATTTAAAATTTTTTGCTTTTGAAAAGTAAACAGATTATAAAGATAAACTCGAGCTTGAAATACATAAGCCATAATGGAATTTGTTATTACTATTAAAATCTAAGTGAGATTATGTACTGTTGTAGTCTTCTGTGACCATTCATTTTCGGTAATTCCCATGAAAATCCACTGACAGACACATGACAGTCCCGAAAGCAAAAAAGAGAAGAAGAAAAATTACTTTTCTCATTTACTCTGTGCAGACAGACACTGGAGTCAGTTATACTTCACACAGGATGGCAGCATACAGAAACTGAACTAAAAATCTTATGTCTTTTTTTTCTCTTTTCTTAGGGGCTGACGTTATCAACTTTGATGGCCATGTTGTGTTACCATATAGATTCAGAAACAAAAAGATGAAAACTCTGAAGGATGTCATTGCTTTGAAATTTAAAACCTCGGAAAGTGAAGGGGTGCTCTTGCACGGAGAAGGGCAGCAGGGGGATTACATCACTCTGGAACTGAAAAAAGCCAAGCTGGTCTTCAGCTTAAACCTAGGTAGGTTGTGACTTTGGGCATCATTCTTCATATTTATTTTTACCCACACTGATAAAATGCACTGTTCAATCTTTCAAATGCAAAATATGTTGGGGATTGATTTTAGTCAGAATACATGATAGTTATTAAACTTTGTCTTCATACAAAAGTATTTATTTAGACATTTGGAATGTACAACCCGCTAAGCCAGCATCTGGGGAACATTTAGGAGTAAATTGAGATGATTGCCGAGTTCATGGCCTTCTTGGACAAGTAAAAGAATATATTATCTTTATTATATTGAAAGAACCAAGTCAAGGAAATGAGTTCAAATAATATAGCACTCAAATGGCTTCATTATGATAAAGAATACTGCAGACGCACGGAACAACAACATTGACACATATAGTGAAAAAAACACTGAGAAGGTATTTAGCTTGTAATCTCAGTGATTACATGTAATGTGATTTAGTGACGACTGCTGGATTAGAGCTGTTATCAACTGGATTCTATGGGATGTCAAAAGACCACATGGCCACCCACCTATGAGATGGTCAGACTTCATCAAAACCCTGAACAAATGGTTTGAAGCTCTTCATGTTCCTGGAGTGAGCAGATACCATTGAGCTACACTAGCACATGACAGGGATGAATGGAGACATTACTGGCGCCCACTCAAGCAAATCAAAGATCAGCGGGATGACAAGTGATACTAGCGACAAGTGAATCTCAGTGATTACAAAATATAGCCAATGAGTGGGAGGGAAGAGATAGTGGAGAGACATTCAACTGGATGCTAGGTGAAATACAACAGTTAGGTGACAGCCAGAACATTGAAATTATTGGATGAGGCAAAATCTATAGCTTTAGGTCTAAGCATGAGAAGCGATTAGTAAGATTTTTTTGACATCATGATTTTTTGAAGCGAAGGGGAAGAGAAAAAAGGAATCAAAAATGAACTGAGGAGGAATGATATAGGTAGGTTTGTAGTAATGGTGATGTTGGGGTGAAATATACTTTGAGAAAATGTGAAATTTTCCTCCCCCAAATGGATGCAGTTCTATAAGGTAATATTATTTCAGTAACAATATATGGAAATTATCCACTGAGACTTTGTTAGAGAAAATGCCTCTCCCAGCCTAACGATAAACATGCTTATCATCAGAGATACAGGTCTGCATAGGAGATCATTTTTGCAATAAATTTATTGTGTTGTATAACAGAATAAGAAGGAAAATATATGAAATATTATAAGAGTATGTATATATTATATATATATATATTTGAGCTTCAAATGGATGCTAGGACCATTTTCAAACACAAAAAGTTCCATTTTCCTCTTAGAGCTATAATAGAACATTATTAGTTTTTTCCAATGAATAAACCCTAGTCACTTGTTGGGATGTAACCAATTTTAATTGTCATGTTAAGATGTCTATCAGGGTCTGGCATGCATGAGATTGGACAAGGGAGATGCTCTGCTGGGCAACGTAAAGTAGACTGGGACTAGGAAGAATTAAGAAGGTATCAGGGCCATAGTGAGAATAGAACACATAGGTGTTTGCCTTGCACGTGGGGGACCCCAGCTTGATCCCTGCTCCCACATCTGGTCTCCTGAGCCCTGCTAGGAGTGATTCTTAAGTACAGAGCCAGCAGCAAACCCGGAGTGTGATCCCAAACAAATAAACACAAGAACCCAAACAAACAGAAAAAAAGATATCCGTGTCAGAGACTGCAAAATAGGTGATCTGCTGTTTCTTGCTCCCAAATGCCTCCTGGATGGTGACAGAAAAGGGACAACAAAGATGTTGCTGGTGATGTGACGGCAGTCTGTCTGCGAGAACTGTCACCCCACTGGTCGCCAGGGCTGATTCTGCTGATGTGGCTGGCTAGGCAAGTGTCCCCTTACTCCCTCAGCACTCAGCGTGCGTCTCTACTGAAGTTAGGTGCTCGCTGAGAGGACAGCCCTCCCCAGACAGAGACGCACGGCTCTTCAGCTAGGGATACACAAGTAGCTGCTCTTTCCTGCTAAAACCTCCAGACAGGATCTCACAGCTGGTGCTGCTGATTCAAACCCAATGGAATAAGTGCAGTCTCTGTTCTACTGTCCTAGGTTAAGACGTCATGAATGATGCAGCCTAATTCACTAGAAATGAAGGAATCAGAGTGGGGCCCATGTTTCTAAATGTGGCACGGGTCTGATATTGACTCTCACTATTTAGCCATCAATATAGTGCTACAAAATAAAGCTGAGGTTTGTTCTGTGTTCCGAATGTCTGATTTCATGTTCGCAAACATTTGCCCTTTATATTATAAAGCTGCTGTCATTCAAAACCTGATTCCATGGAAATAAACAGTTTCACCGTGATGAAAAGAAAGAAGAGATTCACACAAAAAAATGGGTCGTAATAACACAAGCTAATGCTTTTCAGCATCAAAGTAATAATAATATTAAAATGCATGCCCAAACGTGGGAAACTAAAAATGTCAGATTTAGGCATTTAATGATAGTCATGAATAAGAAAACACTCCATAAGACTAGCAATATTTTAAGAGAAAAATAGACAAAGCGCATAAAAGACAACCTGGGGAAAAATACATATATGTGTGTGTGTGTTTGCATGCTACAAAAACTAAATGTTCAACCTGTATGTCTGTAAAGGAAATACACACTATAATAAGAATTCCAAGTCTTGTCAAGTAAGACAGTTTAAGGTGATAGCTTAACCAAAGGAAAGTAGATAAAAAAGATATTTTCACTATTCTGTATCTCACAGAATATTATCTGGAAAATAATTTTTAATAAGTTCAGACGTTTAAAATTGTTTATGCAACTTGGTTCATTAATTTTAAGAAAATAATGAGAAATGACTACAACCTTTATGTGCCAGAATATACAATTACCATATTAATTATAACACTGAAAAATGCATATGGGAATGGGGGAGCTAAAATGTGTGGAAATACGCTGATTTCCATTAAACATGTGGATGAATAATTTTGGTTCAAAGAGAAATGTTAAGTGACCATAAATGAAATGGCAGGATGCATAATATTATAAACAATATATTCATGGTTTCCTATCATACACATATGTCACATGTTCATAGTAAATGTATATCTATTTACAGAAAAGAAGGTCTAGAAGAGAATACATGACACTGTTTCTAATAGTGGAAATAGTAGCCAATATTTTGATTATTATTTCTTTACAAATACAAATAATATTTGTTATTTACTAGTGAACATGTATTTGCGTATTACTTTGAGAGAAGTTGACCTATATAATTAATTGTATTGCCAAGTTAGAATGTAAGAAGAAAGATGGATCAGGGTGGGGAATTTAATAGTTGATAAAATTTAGCCTCTCCACTAGGATTATATTTTAGAAGTTTATTTTTCCAAATTTTTCTCTTTTTATTTGAGAAAAGAGCCATGGCTGCTTTTCAAAATCTCTGTGCTGTATCAACTTGTGATATTAATGTTCTGGAACAGTCATTGATCAGATATCCTCATGGGAAACTTCATTTCACTGGACAACAGTTTACTTACAGAGTTTTATGGACTAAGTTAATCCACATCTTTAGCTGTGAAGATGCAAAGAAATAGATGGTACTCTGATGTCCAGTCACCCTCAGATACTCTGTCATCTACTACAGATAGAATTGATTATATAGTTTAGTCTTCATGGAGATTTGTTTTTATTTTCTCTCCCCTTCACACTCCCCCCACCCAACACATACATGCAACCCCAATCAACTCGCATACAAACATTTGAATTAGCCATAAAAACAAAAGAAAAGGCCATCTGGATAGACAATAGAAAATGTCAAATATCACATCCTAGCATGCCAGTGTTGAAAAATTAATATTTAAGTCAATAATGTATTTCTCTTCTTTCTATTGTGCTGTTTATCTGAAATAACCTTATATTTTATAGAATTCATATAGCTTTTTTCTGAACATTTAGAAAAAAAAAGGAGTTGATTACACAAAAAGAAAAATTATGAAATATTTAAACAGCATGAAGAGACAACCTGGGTAGAAATTTTAGATTCTCACAACTTTCACTCTTATTTATACTCTTGTTGTTCTGGAGAGCTGTCAAATTCAGACTTATGCAATGTACATGTTTTTGCAGGTTTTTATTGGAAAGTATTACATCAGTAAATTTTCCATGTCATTGAATATGACATTATACTTAAGATGATGGCTTCTGAAGCTTGAAAAAACTGAAAGTATCACACTATGCTTTCTTGACCAATGACACCAATAATAACAAAGTCTTTATCAGTTAGTAGCAGAGAATTCACATAATGCCAAGGGCTGAACTGAGATCTTTGCATGAGCTTATGGTTTGATACTTTGGCAACCTTGAAGAGAAGGTGAAACTTTTTCCTTGTTTCTTTTATGAGGAACAGAGACCCAGGGAGCTTTTTAGCTCACCAAGATCATGGAAAGGCCGATAGGAGAAAACAGCTCCTCTAACTTCATAGCCCATGATCTATGACTCTGTATTCTTTTTTTTTCTTTTTTTAAAATTTATTCATTTATAGAATCACCATGTGGAAAGTTACAAAGCTTTCAGGTTTAAGTCTCAGTTAAACAATGCTCAAACACCCATCCCTTCACCAGTGTGCATATTCCACCACCAAGATTCACAGTATTCCTCCCCCCCTCCACCCCACCTCCCCAGTCCCCCACCCCGCATGTGTAACTGGTAAATTTCACTTTACTTTCACTTTACTTTGATTACATTCAATATTTCAACAAAAAACTCACTATTATTGATTTGGAGTTTCTCCCCCCTAAAGTAGACCTGCTGAAAAGAAAGCATTTGATAATCTGTTTTCCATTGCTGTACGACTCTGTATTCTTACAAGAATCTACCCAATTTCATAAGAATCTGCCTAATTGAGCAGAATTTATAGTATGGTAACAAAAATCAAATTTATTTTTCTTTTTTTTTAAGGTAGTCTACTTTCCCTCCATTTCCAGTCACTTATATCTTCGTTGGATGTAAGCCTTGTGGTAGATGCAGGCTTTTGTCCGTATCAGCCCGAAGGATAGAGCTTTGGAGGACCGTTCTCAGAGGCGCATCTGTGAAAGGAGCCCTTCAGTGGGAGTTGTGGAGTCATTTTTTGTTTCTCTCTCATTCCCTGACTCAGGAAGCAACCAGCTTGGCCCCATTTATGGGCACACGTCCGTGATGACAGGAAGTCTGCTGGATGATCACCACTGGCACTCCGTGGTCATCGAGCGCCAGGGACGAAGCATCAACCTCACCCTGGACAGGAGCCTGCAGCATTTCCGCACCAACGGGGAGTTCGACTACCTGGACTTGGACTATGAGGTAAACTGGACACCTGTCCATTGCCTTGGCCATCTAGGGCCCGCCTCTGTCCCCTCCTGCATCGTCATACTGTTAACCAGAGATTTCCCCACGCCAGGATCACCTTATCTGCCCAAGAAACATTATCTTTCTACCCCTGTGTTTGCCGGCTTAGGCGGGTAATCTATTAAAAAAATTGGCATTTTATTCTCTTCTCAATTTTCACTCTCAAGTTTATCTGAAACACAGAAGACAATCTTGGTGTCAAGTAACAAGTAGATGGCAGAGAGCAGGGAGCACTTCTGATTTCACCGGAACTGTTTGGTTAGACCAGTATAAACTTATCATCTGACACCGGTAGTTAATTATATGCTAGCTGATCTTGATAATGTTAGGGTATTACAGGCTTACGGTTGTTCAATATTTACTACAAAAATAATGTTGAATGGGAATTTTCAAGTTTTGACTTAAATTACTTATGAATAATGACCATAGATTATTCTTTGGACAAGCTTTATTTTCTCATAGTTGTCATGAGTGAAAATAAACTATAGACTTAAAAAAAGAAACTCTCCATAAATTAACTGACATTTTTGCCTTACAAATGATTGAAATATTCAGGGATCAAAGATACATAGGATATGTATATGATATGTACATAGTATATATGATATGTATGTGATATAATATATGTAATATATCTCATATATATGTACATATATACATAAGTTCTATAACAATATATGATTTTACAATATTCTGGTGGGTATATAAGGTTTTGGAATAAGTAACTGGGAAGGAAATTCACTCTTAATATACTGCCAAATTTTATTTGCATATCCAAATAAGAGTTTCATAATACTATATTCCTAACAATACTACAAATTCTAAGAGAAAAAAGAGCACTGAACAAAGAAAAATAATAATATTTTAAAGTTAAAATACTGTTTATTCCAAGTTTTCTAGACATTTTTAATTCATGCAGTCATTAGTGTCTAATTAATTTTAGCTTAGCAGGCCCAGATCATTTGCTACCATAGATTAAATCAGCTTATAAATGTTTATGTCCTAAGTAAACTGACATTTTTCAAACGTCAGTCATTTGAAAAAATGCACATAAAATTATAAAATAGCTCTTAAAATAGTAATAATCACTAATGGAAAAGCACAGCTGTACAGCAAGACTCCGTTGGCTGTGCAGGTAGTTCTAATACTGACATCCTCACTTTCTTTTCTTACTCATATCCATGTGACCCTGTTTAATCAGAGCAGCAACCTAAGTCCAACTTTATAAACTCAGGGTGACATCAAACGCAACAGAGCAGCATGTCAAAACAGTGAAAGATTGTCACTTCAAGCTCCAGTTTCATACTTGGCTCACAAGATGTCAAGTGCCACTGTGACCTGAAAAATGCAGAGTTCATGGTGTCACCCCATAGCTTACTGGGACAAGACCTGTGTCTCTGACTAGGCACTCAATTTTCGACATTGCAAATATATGTGGGTATAACTTTATGTATACGTATACATGCAGAATAATCTCTTCAAAGAATAATAAGTGACAAAGTCAGGATTCATGATTTCTAATGTTTACACATTTAAATTGTGTAAAAATTTCTGTGGTACTAAATATTACATATCTCAGTAATTTAGTAAAATAATTAGACTAGATTGCACTGTGGAATCCCTGATATGGATACTTTCTGAGCATTAAAATAAATTTAAGGTTATCAGGAAATAATAGTCCTTCATATATCCTTCATCCTTTCAAATTAATGTGTGATTTTGCTTGTTACTTTTGGGGATGGATGCCCAAAAGTAGTATCTTTCAGTCGGTCATTTAGTTCTATTTCTGTTTTTTGCCATAAAGGCTGAAGCAGATGACATTCCTACCCACAGTGGACAGGGTGTTCTTTTACACCACAACCTTCCCTATGTACATTGCTGCACTTATTACAATAGCCAAGATATGGAAATAATCCAAATGCCAAAATATAGGTGAATGGATCCAGAAGTTGAAGTTGTTTTATATATATACATATATATAGTATGTATGCATGCATGTGTATATATGTATATGTATTATCTGTGTATACATATATATGAGCTGAAGCAGTAGCACAGTGGGTAGGGCATTTGCCTTGCATGAGGCCAACCCAGGTTCAATTCCTCTGTCCCTCTTGGAGAGCCCAGCAGTCTACCTGCAGAGGCTGGCAAGCTACCCGTGGCATATTCGATATGCCAAAAACAGTAACAAGTCTCACAATGAAGATGTTACTGGTGCCCGCTCAAGTAAGCAAATCAATGAAGAATAGGATGACAGTGCTACAGTGCATATATACATACATGCACACATACACATACAAGGATACCATGCAGCTCTAAGAGAGAAAATAAGCCATGCAATTTGCAGCTATATGAATGAAAATAGAGGGGATCATGCTAAGTCAGAAAAACAGGACAGAAACAGAATGATCTCTCTCATTGTGGGACTTAAAGATACACAGCAAGGTAGAAACAAATGAATATATACAAAATAATGGAAGAATTGATCCATGCGGATTTTTCATTTGAGTGGTTTGAAGGGGGCATGTTTGGGTCATTGCGAGAGAGAGAGCGGGTGCACTGGTATTGAAATTATGTGCATAAGAAGCCATTGTTAATGCATTGTCAATCACAGAATCTCAGATTTGGAAGGAGCCGAACTCAGTGATGCTCAGGAGTTACTCCTGGCTTCGACCAGGGAAGTACTCCTGTTGGTGTTTGGTGTGGCAGGCATCACTTGAGATCCGGCATGTGGGATGCCGGGCACCAAACCCAGGTCTGCCTTGTGCAAGGCAAATGTCCTACCTGCTGTACTGTCACTCTGGCTTCTCAATATTTTTTTTACTTAAAAAATAGATCTTCAGAGAAAAATGATTTAAAGGGTGAAAATGTGAAAATCCCAAAAAGTTCTATGTTTTCTAAATTAGTTACCTTTTTTTGTTGTTGCTTTTTTCTGTGACTTGGTCATTTTATTTTATTTTATTGTTTGTTTGGGGGCCACACTGACAGTTCTAAGGGTTCTGCATTCAGAAAATTCAGAATCCTCTAACTCTGCATTCAGAAAATGCTCTTGTGATTGCTGAGGGGACGATGCGGGCCATGGTGAGTCAAGCCAAGATCAGCTATGTGTGTAAGACAAGCACTCTACCTGCTGTACTATCTCTCTGGCCTCTAATGCACGTTTCCTTTGATTTTTTTCTTTTTATATATTTTATTTATTGAATCACAGTGAGATGCACAGTCACAAAGCTGTTCATGATAGACTTTCCGTCATGCATGTTCAAATACCCGTCCTTCCACCAGTGTACATCTCCCACCACCAATATGCCCAGCAATCTTCCTGCTGCGCCCGTCCGGCCCCATGGCCTGCCTGTCCGGCAGACACTTCCCAGTCTCTGTCTCTGTCTCTGTCTCTGTCTCTCCCCCACCATCTCCTCTTCTGGGCATTATGGTTTGCACATTTCTTAAAAGGTGGCATAAAGAGGCTACAGAAGAATAAACCATAGCTTCAGTGTTAGGTACGTCAAAGTAAAACCTAAGACGTTCTTTCCAAAGTTACTTGAAAATAGTTTTCCCACGAATACCCTTATGCTTGGTCTTTTTTCCCAAAACTTTATGGAAAATCAGGAGTGGTATAATTTGATAATTAAGATATATAATGTCTGGAGTTTGAGAGGTGGTACAACAGGCAGAGTACTTGTCTTGCACATGGCTTACTGGAGTTCAAGCCCTAGCAGCTCATATGGTTTCTGGAGCACTGAGTCAGGAGAACCACAGGGTATGTCCCATTCTCCTTATAAAAATTATACATCTGAAGTGTAGATGTAACTAATAATTAGATTCACTTACAACTTATTAATTTTTATCCATAAATGTCAATTTTGAAATACATGTTTATATTTATGTGTATATGTATATTTATTTACACATTATTTTGTAATAAGAGATTGATAATACAAAACTGCAATTTGACCAAAGACATATGGGAAAATATGTAGTTCTTTTTATGTGCAATAATAGCTACAAAATTTTAAGAAAGAACATTGAGCTTACGCCTTAGGATATAAGAGACCTTTAATATTTTTATGCCACGTTTTTCAAATTACAACACTGAAGTCTTAGGATGTGCCTATCAATATATTAATGGGAGTTTTGGACTATTTTCTATATTCAATGTATGCTTCATGGTGATTTTATTTTAATAATAATTGACTACAAGTATTCATAGGATAAATACAGGAATATTTCTTGATTTCAGTATAGTTTTATTAATTTACTACATTAGCTCTGACTATATCATAATGGCTAGGAATATTCATTGAGTATATGCCTTTGAATTATAAGAATAAAAAAATTAATATTATTAAGATGGTATAAAATCTTTTAAGTCTCAGAAAATTTTAAAAGATGTTCTTGAGGTTTCAAAACCGCATGGGATTATTGCAATATATTTATTCAAGTTATAATATAATTTCTAGATATATTAAAATTATAATTTCTTCAATAGTCACATAGCTGGCTATACACATACTTTGGAGTGATAAAAAATATCTGAGTATATAGGTTTGGGCAGAGATAAATGAGGTTATGTGAGTTGGAGTGGTAATCAAGCTGGGTAGGACACTTACCTGGCTCTTGCCAGCCCAAGTTCATCCCTGTGGTCCACGTTTAGTCCCTCGAGCACAGCCAGGAGTGATCCCTGAGCACAGAACTAGGAGTAAGCCCTGAGCACTACCAGGTGTGGCCTCCAAAGTGCAAACAAAGCTACAACAACAATAAAAAAGATAAATGATGTGGGGCTGGAGCAATAGCACAGCGGGTAGGGCGTTTGCCTTGCGCGCAGCCGACCTGGGTTCGATTCCCAGCATCCCATATGGTCCCCTGAGCACGGCCAGGGATAATTCCTGAGTGCAGAGCCAGGAGTAACCCCTGTGCATCGCCAGGTGTGACCCAAAAGGCAAAAAAAAAAAAGATAAATGAGCTTGGCTGAATCATCAGCCTAGCTTAGTTTTTCATGTATCTACTTTAAATACTGCCAATTTGAAAGTCAAACCCGCCACAAGTGTTTTCATTTCATTCTTTATCCCAAAGATTACCTTCGGAGGCATCCCTTTCTCTGGGAAGCCAAGTTCCAGCAGCAGGAAGAACTTCAAAGGTTGCATGGAGAGCATCAACTACAATGGCATCAACATCACTGACCTGGCAAGAAGGAAGAAGCTGGAGCCCTCCAACGTGGTAAGATTCTTCAATGCACAGAAACATCTAAGCTTCCGGGGGAAAGTAAAGAGTGTCAGCTTCCTGAGTATTGGACTACTGCCCCCAAATCAGAGCATTTCTACTGCCCCCAAATCAGAGCATTTTCCATCAGCACTGTAAATCTTATGATCTGAGAGCGTGGACATACTGGATCTACTCTGAAGAGAGTGACGTTTTAGTAAATGAGCCTGAAATCGATTTTGAGTGGGACGCAGGTGCGGTTCAGAGCTCTAGCTTCAGCATTTGTGGGTTATGCAGGCAGAGGACTAGGCACCCTTCAGGGTGGGCTTTCTCCATAATTGACAGAAGTCCTATTGCCAGGGGACTCTTGGGGACTGCTTCAGAGGTGCTTGAGGGACCTTGTGGAGGTTGGGATCCCCAGCCCTTTTAGCTATCTTTCTGGGTCAGAATGCCAATAACTAGTTCTTTCTTCATCAGAGAGCTAGTGCAGCTGGTAGGGTGTTTGCCTTGCACCCGGCTGACCTGGGTTCCATTCAGCATACAATATGCTTTCTCTGAGACCCACCTGGCGATTTATCTATTAATCATACAAAATACATAACATTTCACTGTGGAGGTTTATTCCCAAATTTACTTGAATTTCAAAATAAATTACAGTTAGAATATTTTAAATTGAATAGCAACAATACTTAGTGATTTATACATTGCATATTTTTTTCAAAATTAAATGAGTTTAAAGAATTAATACCAAAAGTATATACGGTGTTAAGAATTAGGAAAAGGGGAGAGGCTAGTGAGTCACTGCGTGAGCAATTGCCCAAAGACAGTTTTATTGATTAGAAAATCACCTTTAAATATCTGAAATGCTTTTTATTTTTCTGATATCTCAGTAGTCATCCTGTTTTTCTATACACCTGCACACACACACACACACACACACACATTATACGCTGTGTCATACATTGACTCTGAAGTTAGTACCATTCCTCAAAAAGGATCTTTAATTTGGTTGGGCAATGAGTTACATGATATAGTTATGTGAACTGTTATAAAATATCAGTTATTCTGTATGCACAGTAAATTCTTTCCATCAGTAAAAGGAAACATTTAAAAATAATCAGCTGTGAAGGTCCAGTGCAAGTTTAATTTGAATATTAATTCAAGAAGACAGCCTATCTTAAGCCAAATGGGTATTGTGTTGCAGTGGAAAACTGTGTATTTAGGTAGAAATATATAGTGTTATAAAATACAACTGAAAGATCTAATGAAAGTGCTATAAATTATATTCTTCAAAATGTTGTGGTGAGATAAAAAATGTCCAAAGCAAGTCAGATTTTTCAGATCTCTAAGAGGTAGGTAGTAAGACTCTGGAACACCTCAATTAGTGTTTCTAAATGGTAGGTCAATTTGTCTTTTTACTGAATAGACTAGAGCAGAATGCAGAATATTTCTTGGGGAAATTAAAATGGAGTTTTTAATAGGATGAAAAAAATACTAGTCATAATGCTGCCAATGTTATCATAACATCAGAGGTTAGCATAGAGGTTTTCTTTTTGCTTTTTGGGTCACACCCGGCGATGCACAGGGGTCACTCCTGGCTCATGCACTCAGGAATCTCCCCTGGCGGTGCTCAGGGGACCATATGGGATGCTGGGATTTGAACCAGGGTTGGCCGCATGCAAGGCAAACGCCCTCCCCGCTATGCTATCGCTCCAGCCCCTAGCATAGAGGTTTTATATGAATGCCTATATGTTACACAGGGAAAGGAAATCAGGATCTGTTTTGTAATAACAGTTTCGTGAATAGTAGCCCAATGATTAGGGCTCCACCTGACATCAGCCCTATATTCTTATACGTTGGACATTGGCATGTGAACTTCCCAGTAACCCCTCAGTGTTGGTGCACCATCTCCTCGAGAGTGAGGAAGGAGCAATGTTGCTATATTCAGGAAGGTATTCATTATCCACATTCCCTACATGGGTCATCTCCGATACTGTTGATCAATGCTGGGGTGAATGGTGCTCTGTACATCGGTAGCTAGTTGCTTTGACCTCTAGAGTACACTGACTAAGTCGATTCCTGCCAAGATACCTGCTTGCTGAATTCAGATCCCCCCAATCTCTATGCAGGTTAGACACAGGCTCAAGATTCTTCTGAAATAGGTAGAGCTGTAGCTTCCTACTCATCCATTGAGATGGACGCTGAGTTTGTTCTGCTCGTGTCTCAGACCACGCTCTTGTGTTTTGTAGGGGAATCTGAGTTTCTCCTGTGTGGAACCCTATACAGTCCCCGTCTTTTTCAATGCGACCAGTTACCTGGAGGTGCCAGGACGACTCAACCAGGACTTGTTTTCCGTGAGCTTCCAGTTCCGAACTTGGAATCCCAACGGGCTCCTGCTTTTCAGTTACTTCGCTGAGAACTTAGGCAACGTGGAGATCGACCTCACGGAAAGCAAAGTAGGCGTTCACATCAACGTCACACAGAACAAGATGAGCCAAACGGATATTTCGTCAGGTCAGTGAATCTGTATATTTCCTCTGGGAATTGCTGTTGTCATTTTCCCAGCTGAAGGGGTATGTGTTTTTTCTCTGTTGGTTTTTCTCGTTCATGATGACATTCAGATGCAGACTTTTGAGATACCTGCTTGGCTGTGCTGGGTGCTGATTGAATTGCGGAATTTGGGAATTGGGAAATTTGCTGAATGTATGAGGGGTTGCTGATGACAAAATTTGAGAGTTTCTTTCAGCACTAAGTTTATAATTAAAATAGCTATAGATCTTCATCTAAGTGAATATTTTATTTCTAAAAACAAATATTTTTTAACGGCATAAAGCGTCTTGATTTTATGAGCTCTCAAATACATTTTATTTGTAAAATAAAATTATATCAGTTGTGATGTTACACATGTAATTCAACTACCTGAATCAAAACTTAAATATTGCTTAAATGTATGCACATTTTTAGAAAGAAAGAGACAATGAGTACAGGTAGTAAGGACAAGATATAGATAGATAAGTAGGTGAGAGAGAAAGAGAGAGTGAGAGAAAAACAGAAAGAGACTGATCTCAATGGAGAAAAAAACTAAGAGGGTACTATTCAAATGAGATCATATTAGAGTGTGAAATTAAAGCTTGAAAATATGATTCAAAAACTCTTTCTAGCCTTATATTACTTTCTTTTTAAATGCTTTTGAGTCACACCTGGGGATGCTCAGGAGTTGCTCCTGGCTCTGTGCTCAGGAATCACTCCAGGCAGGGCTTGGGGGACCATATGGGATGCCAGGGATCGAATCTAGGACAGTTGTGAACCCTGGTGTAGAAGGTAAATCCTATACCCCCTGTATTATCACTCCTGTCCCTGGATTACTTTTTTGACCAGTATGGTACAATGAAAGTGGTGACGGCCAAAGTAGGCTCTTATGGACAAAGAAATAATAACAGTAACCATGATGAGGGACTGATAATAGGAACATTATTCGTATTTCTTTAGATTCTCTAGTAAAGGCTGGGTACAATTTGGATAACATCCAGTCTCTAGTATGTTTCTGAAACAAACAGTAGAAAAGAACATTTGTGAATGCTCACCTGTGTCATATTGTTTGATTTCTGAACATTCATGTTCACTTCTGACATGAAGCACACACATTATGGGCTTGCTCTACCTGATGACCCTTCTAGGCTTTCTCGACTGCCTGTTTCATCTCTGTCTTCTTTAATAGGACCTAGAACAAAACAGATGCTCCCAGAACAGTTGTTATGTTCAACTGTAGCCCTTGGGGGTAGTGGTCTCTTAAAGAATATATCTTACTAGAGGACACACGTGTCTTTTCATAAAATAGTCTTTTTTTAATTTCTGTACGGCCTGGATATCTAAGCTATTGTTAAATAGGTCAGGGAAGTTTGCTATAAAATACAAGTGTGGCTGAATTATTGAAATCAACATTTATTTTAGAATATTCCAACCTTTACATTCTCTGTTTGCTTTGTTAGTATGGTTTTTGCTTAACTGTTTACATAAACTTTGCTTTTACCATGTATGTTCAGAGTTGAAATGATTGATCAACCATAGTTTATCACTATTTCTGAGTATAAATTCACCTGGGGATATTTAAAGTAAATATAAAACATCTAGAAAGTCCAGAAAAACACATAGAGAAAATTATATATATATATATACATATATATTATTTGTCACCATCGAACACATTTATACTGGATTCTATTATGATTAATTATACTTTTCTAGGGAAAACACGAAAGAAATATAAATAGTTCTTCCTCCTGGTATCATTTGAAAAAATAATCCATTTTCTTATTTCACATAAGACTGAAACTATTATAATTAAAATAACAAGATATTAAGCAGTGATGATAGACCTTTTACTAATTTAATTTATTCTAAGTTAGAATTCTGTGAAGTTCTTATTAATTTAATGGTGTTTATTAAAAATATAGTAAGAACAATAGAACACGATCACTTAAGTGTGATGAAAGTGGATTAAACTATCCATGACTAAAAATTAAGGGGGCACATTTGAAATCTAAGGCTTTCTATAACCTTAGTGCATGCCAATAAAAAAAACTAATTTTATTGTTTCAACTGGAAATTATAAGAATAATTTCTCCCTATAAACATGGTAGAAAATAAAACTCCTCAGTTACTTTTGCTCAAAAATTGAGAAAGATTAGAAAGCAACTAGAAATTAATCCATTTTAGGAAGGTTAATTTATATCATTTTAGGTTGTGTTTATTAAAATAAAATAAAGTACAATGAAATCCAATATATAACTGTATTCATATTATAATTGTCTAGGGTCCATAGAATCCATTTTATTTATGCTATAATGTTTTTCATTACATTAAATATATAAATAAAAGTACAAGTGGCCATACAGGAAACATAATTTATTCTAAAGTGCAATGAAACCAGAACACTACTGTTTGCTTTATAAAGGGCAAATCATCTGGGATTAGTCCGCTCTTTTTATATCTTTGATGCAAGAGATCAAATGTAATGTCTTCTCTATTTTAGAATGTACATATATCTGGTTCTTGGTGACGCTTTGCTTTGCCCAGGGCTTGCTTCTGACTTTGATTTGGGGATGGCTCCTGGTGGGCTTGCAACATATATGTGAGCCCAGGGGTCCCAGCCAGGTCAACTGCACGGAAGGCAAGCACTCCAGCTGCTGAGCCATCTCAGCCCTATGTCTACCGTATTGTTAGCAGCAGTGTGAACATTGAAGAGTATCAATCCTTTCAAACGCTTTTCAATCGGACCCACACCCATCGTGCTGGAGAAGGCCTGCTTTAGCAGAACTCAAGTGTAGGGGTGCTCAGTCAGGGTGCTCGGGTATACTGCGGGTGCTTTAGTGCTCTACCACAAAAGCTATAGCTGAGTTCTTTTAGCCTACTCGATTGATTCTTGATCCTTTTCGCTCCAAGATAGAAGTCATGGTTCTCTTCGTGGAGCAATACAACTTGCTATTCCACTTTGGATGCGGTCTGATGAGCTTGGTATTTGTGATTACAAGGTCGCTGAATGATTACAATGTCTCAAAATGATTTTATCATCTAAAGCTGTGACTCCCAATTAAAAATCCCTGACCTGGGGCTGCAGAGATAGCACAGCGCGTAGGGCGTTTGCCTTGCACATGGTCAACCCGAGTTCAATTCCCAGTATCCCATATGGTCCCCCAGCACCACCAGGAGTAATTCCTGAGTGCAGAGCCAGGAGTAACCCCTGTGCATTGCCGGGTGTGACCTAAAAATAAAAAGAAAATAAATAAATAAACAAACAAACAAATAAATAAATAAATAAAAATAAAAATCCCTGACCTTGGGTTGGGGTGATAGTACAGCATGTAGGATGTTTGTCTTGCACGCGGCTGACCAGGGTTCAATTCTCAACACCCCATAGGATCTCCTGAGCACCGCCAGGAGTGATTCCTGAGTGCAGAGTCAGGAGTAAACCCTGTGCATCACTAGATGTGACCCATCACTGTATCACGGTCATCCCATTGCTCATCAATTTGCTCAAGCAGGCACCAGTAACGTCTCCATTGTGAGACTTGTTACTGTTTTTGGCATATCAAATATGCCACAGGTAGCTTGCCAGGCTCTGTCGTGTGGGCAAGATACTCTTGGTAGCTTGCTGAGCTCTCCGAGAGGGGCAGAGGAATGTGATCCATAAGGAAAAAATAAAATCCCTCACCTAAATGTAGTTTCTAATTTGAAAACTTGGAAATTAAAAAATTTCTAGAATCTTAGGAATATTTATTTCATAATCACATGTTGTAAAACTAAAGCCATATGCCAGGAATGTTAATATAATGGTGGCAAATAAAATACCTGTGTATTATTAACATATAACCAAAAAAAACCACCTACCCCTGATTGAAAATAAAGGCTTATATTGCTAACTGTTGCAAATTTATACCACATAATTATAAACAGATGCTTGTAAACAGGATGACAGATGCTTATAAATGGGATGACAGTGACAGTGACAGTGCTCATAATAATATTCTAAAGTTATAGTATCCTATCTAATAATGTGATAAAATGTGATTCTGCATTTGTATGGTGAAAAAAATAATTTTTAATTGTAATCCTTTTCACCTATTGAACAAAAAGTTGGTTTCTGTATCTATGTGAATAACCTCTTTCAGTAAAGTCGGTCAGAGGGTTTCCTTTCTGCTTGTAACTGAACAATTTTCCAAGCTGCAATATTCAACCCTGCTTGCTTGTTTATGCAATTGCTTCTGCTTTAGAGTGACTTTGCAGCAACCACAGTACTTCAGAGAATAGTATTTATCAACGATCACCTTGCTTCAATATTTATCTCCAAACAAAGAGGTCTTCACTTTGGGGGACCATGTTCTTATTTTGGTTGTCTGATTGCAGTTTCCTCTGTAAACACCTAAGTTCCACTAGTGAGTTAAGAGAAGTTATCGTAGTCCATAGTCTGTTCTGGCAGTTCCCAAGACTGGTTGACTGGTCAGCTGCATATATGTACTTTAATTGGTTCTGCTGGGGCTGGAAAGCTAAGTCAGGGTGCCTTTATATCACGGTGGAAACTTGTGCAGAAGGAAATGTGGGTGATGTCCTTAGTCACACATCTCATTTGTGTGTGATATTATAAATAGATGCTGATTAGAGATGGAACTAAGAGCTTTACAATTCGCAAATGAATATAATTTTGAACAAGTGCTATACTTTTCTTGTAATTTAATGGTTTATTGTAGTATAGAAAAATATATGAATTTGTGTATGGAAGGTTTTATTTAAATTTTTACTAGTGAAGAACAAGTTTTAGTTTTTCTCTCTCATAGGTGAATCCATGTATAAATTTATTTTTTTCTGAAATAATTTGCATATATTTTGTACAAAAAATCAGTAAATGTAATATTTGCATTTCCTTTTTCTTTTCTTTTTTTAATTTTTGTTATGTACCTAATGGTACATATCATTCTTCCATCCAACTGGTACCCCGGGTAATGACTGTATGTGGTACCCGGGATTGAACTGTTTGGGATGCATGGAAGACAAGTGCCTTACCTCCCATACTATGTCTGATAAAATTTCCTTACTTTCTGTTTTGTTTTGTCTTCTTGGTCACACCTGGCAGAGCTCAGGGCTTACTCCTGGCTCTGAGTTAAGGGATCACTCCTTGTGGGGTCAGAGGACCACACTCAGTTCTGGACATCTAATCAGCACCCATTGAATGCAAAAAAAGCGCCCCAAATCTTCTGTACTATCACTCTGCCCCCCAATTTCATTTACTTTTTGGATGGATTTCTTAGATATCTCAGAGAGTCAAAAACGCTTATAAGCCTATCACTTTAAGATGCTGAAGAAAAAATATAGCTCTGTAATTTTATTTTTTTTTAGGATGTCACAGGGTTTTATTTATTTTTTTTTAATTTTTTATTGTGGAAAGTTACAAAGTTACAAAGTTTTCAGGTTTAAATCTCAGTTATACAATGCTCGAATACCCATCCCTTCACCAGTGCTCATATTCCACCACCAAGAATCCCAGTATAGCTCCACCCCGCCCCCTCACACCCCAAACACCCCCACGCCCCTAGCCCCCCCACCCTAAGCCCCCCCCCGCCTGTGTAACTAATAAATTTCACTTTACTTTCACTTTGATTGCATACAATATTTCAACAAAACTCACTATTATTGTTTGGAGAGTCTCTCCCCTAAAGTCAGACCTGCTGAAAAGGAAGCATTAGGTAATTTGTTTTCCATTGCTGAGGATGAAGAAGTGTGAGGTCGAGTGACCACACTTAGCGGCCTCTCAGTTTTGGGTTTCTGTAATTTAGTATTTTAGTAACTAAGTCCAGAGAGATATCTGCCAGAAGTTGCATCGTTGCCAACTTGTACTTCTCAGTTACATTATATTCCACATATGAGTGCAATCTTTCTATGTCTGTCTCTTTCTTTCTGACTCATTTCACTCAACATGATACTTTCCATGTTGATCCATTTATATGCAAATTTCATGACTTCATGTTTCCTGACAGCTACATAGTATTCCATTGTGTAAATATACCAGAGTTTCTTTAGCCAATCATCTGTTTTCGGGCACTCTGTTTTTTTCCATATTGTGGCTATTGTGAACAGAGCGGCAATGAACATGGAAATGCAGATGTCATCTCTACTATACCTTTTTGCCTCTCCGGGATATATTCCCAGGAGTGGTATTGCTGGGTCAAATGGGAGCTCAATTTCTAACTTTTTGAGAATCGTCCATATTGTTTTCCAAAAGGGCTGAACCAGTCGGCATTCCCACCAGCAGTGAAGGAGAGTCCCTTTCTCCCCACATCCACGCCAACACCGGTTGCTTTTGTTTTTGGGGATGTGGGCCAGTCTCTGTGGTGTGAGATGATATCTCATTCTTGTTTTGATCTGCATTTCCCTGATGATTAGTGATGTTGAACATTTTCTCATGTGCCTCTTAGCCATTCGGATTTCTTCTTTGGAAAAGTTTCTGTTCATTTCATTAGCCCATTTTTTGATCGGGTTGGCAGTTTTCTTCTTGTGGAGTTCAACCAGTGCATTGTATATCCTTGTTATCAACCCTTTATCGGATGGGTACTGCATAAATATCCTTTCCCATTCTGTAGACTGTCAAAATGGCAATTCTCCCCAAAGCATTGTACAAATTCAATGCGATCCCTATAGGGATACCCTTGACATTCTTCAAAGAAATGGAGCAAGCGCTCCTGAAATTCATATGGAACAATAAGCCCCCACGAATAGCTAAAGCAATCCTTGGGAAAAAGAAAATGGGAGGAATCAACCTCCCCAACTTCCAACTCTACTACAAAGCGGTAGTCATTAAAACAGCATGGTACTGGAACAAAGGCAGAGCGGCAGACCAATGGAACAGGGTTGAATACTCTGACATACACCCCCAAATATATGATCATCTTATCTTTGATAAGGGAGCAAGAAATGTGAAGTGGAGCAAGGAAAGCATGTTTAACAAATTGTGCTGGCAAAACTGGACGGCTACATGCAAAAAAGTGGGCTTAGACCTCCATCTATCACCATGTACAAAAATCAGATCAAACTGGATTAAAGACCTCAACATCAGACCAGAATCCCTAAGGTACATTGAATATAAGGTCGGCAAAACCCTCCACGACATTGAAGCCAAAGGTATTTTCAAAGCTGACACGCCACTGGCTAAGCTAGTGAAAACAAAGATAAATAAATGGGACTATCTCAAACTAAGAAGCTTCTGCAACTCAAAAGAAATAGCTCTGTAATTTTAAATGGATGATGAATCCTATGGTGGAGGGTTTGAATCCTAGAGCATTGCACTCATTTTAATGAGCGCTGAATTTGCAACAGGGCAGAATATCTCCTCTTGTTAGAAAAAAAAAGAAGTAGATATAGATTTATAAACCTAGCTAACCCACAGCATATTCATAGTACAGTTTGCTCATTTTATTCTCCCAGGTTCACAAATAGACTCACTGGGTGAGCTGCATGCACAGGTAAAAAGTATCTGAGTGAATTGCCGTCTGCTTCCAGGTAACATCACCTAACTGACTTTTTATTATCCTTCAATTCCCAAAGTGACTGTCCTGTCATCATTCAAGCTGAGTGGAGATCTACCTCTAATTATACCTCAGTGTGTGCTGATGCATTTTCACATCAATAGAAGGATTCTATTTCGGCATGAAAGGAAAAAGAGACCAGGGGGATATTTTGTGATATTAGGTATTGACTCTATTCGTTAGGTAGCAGAGGGAACATTTTAATTTATAATCACACTCCAGGATTCTGCATCTATTGTAGTCTCCACATACTTCCTGAGCCATTTCAAATATCCTCTGTCCTTTTCTTAGAAAAAGTTGAATAAAACATGATCGTGGGTGTGTATGTATAATGTTTTTTAAAAGTCACAGGAAGAAAATAACATTTAGGTAAATAAAATGAAAATAAAACTACAAAAGACACCAAGTCATGTTTTAGAAATATTCATTCATTGAATAAATAAGCATAAATAAAGTAGTCAACTAAAGAGACAATAAATCAGATACCACTATAATAGCTGGCAACTGAATAAAGCTGAATGATGCAAGATTAGTAATGAGCATTTGTCAGGAATTCCAACTTGTAGCATATAGATGTAGTTGAAGATGTGTTCTATGTTTTCTTAAACATCTTCATAAAAGAGAGAACACAGAGGAGCAAACTAACTTTGCTATTTTGTCAATTTTACCTGTCATATATGTTCAAAGGATGGAACTTTAACTGGTAGGTGAATAACTGTCAAGATTTATATAGTGGAGATAAAAGCAAAACTCACCCGGTGTAAGGTCTTTAAAGAAACAAAACCCATTATTTTCAGAAGACTTTTTGAAGGGATGAAAACACTTTTATGGAGGCCGAGAGATCCCAAGATCTTCAGCTGGCAAACTGGTGAACAAGTAGTAGTAGTTCCAGTCTAAATCTCAATATCTAAGACCCAGGAGAAAAAAATAATTTTCTTGTACTCTGCTTTTGTTGTTCAGTTCAGGCATTAGCCTAGACAGGTTCTCCGAGAGGGAGAACTAGGCTATAAGATTCCGCTTCCAGGAGCTTGGTTTTATAGTCTTTGGATTTGCCATTGATGGGATTATACGGTGCAGGGGGCAGTTTTTGGGTGTGACTGCCTAGTTACTGGAAAATGGGGGATCTGGGTGGAGGAGGCCTAGTCCCTATCCGAGCAGGCTTGGAGATCTCAGCCCCAGGTCCCACACACCTGGGTTCCTCTGCTGGTACCTTCATGCATGAGGCTCATCCGGACGTGTGGAGAAGGGCCTTGAGCATGGCTGTGGCTGGGTTCTGGAGGTCTTTGGCTCTACTCGAGGTGGGGAGGGAAACTCAACCTACCCCTCCAAGGGACCCCAGTGAAGAGAGCCAGCTGCAGGGGCAAGAGACCCTGCCAGAAAAAAAGAGTGATTTTAATTGCATAATCTATACCTGGCTGTAGTTTGTTTACTGTGGTAGGGTGGGGGAATGGGGGGACGCAGAGCAGTAGCCAGAGAAGTACTGAAGTGCTCACCATTTTGGTCTTGATATAGATGGTCCGTAACACCATTGTCAAGATTCCAGTGCAGAGTAGCCTTTGCTTGTCATGTTCTCCATCGGTTTGGGAGCAGCAGTGAGAAAAGCTACTTAACTGGGAAGCAGCAGCTTCTGATGTTGCGTGGTTGAGCCCAGCCCTCTCTTCTGCCCCTCTGATCCAGCTTCCTCCTGAGGAAGTAGCAGCTCAGATAAGAAAAGGCTCCACTGCAGCTCAGTGTATTCAGCTTCCAGGCCCTGGATAGGGCTGATAACTATGATTATGAACATTGACCGTTGACTGTGTACACATGGTCTGTCACGCAGCTAAACCCTTGGCATGAATTTCAGTGTTTTGGGCTCCAATACTTTGCCAGTTAGGTGCCACTATAAAACTGTGTTTCTTGTTAATAAGAGGAGTGGTAAACAACTCTTCTAGTGACTAAAACCCAAAGCCATGAGAAAAATGAAATCCTAATCTCAATTATTTGCTTGTCATTCTCAATATAAGTCAAGGGTCACAATATAACCACTATGACCCATTCAAAGTGCCTCATCCATTCATCCTTTACTCACTAAGCTATATGCTATAGTAACTGGGACATTAACTCTCAAGACTGTCCATCGGGGGCTGGAGCCATAGCACAGCAGGTAGGGTGTACACTTTGCATGTGACCAACCAGGGTTCGATTCCCAGCATCCCATATGCTCCCCTCAGCACTGCCAGGAGTAATTCCTGAGTGCAAGAGCCAGGAGTAACCCCTATGCATAGCTCGGTGTGATCCAAAAAGCAAAGAAAGAGAGAAAGAGAGAAAGAGGAAAGAAAGAAAGAAAGAAAGAAAGAAAGAAAGAAAGAAAGAAAGAAAGGAAGGAAGGAAGGAAGGAAGGAAGGAAGGAAGGAAGGAAGGAAGGAAGGAAGGAAGGAAGGAAGGAAGGAAGGAAGGAATAAAGAAAGAAAGAAAGAAAGAAAGAAAGAAAGAAAGAAAGAAAGAAAGAAAGAAAGAAAGAAAGAAAGAAAGAAAGAAAGAAAGAAAGAAAGAAAGAAAGAAATTTTGTCCATTGGCTAATTCTGGTTGAAGACTTTCTCTGCTTTCTCTGCTCCATCATGGTTTAAACAAAGATCATATGCACAGATCACTTAATTAATTAAATTTAGTTTAGTATAATCTGCACTGTATAGAAGAAATGTCCATAGAGTCACTTAGATTTCCTTACCCAGTGAGTAAATGGCAGGGTCCAAAGAGTCTCTACGTGCTGCCTCTGAATCCTTGCTGCCATCTACTCTGCTTCACGGCCGCTTTCATCACTCACCCGCTGGCTTTCATTCTTCAAAATGAGACTCCGACAGAGCTGAAATGTGTTTTGAAAGCAACACCTCGCACCCGTGAAAACCTTACCAGCTGCTATCCCTGGGATTCTCCCGAAAGTTCCACATTCTTTAGTTTTCTTTAATGTACCATTCTCTAACTTTGTGACTCATGTTTTGAATTTCTCTTTATTCCTTTTAAATGAAAAACTCCTCCCTTACTATGTGCCTTCTCTGTGTAAGCCTACATACAATACCATACCATACATGGCACAGAATAGATGGTAAAGGGTTTTGCTTTGATTGTTTTTTTTGGAGGGGGGATTTAAACTTAGAAATAGCAGAATGTCTTTGCTATCCTCTCTGCTTTCTGTCTCTATTCACGAGTCTAATTTAAATTCCAGAAATTACTTTATGTCATATTCCCATTAAAAGCCTTAGATTTTTAATATTATCTCATGCATCCTCCACTAAAAGCTTGAGCATAAATTCTATGGAGATCTCAAATCTTCTAAAAATTCAAATGACTTGCTATTCTTACTTGTTTAACATTGTATTATTACACAGAAATTGACTAATGTGGCTGAAAATACTTAGTCTGTTAAATTTTTGAGGGTTCAGTGATCTTATATATGCTTGTTTACCTCTGGGACTCTCAAAATATATGTTTACAGATATTTCACTTTTAGTAGACTATACCAAGATGTTATAAAATATAGCTTATAATTCTGTTCTCTTTATCAGTTTATGTGAATCATATTCATTGTAAATCTAGAGTAGAAAGTATCTGGGAGAAAATAATTGTTTAAGTGCAGAAGGCCAATATGTGTGAAATTGATCAGGACTTGGATTTTGATGTGATTCTTTTATAAAAAAGAAAGGTTGCTTTTTAAGGAATTGAAGCCTAGACCTGAACTAAGTAAATGATTATATGAATAAAAAAGCCGTGTGTACATTTCCCCAGAAATGTATTCTCAGGAGCACAACATAAAGTAAAACCTTGAAATTAGCAATATTCCCTTTGTGTTTTCCATCCAGAATATTAGAAAAAAGAAATGTGTGCAATTCATATTAATTTAGTTTTATGCTTTTCTTCTGACATAAGAATGAATTAGATATAACTCTGGGGAAAAACAGGGAATCAAGGTGGTTTTCTTTAGTCTGCTTAAGATTCTGATCTTGGGCTGAGAGATAGTATAGCAGATAGGACACTTGCCTTGCACTCAGCTGGCCTGGATTTGGTCCACAGCATTGCATATAGTCCCTCAAGCACTGCCAGGAGTGACACATGAGCACAGAGCCGGGATTAAGCTCTGAGCACTGTTGAATGTAGCTCCCAAACAAACCAAGGAATTCCTGATCTCTATTTAGTCCTATAGTAGCTTAATGGACTGGAGCAGTAGCACAGCCAGTAGGGCGTTTGCCTTACACGCGGCCAGATTCCTCCGTCCCTCTCCGAGAGCCCAGCAAGCTACCAAGAGTATCTCGCCTGCATGACAGAGCCTGGCAAGTTCCCCGTGGCGTATTCGATATGGCAAAAACAGTAACAACAAGTCTCACAATAGAGACGTTACTGGTGCCCACTTGAGCAAATCAATGAACAACAGGAAGACAGTGCTACAGTGGCTTAATACAGAGATTTCCCATTTGTTGTAGGAGACTAATGTGACCTGCTTTGCCAAGAGGAATGGTTCTTGGGTGATTAAATCACATTCTCTAGCATGTATCTAAGCTATGGGTTCGACAGCTGATACCACATAGCTCTGTGCCATGAGTGAACCCTGAGTGCAAAGCCAGGAGTAACCCCTAAATACTGCTGGGTGTGTCCCCCATCTACTCACCCCCTTCCTCTCTTTCTCATACACACACACACACACACACACACATATACACACACAGATTTATGTTGTCTGGTTTCTATTTGGTAACTCTAGACATTTGTAGATAACTTTAGCACCAACTGCTATAAAGCTCCATAAAGACACTGTACATGCGCCTGAGAAATACATGAGACCTCTCCATCCTTCCAGTCCACACCCCTTCTATCTTTTCATTTCAATACCTACATTTTTCTAGTCTAACACTACTGCATCGTTCCGTTTGTACTTCCACATTCTTCCACCTCGTCCTTTCTCATTTTTCCATGTCACACAGTACGTCCTCCCCTCTCAGACCTCCTCATTCCTTTCTCTGGTATCTGAACACCCTACAGCTCACACCTCCACAGATTCCAGATGACACCCCCACCATCCTTCATCTCAGACCCAGACACTAATTAATCTTGAATTCACATGTGATTTGTACAGCATCTATTGGCTGAAGTTCCACCACATTTTCTTTTGCTATGATAGGAAAGTAGAACTAATAAATCTTCTCCCTTTTTCTGCACAGTGTTGTGCAGAAAATATAATATCTGGACCATGCATGTAGATCCATTGACAGGTGAGTTTCTAATCTTTTCTCACCAAAAAAAAAACTATGTGTGCTGTTTCATGCTGGATAATCAGTGCCACAGGCATAGATAGCAAATGGTTTGTTCATAAAAACCTTGATGAGAGGAATAAAACCCTTGATAGTCTCTATAAGAAATATTTCCCTTAGGAAACTGAAAGAAAAAGAGGGTGCTCTATAGCTTTACGTATTGTTTTACTGCCCGGAGCAGTTCTGGAGCACAGAGTGTAATTTATTATATAGAATGGAAAATGAGTATCACTATTAGAAAAAAATAAAAACTCAAACCCAAAGAATGTGAGTTCTGTGACTTTGAAGGAGAGACTCTCCAGTAATCAGTATACCTGACATGTATTGTGAGAATGTGTGGGAGTGTGTAGGTGTGTATACACACTTTAAAAAATTTATCTAATGGAGTAAAGGCCTTAAAATTCAATAATTTTATTTCTAACCGAGCTTTATGTCTCCATTTGCCATTTCTGACTTATTTAGAGTGCAAATGATTTCATCAGTAAGATGATACGTTGTTGAAGTTACAGTTCATCCTGAAATTTTCTAAAGTGCTTAATTTCTAATTTCTCAAACCTTTGCACATTTACAATTCAGAGGTGAAAAAAAGTTACTAGCTTTTATGACTGCCCTTAATTTTTCTCTAAACAAAACTTTGATTGCTAATACAAGGATCGAGAAAATAAATCCTGAATTGTATATATTCAGATTTTCTGGGATTGGGTTCTAATTGTTCTAAGTTGAAAAAATGTTCAGATTCCAAGCCAGAGAATATGTAAGAGGGTAGTGGTATGAAGGAAATTCATAAGTATGAGTGTGATTACAATTTGAGATTAGGTCATCAAAACTAGGAGAGGCAGATAA
The DNA here is from genome assembly GCF_027595985.1 of Sorex araneus. Lineage (NCBI taxonomy): Eukaryota > Metazoa > Chordata > Mammalia > Eulipotyphla > Soricidae > Sorex > Sorex araneus. The sequence goes on from NC_073302.1 coordinate 444,447,641, forward strand.
AATGAAAATAAAGTTAACGTGTTTAGCATATAAGCTATTGAATAATAACAATAACAAAATATATCATTTACATAGTACTCTGAGATATCTTCACTGACAGAAATAAACATTTCTGTCTTGTCTACAGATTGCAGACACACATCTATTTTAGGTTTTAAGTTTAGGGTTCCTCTTTTGTGCTTTGCTTTCATCATACAGACATGATTGGTTTGTTTCTTTGTCAATTATCTGTTGAAAAACCATTTCTAAAGGCAAAATGTCACATGTGAAATGGAACTTTCCTGTACTTGAAAAGTCTGTTTCATTAGTTGATCCAAAGACAACGGTTTGTTTCAGGGACTGTTTGAACAGGACAGTTCCTGCCTCTGATAGGGCCGCTGGAGCTCGAGTGAAGAGCTAGAAAGAGCCACCAACTTCTTCTTTGCCTTCCCTATACTCATATGAAAATGGGACCATCTCTAGAAAGCGTGCCTCCTGCATTCTGAATTTTGGATGCATTTGTGCATCAGATTTATTCCCCTGCTTGCAACCACAGACTTACTGTCCTTCATTCATTCTGAACTTCAGATGCTTTTTTTTCTTTGCTTTGCTTTTTGGGTCACACCTGGCGATGCGATGCATAGGGGTTACTCCTGGCTCTGCACTCAGGAATCACCCCGGCGGTGCTCAGGGGACCATATGGGATGCTGGGAATTGAACCTGGGTAAGCCGCGTGCACAGCAAACACCCTACCTGCTGTGCTATTGCTCCAGACCCTTCAGATGCATTTGTGCATCAGATTTCTGTTCTCGGATTATTACACCACAGACTCACTGTGCTGCTTTGAACTTCCGCTGTAGGTAATGACAAGACACATCATAGCTCTTGTCCCCAAACATGTCTCTTGAATTTAATGGTCATGACTGCAGAAATTGCCAATGCCCAGCATTACTAGTTTGTAGAAAAGCTACCACCTCAAGAGATTAACTGTACGTCAGGAAACTAAATATAGACCTATTTACCTTTAGCCAATTTTGCTATTAGGACAGCACCCACTGATTCACATTTTCTGTTCTCAATTTTCCTGATCATAGAAATAAAAAAAAGCATAGCATCCAACAGACGCAGTACTTTTGGGGTTTAGATAACACCTTGGGCTTTGAAACCCGAATGTCTGTGTTCAAATCCACCACATGTTTAATATCAGGCCACTGAGTTTTCCTCTCATCCATGCTTCATTTGGAAAGTATTTGGACAGAGGCATTAGCCATATCTAATTCATCAGCTAGTCGTGAGAATGACATCTGAAATGGTGAGAAGGGTCTTTGGCTCATAAAAATGTTTTATTCTGCATGTTGTCATTATTCGTACTGATAACTTTTTTGGTGCAACCAGGGATCGGGCCCAGGTCTCAGACACGCAAGGTGTGCACTTGACTGCCAAGCCATATCCTGGCCCTACGTTCCATTCTACTTCTGCACAGTGCTGCATCCCATAATGCAGGAGCTACAGTTGCTAGTGATTCTTTTTTTTTTCTTTTTTTTTTCTTTTTGGGTCACACCCAGCGATGCTCAGGGGTTACTCCTGGCTTTGCACTCAGGAATTACTCCTGGCGGTGCTTGGGGGACCATATGGGATGCCGGGGATCGAACCCAGGTCGGCCGCGTGCAAGGCAAACGCCCTACCCGCTGTGCTATCGCTCCGGCCCCAACTAGTGATTCTTATATCTGGGACTAAGTAGTAAATAGCTTACTACAGACCCATCTTCTTATGTAACGATTAAAAATTACCAGACCTATACCTCCTGCCCTCTCAGTGAAGTATTCCAGTTGACTGTCTAGTACCATAGCCCGCCACCAGATGGACTAGATGTCTGACAGAATCCCCTCCCCAATGATTTATTATTATTATTTTTTGCCTTGTGCTGGAGTGATAGCACAGCGGTAGGGTATTCAACTTTCACACAGCTGACCCATGTTCGATTCCTCTGTCCCTCTCGGAGAGCCCAGCAAGCTACCAAGAGTATTGCACCCACACGGCAGAGCCTGGCAAGCTACCGATGGTGCATTTGATATGCCAAAAAGAGTATCAACAAGACTCACAATGGAGATATTACTGGTGCCCACTCAAACAAATCAATGAGCAATGATGCTATAGTGCTATTGTCATTATTATCATTGAAACATCTGGAAATGGTAGCAGTTCTATTGCTCTCAGACAGGAAGAGCAGGAAGAGACATTTGGGGCACAACACTAACACCCCCCAAAAAAATAAAGAAGGAAATAAAGTCCTTTCTGTTCCTTTTTGCCTCAAATTCTCTCCTGATAGCAAGATGGTAGCTCAGACTGTGTAATCACAAAATAAATAAGAGAGTGGGGCAGTGGTGGTGGTCTCTCTCGCCCACCATGTGTGTTCAGAGGTCATGAGCCACTTCCCCCAACCCCAGCCTACCTCCACAGCCAGCAGACACATGAAGGAGAGATCATGGCCGCCAGGCTGGTGGCTGATCAGTTGCCATTTATTCTAATCTTTATCCCACCATTTATTCCATTCTCCCCAAGCGCCTGTTCCAGTTTCTTCCTATCCCCCATGCTCCTCTCCCTGTGCTCATTCTTGCCACCTTGGTCTAGCACCCAACCTCCAAGCATTGGGAGTAGCAATTACACCCAGGTCTGGTGGCACAATCAACATATGAAAGCCCTTCCCTCCAGGGAAACTCTTCTCAGAAAAGACAAAGATTGCCTGCAGCCAGGAGATTCAATCCAACAGCCATCTTAGATTTACTGACTTCTAAATAATCCTCCTAGTCATTTTGTATGGACACAGTAAGAGATATATTAACCTTAGAGGGTGGCTTTCCTGGAGACGTCTCGCTATAGATCCTAGACTACAGTGCTCAGGCCAGAATTGACTTTCCTAACCATAGCAGGGTCCTAATCCAGTTGTTACTTTTGGGGTTATGACATAATTTTTTCATGACCATGCTCTTAACTTACAGTTAAATATTATGGTGCTTTGGCCTGGCCCATTTTGATGCCAGGGTAACTCACAGCCTGCTCTGGGTCCATCCATCTCGTCGGGACCCTCCTTTTGGGGTGCTAGTAACTAGGGACAACTGAGGCTTAAACTGAGAAAACATGCCCAGGAGTGAATATTATTTGGAGTCAGTTAACTCCCAAGTTACAAAAGCATAGCATTAACTGCCTTCCTGTGTCTATACAAAAAGGACATTGCTCTGAACTAAACTATGCAAAGAACATAAGGAAAGGAGAAAAACAATATTTCAGTTGCAGACACAAATCTAGAGATTTCTGAGGTATTTGACTTTACAAGTCACATGTACTGCTTAGGGAACATGATTGGTTAACTGGTAGAGAAAGCAGAGAAGTTAAAGATGAATACCGAGGAAATGGAACTGCTTTGGGAGCATTGTGATGGGTACTGCTCAGTAAACCTAAGCTCTCTGTGGCCAGGGAGAAAGGCAAACCAATGTTACCCTGCATCAAACAGAGCCAGCCAGTGTGGGACAAACATACTTTCCATAGATGCATATTTTCCTTCACAGAACATCATATAGAAGAGATTAGAGATTATAGTTTCATAACAGATAAAACTGGGATTTGACCGAAGCCAAATTGATAGGTAATCACATTTAGTTGGCACTTTAGATATGAAGCTTGTTGATGAACAAACACATTTTCTCTGCAAATCTCTAGAGGATGCAAGATATTCTGGATAAACACAGAATCCTCTCAGCTCTAAAATTTCAACGAGTCTGACAAATGCTTTATTTTGTTCTCCAGGGAAAACCCAAGGCAATGATGCGTTTAAAGGCTTTGTCTTTTTCTTAGGGATTCTCCTCACTTGCCCTCCTGGCTTCCTCTGTCTTGTGTGTTACCCATCCATGCAGAGAGCATGCTTAGCCTCCTCGGGGTGTCTGTGCCGTCCTCTCCTCTGAGTCTGCAGGGAGCCTTGACAGGCAGGAGAAAAGAAAGAAAGACAGTGATGTAAGATCATATTCAAGGATGTGGCAGAAGGCGTCTCTGTATTTGGACCATATGACTTTATCATTCTTCCCTCAATCAGTAGTTGGACTCATCATGCATCCGGTTTCAAAGTATCATGTCTAAACTGAGACACAGGTTCATAAAGAAGCTAAAAAATGGAAGGAATTGGGGGCTGGAGCGATAGCACAGCGGGTAGGGCGTTTGCCTTGCACGTGGCCGACCTGGGTTCTAATCCCAGCATCCCATATGGTCCCCTGAGCACCGCCAGGAGTAATTCCTGAGTGAAGAACCAGGAGTAACCCCTGTGCATCGCCGGGTGTGACCCAAAAACCAAAAAAAAAAAAAATTAGAAGGAATCATGGCAGTCTTAGCTGGAGGAAATCCTCACCTCAATTTCATGTTCACCCATCCCCAATGCCTTGCCCCTGTGAGCACCACGCAATGCATGCCCCCTATGAACAGGCAGCCCGAGAATTGCTAGTTCTTTGTTTTCTTTCTTTTCTCTTTTAAACACAGCTGGCTCTAGTGCCCTTTGCCTCCAGCTGGTACTGTGTTTATCCTGAAATTAGTCTAAGGAAACAATTTATCCACAAGGTCACACCCTTCCTTATTGCCTTTTAGGTCTCATTTCTGGGTGTCCAAGAAAGTTCCTTCCCTCCACAATTCCTGGTCTCTGAAGTGTCCCAAGCATACAATGCCAGAAACAATTCATTTCTGAAACTTATTTCTTTCCATTGTGATGAACAGGGGTTTTGACCCCTGTTAAAATGCAAATACTTCGGGAGGAACTTTCCCATCCTCTTCCCTGAGATCCAATTTTGATGTGAATATTTTACAAGAAGTGATCAGGAGAGAGATGCTACTGAAAAGGGAAGAATAATTTTTTTCAAGGACTGCACCTTTCAGTGATTACAGTTTTCCAGTGTTTGCCACAATTCCTCATTCTCCAGGGCTTCAGGCACTTGTTGAAGTTGCTACATATCTGATTCAGGGCAGACCTCTATTTTTCTGCTTCTGAATTTTTTGCTTTAATCACATTCAAAAATGTGTAATTGTTTTTGATTGCCTAATTTCAATTTTTGTTTCTGGTTTATCTGTACCAGTGATAGAAACATTTTGAAATGGAAAATCCCACATTTTTAGTACCATGTCTACTTAATATACTTTGTTAGATAGATGAACAAATGAATGGATAGTACAAATATGTTTCATTAATATCAAGATTCTTCCATTTATAAGACAAAATTGTTAAACTTTAGTCCAAAAAATTTTGATTTCATATTTATGTTTTTATTACCAGTCATTTAATTAGTGGCACATAGTGGGGTATTCTGTTGATTTTTAGCACGTTAATAATTTCACATTAAGTCAACAATAACAAAACCAATTTATATGCTTTTAGTGTTTCAAAGAAGCAATAAAAACAATGCAACTAAATGACAATTTAATAATGTGAGGTTTTATTTGCAAACCTCTCATTTCCTTGGCTCATCCTGACACTGTCTTCTTTTATTTCCCCCAGTGATTTCTCATCTTTAGCTTTGAAATGGAAAAGTGATTAAACATGTCAAAACAAATAACTCTGCATTTTAGTTCTTCAAGTAAATTAAAATTTCATGGGCCTCTTGAAAACAGTCATATGGAAACATCCAATAATAACCACATCAACTTCTAATGGAACAAGTTTCCACCAAGCCTAAAAGACCTTTCGCGTTTATATAAATCCATTTTGAATGATAGCTGAAAAAAATTAAGTTCAGCTCATCCCTAATAATGCTATTTATGATAATAGTTCTTCAGAAGGTTTATTTCTGCACCATGGATTATCTGCACAACAGGACCATATGTCGCGTGCATTTATGAAAAGAAATTGCTTTCCACACCGCTAAGTAAAACCACATCGTATTCTGCTAACTTGGGATCTGGTACAATTAACCTATTCATTAGTTGTAAATAAAATGGAACATACAGTGGTAGTTTAATGTCATCTTTAACACATATCTAAATAAAATATAGGAGTGTGTGTCTGGGGCTTTTTTTTTTAAATTATCAGAAATAAACATTGGAGCTGCTTAAAACTATAGAAAGGCAGAGAGATGGAGTTTGCTGTCTCTACCAGTCGCCTAGACAGTGGGTGCCAGAATGAATCACGTCCTGGTTGAGCATCTCTAAGCTGTGAACCAAGCAATGCTCAGGGCAGGTTTAGAGAGGAATGAAATAGGCATCAGAAACAAGAGTTTGGGCTCAAAGGCAGAAACAGGTTTCAGAAAAAAAAAAAAAAAAAAAAAAACGGGCTGTGGCTCTGGGTCCATCGTATACATATAGATAGATATACAGATTGATGTATCATTGGTGGGGCCACAGCAGGTGCTGCTCAGGGCGCTCGGCTTACGCTTGGCTTTATATTCAGGGATCAGTCCTGGGAGGCTTAGGGAGCTTAGAGGGTTCTGGAAACTCAACCCGGGTTGGCCTCTTTTAAAGTCAAACTGATCTGTTGTAATATCTTTCAGTCTCTGGGAATCGTACTTTCAAGATATGAAATTGTACTTTGATTTTTAGGTAACCTTAGGGGTGCTAGAGCACTTGAATAATCCTGAGAGAGGCAGATTTTTTAATAATTATTCAAATCAGTACATTTAATGTGTTCTATAAAATATCATCTCATCATCATCATTCCGTTGATCATCGAATTTCTCGAGCGGTCTCAGTAACGTCTCCATTCGTCCTATCCCTGAGATTTTAGAAGCCTCTCTCTACTCGGCCTTCCCAACGATGCCGCATTGGAAGCTCTTTCAGGGTCAGGGGAATGAGATCCAGCTTGTTACTGGCTTTAGCATATGAATACACCATGGGAAGCTTGCAAGGCTCTCCCATGTGGGCAAGAAACTCTCAGTAGCTTGCCAGTTTCTCACAGAGGGAGAAGTAGGCTATGAGATATCATGTGACCCAGTTTCTGGCTGTTGGCCATTGATGGAATCACACACACCTGGGTTCCTCTGCTAGTACCTTCATGTGTAAGACTTGTCGAATGTGTGGAGAAGGGCCTTGAGCATGGCTGTGGCTAGGTTCCAGAGGTCTTTGGCTGCCAGGAGCTCTGCTAGGGGCAGGGAGGGAAGCTGGAGCCCATCCCCTTCGAGGGGCTCAAGGGAAGACAGCCAGGCGCACAGGCAAGAGACTCTCTCCCTATCAAATGTATATAATTTAAATAGCTACCCGAAGAAATGGATAAAAACTCAAAGTGCACCAAATTTGCATTTTAGAAATGTTAGTCTTATGCTAGTTCCAATGTTTTATTTCCAATTTTTAAAGGTTCTTGAGTTTTTATCTTTCATTTCTTATATTTTAAAGGTTTTGATTTTTATTTATGATATTTTAAAGGGTTCTAAGACCCTTATTCTAACTTCCAATTCCAAGTTTGAATTTGGAATTAGAATAAGGTAAAGCTAATGAAATTGATTGTTAAGAAAGTCACATACACATCATTATCCATGAATATCCATAATGAGCATTTTAGTTACATGATGTTCCTAATCCTGTAAAGATTTGTTATAGAACTATAAAATAAAAAAAAAGCCCTGAAATTCTGACAAATTAAAGACCCTGCTATATGTAATATCTAAATGGTTAAACTGAGAGTAATCCGCCCGCACTGCAGAGCCTGGCAAGCACCCCATGGCGTATTTGATATGCCAAAAGCAGTAACAAAAGTCTCACAATGGAGACATTACTGGTGCCCGCTTGAGCAAATTAATGAGCAACAACAGGATGACAGTGATACAGTGACAGTGACTTTAAGTACTTCAGAAACGTTCATTTCTAAGACCATAGAAACAAAGGGGTTGATTGAATGAGTTTAACATTATTTTTGACTATCAGATAGTGAACACACTGTGTCTTATGAAGTGATCTATTATGGTCACAGCCAGTCTCAAAACAAGATAGATTTTTCATCTTAAATAGCATCTTGGGTCATTCCTGGCATATAATAGAAACTCAATATCATTGTATTAGTTATCTGTGGGATCTACATGATCCTTTTTCCAAAGAAGGATTTTTCTTTCTCAGTATTAATCTCTCTTCTCTTCTCTGAGTACAGGAAACACGGGAGCCTTCACTAAGGTATCTGCTCACCTACTTTGAAGAACTTCTGACCTCAGTGTAGGGGTTATGTCTGCTACACACAAACCATTAACACCTCCTGTATGTTTAACCAATTGCAACACCCCCTTCTTGGATATTATTGCTCTATGATCCAGCAGAACATTGCAAAGTTTATGAAATGGCATCTTATTCCTTTTTCACCAAAAAAAAAAAAAACTCTAGCGTAATTTCCGTTCTGTGAGAGATTTGGGGGGATCATTTATGAGCCACACCAGGTTGTGCTCAGGGCTACTTAGAGCTCTATGCTTGGGGGCTTTTCTTGGCAGAGTCCCAGAGACCTTATAGTTCCTGGGGATCCATCCTGGATCTTCAGCACACAAAGCACTACTTAGTCCAAAACATATCTCTCCGATCCTGTTACTTCCAGTTTTTTAAATGCTATTTGCTTTGACTTTCCCTCTCCTTACAAACAGAAAAAAAAGAGAGCAGGAAGTTTTTGTTTGTTTGTTTATTACAGTTATGCACTTAATCAATATCCTGGATTTGCTCCAAATGTGTAATCTGAGCATCACTTGTATCACTTGTCATCGCGTCAATCTTTGATTTGCTCGAACGGGCGCCAGTAACATCTCCATTTGCATGCTAGTGTACCCTAATGATATCTGCTCGCTCCAGGAACAGGAAGAGACTCAAATTGTTTATTCAGGGTTTTGATGAAGAAGTCTGACCATCATCTTGTCAGTGGGTGGCCACGCGGTCTTTTGACATCCAGTGGGATCCAGTTAGTAACAGCTCAAGTCCAGTGGTTGTCTCTGAATCGCATTATGTGTCAGAGCATACTCTAGGAATTTAATCTTTCTTTTAAACAAATTACTAAAACCATCCCTTAAAGCAAAAACATCTTTGGCAATTCCTTAATTCATACATACTCAACAAAAATTCCTGCTATCCAGGAGTCTAACTCTGGACATGCAGTAATGCTTAATAACTAGTTCATTGAATGAATCATCTATATTCTTATGTATCATGGTGTTTATGTGAATTCATGTATCGCTGCTTCAAATTCAATCTTGAGTATATCTGTGGAACTCACCTAGTAAAATAAAACAGTAATCTGTCTTTAATTATTACTGATAATGTTGTATAGTGTGAGTAAAACTCCTACTTTTTCATAAGGAAATTATTGTTATTGCTTCTGATATATTAACAATTAGTAATCCATCATCGATAGCAAAATCTATCAGGTGTATCTCTAAGTGTGACACACTTGTAGACAGGTATAACTTCAACAGTTGGAAACATCTACTATTCATGTAATAGTGCTGGAATTCTTTGGTTCTGAAATTCCTTTTATATGGCATTCACTGTCCACTTTCCTTTCCTCTGTCTCCGTCATTCTCAGTCAGTGAGATGCTTCTCGTGTGATGTTTGGGAGCTGAAGTAATAAGTTAACAAGCACCTTCAAATCATTACTTAGTCTCAGCAAATCTGGACACAGAAACCCCTGCAATTTTGGCTAATGTATGTCAGCGGAGTTAAGGAAGCATGAAAACATGGCTGGCTCGAGAAAAGGGCCTCCCACCGGTCTGGCGTGATCCAATTTATTCATGGTTCTCTGCGAGCACGTCACTTGAGCAAGGAGGCTAAGACAAACAGGGAACTCTATTCGTACAGGTTCTCACATCAGCCAGAGACAATCCCTGTCTACGCAGGTATCTGTCATGGGCAAACCAGCAGATTTCTAGGTTTTCTCTGGACACAACAGACTCACAACCCTAAGCCAAGTGATCCAACCTTGAGCATTTCCCATGAAAATGAGACAAAAGTGAAGGAGAGACACAAGGAAGCTATCTGTAGAAATTAGATTCATTGAATAGAAAAGAAAAATAGTGGGTTTCAAGACACAGCGCAGAAAAATAAAAATAAAACAGTATTTTATTAGTCATCTTAATGATCTAAGAACAGATGAACAGATTCTGAAATCAATCAGGGAAAATAATACTATGGTGGTCATTATTAATGGAAAGGTTTGTGATGTTTGCCTTTAGTATGTTTTATATTACATAGGAGTTTACAATACTGTTTTTTGGAGGAATCTGCTTTCTGTTGTGTTTGCACCAATTTATACATCCAACAACAGCGTCAAGGGCTCCCTCCAAAAACAGTTTCTTGCACTGGGACAGGAGCTGCTCTCACAGGTGGGGCCATTTCTCAACATTTTGATTTGCAGTTTCCTAAAAATAAGAGGGGCCGAAGCGATAGCACAGCAGGTAGAGTGTTTCCCTTCCACGTGGCCTACCTGCGTTCAATTCCTCCATCCCTCTCGTAGAGTCCAGCAAGCTACCGAGAGTATCCCACCCACGTGGCAGAGCCTGGCAATGGCATATTCGATATGCCAAAAACAGGAACAACAAGTCTCACAATGGAGAAGTTACTGGTGCCCGCTTCAGAAAATCAATACACAACGGGATGACAGTGCTACAGGGCTAACAATAAGAGATGTGAACATCATTTTTATGTGCCTATTAGCTACCCACATATCTTCGTTGGAGCAGTGTCCAGCCAGACCCTCTCCCCATTTTCTCAGTGAGGTGGTTTTCTATAGTAGAGTCTTAGGAGTTCTTTGTAGGTTTTGAAAATTAACCCATTATCAGATGGAAGATGTGCAAAAGGCCTTTTCCTATTCAGTGGGATGTGTTTTCACTTCCGAGTTTCTTTTGCCATGCATAAGTTGTTGAGTATTTTTTTTCTCTTTTTCACTCAGCTTGGACTAGTCCCAATAACTGGCTTTTGTTTATTTTGCTGTTTGAATGGTGACACCCAAGTACATCACTGGCACTGTGGTCAAAGAGCATCACCATTGGGATTTCTCATCTGTATTTCAGGATTTTTGTGCCTAACAGTCTATATTATACCATAAATTTTTTTCCGCTGAACTTTTATCACTTCAATTAAATTGTGATTTTTCTCTAAGGCTTGCAGTATTTTGTAATTCCTGTGGTGTCCAAAGAGTGCTTGGAAGTTAGATGTTAGAGGAACTTTTGCCAATGAGTATTTCTAGTCTAAATGTTTGGTTAAGAAGATTAATTTTTATACAATTAAGTTAAAATTTTACTTCAAAATTCAGTAGGAATTAAGAGGGCGATTTAAACAATTGAGTGCCATAATCCATTAGGTTTCTTTTGTAATTAAAAAAAGTTAAAAACTTTCAGTTTTTTTAAAAAAATTAACATTTGATAAATAAAATGAGCACAGGACATAACATTTGATTTATCCATAGCATAAAATGTCAGAGTGCATACTTTATGTCACATTGTAGAAAATGGTAATAATTATTTTACATTAAATACAACTTCTTGGATGTTAGAAAAAAATCTCTTCATCCAGATGTTTTCTAAAGTAATTTGTGATATTTGCTCACAAAATACTTTTCTCATTTTCCATTTATGTAAATTTTAATCAGTAAACATTCTGTTTAAAAATGTAGGGTCCTTAGGATTTCTGGATGGGAAATTTGAACCAACTTGCTAAGTATTCTTACACATGCTTACACATATCTCTCTGTCCATTTCTATTTTTTAAATATCTTGACACAATGTTTTAGCTTTTATGTGTTGGGGATTAGGTTGTACAAAACTGTATTTACAAATGTGAGATAAATTCTGAAGTTTAAGATAAAACAAAGTGCAGGAAGTAAATGCAAATCTGCTTTACTCTAAATTCCTCCACTGTATCACTGTCATCCAGTTGTTCATCAATTTGCTCGAGCGGGCACCAGTTATGTCTCTATTGCAAGACTTGTTACTGTATTTGGCATATCGAATACGTCATGGGGAGCTTGCCAGGCTCTGCCCTGTGGGTGGGATACTCTCTTTAGCTTGCCGGCCTCCCCAAGAGGGGCAGAGGAATCGAATCCGGGTTTCCCGCCTGCAAGGCGAACACCCTGCCCTCTGCACTATTGCTCCAGCCCAAATTTCTCCATGAGCAGAGATAAATATATTGACAGTTTTAGGAGTAGAGGGCTACATGACAGCAGTTTATGGCAGAACTATTCCACAGATAAATGGAAGATTTTATTCTCAAGTGACTCTGACATGTTCCTTTTGAAAAGCAGAAGCATAATTGAAACAAAGCCTGCTAGTTTTCACATTTTAGCAAGTTAGGAAACAAACAGGGAGCATTTGTAACTATTTGTTATATTTTGACAGCTGGTCGTGACAGTTATGGTTGTTTCATAGGACTGAATGTACAGAATGAGCCCAATAGAGACCGTGTATTCGTTCACAGACCCAAGTCACCAGTACCTCCAAGTAAAGGTAAATTTATTTTATGGTGCAAAAACCAAGGTTTCTGTGAGAAGTATGGTGCAAAAACGATTTACATAAAACAAACGTTCCTATTTAAATGTAATTCCATTTTTAAAAAATTCTAACATAATCCCATTTATATAAAATAACATAATATGAGACTGACACCCAAGGAGAGTAGACACAAGGACCAGGAATATTGCTCCATAGTTGGAAGTCTGCCTCATGAGCTGGGGAAGAAGGCAGCTGGGATAGAGAAGGGATCACTAAGTCAATGATGGTTGGAGGGATCGCTCAGGATGAGAGATGTCTGCTGAAAGTAGATAAAGGACCAAACCTGATAGCTTCTCAGTATCTATATTGGAAACCATAATGCCCAAAAGTAGAGAGAGAGAGATGTGGGAAATTGTCTTCCATAGAGGCAGGGAGAGGACTGGGAGTAATACTGGGGACATTGGTGGTGGAGAATGTGCTACTGGTGGAGGGATGGGTGTTTGATCATTGTATGACTGAAACTCAAACACGAAAATTTTATAGCTATATCTCACAAATATTCAATTAAAAGAAAGAAAATAATTCCTTTTAGTCTTTACTATAGGGTATAGTTTGACGTAATATGGAATAAAACTCAATTAAGTGTCACAATCAGTTTTTTAGAAATGGAAATGAAATTTAGAGCTCCTTGGTAAATGCAACTTTTTAAATTAACAAGCACCCCATGTCTAGGAAAGCCATAAAATTGGTTCAACTCTGTTTTAGTCTATCCGTTGTGGGATGATTTTTTAGTTTGGTTCTTTAGACTCAAGGCACAGGGACACCATCATCTTGGGGCTGCAAAGGGGTCAGCATGACAGGACCACCCCCTGCTCCTTTAAGGATTTCCAATGAAACAGAAGACTTCATATGAAGTTGTGATGTCTTCAGAATTATTTTGATTTGCATGGGAATAAGATTTTATTTTTATCAATTTTTATTATGGCACCATGACTTATAAAGATAATTATAGTGAGTTTCAGGCAATATTCCACCAACCAGTCTACCAACGGTGTGAACTTCCCTCTGCCAACATCTCCCGGTTCCCTCCCACCCCTCAGCCCCCCTCCTTCACATGGTCAAGTTTGGTTCTTTCTTTTTGGTTTTTGGGTCACACCCGGTGATGCACAGGGGTTACTTTTGGCTTATGCACTCAAGGAATCACCCCTGGTGGCACTCAGGGGACCCTATGGGACGCTGGGAATCAAACCCGGGTCAGCCACATGCAAGGCAAACACCCTACCCGCTGTGCTGTTGCTCCCACGCCCACAAGTTTGGTTGTTGTAGTTTGGATTTCATGCATCAGTGTGGTTGGCTCTGTGGTTTAGGTGCATAGACAGAACACACCTCTACAGGGTATAAGAGAGTGTCATTTTCTTATCCCCTAATTGTATTAATTGAGATGCTTTCCAGGAGAAAAAGTGGAATGTTGGGCTGAAGTGATTGCACAGCCGATAGGGCATTTGCCTTGCACGTGGCCGACCCGGGTTCAAATCCCAGCATCCCATATGGTCCCCTGAGCACCACCAGGGGTGATTCCTGAGTGCATGAGCCAGGAGTGACCCCTGCGCATCACCAGGTGTGACCCAAAGAGCAAAAAAAAAAAAAGTGAAATGTTAGTAGGCAATCAGCTGGGAATGATGGAGATTGAGGGGCACTCAGCATGCATATTATTTAAGAATTGTTGCAAGAGATGATTTCTTGTACTCCCTGTGGAAAACTCCTGATCAGGTTCAAGGTTCAACATCCATATTTCAAAACAAAGAGTCCAGTAGTCAGGTGATTTCCCTGTTTCTTAACAAACCTTATCATAGTTCTATTGATACATTGGAAATTTCCTACCGCTATTAGCTGCTTCTCTCCCTTTTATATCACCACCTTCTAATCAACCTGAGCAGCAGTCAGCTAGATGACATGTGACGTGATATGCTCTTTCCTAAGCTACTCTCATCCATGACAATTTGACACTTTACATTAATGGTTGATCTCATTTATTTCTGGACTTCCCATTTCTAACTTCACATTGAAGAATCTTCACATTCTTTTCTAAGATGCCTAGAAATATTGTAATATTTCTATTGTAATCTAGTATTAAATGGTGAACCAAAATATAGTGGGTTTCTTCCCAAACAGTTGCTATCACTTTTAGTTTCTTGATTCATTGGTCTAATTACAACATTGTGGACACAAAATATATGTGTATATGTGAAGATATGTTCTTTGTTTAAAATGTCAGATGTAGACATTAAAATGACACATGGGAGTTATTGAAGTTAAGGGTGCTGTGTGCTAAAGACTGTCATGTGTAAGAAGCTGCCAAAGTGAGTGTGCATTTTCCACTAATTAATATATGAGAAATGTTTCTAATTGCATAATTTTCCCTAAACTGGGTTTGGTTTAAAGGTATTATAATATCCCATATGATGAGGAGCTTTTTAAGTTTAAATTCATCTAACATTTGACTTGAGTCCTACTTAGCTGTGCACAGGGCGTCTCCTCTGCATTTATGAATCAGTCCTGGAAGGGCTCAAGGAACCGTATATAGTGGCAGGGATCAAACCCAGCTCCGCTACTTACAGAACACGTGTTTCACCCACTTCCTCTCACAGGAACCCCAACTCATTTTTAAAATGTCTGATCCAATTTATTTTAAGGTTGGAATTATGTAATATTTTATGTTGAACTCCTTTTTAGCTATATCAGTGGATAATTTTTGCATGTGTTACCTAAAGAAAAGTGTTAGCAATCAAAATAATTACATTCCCTAATTGTTAAATGTCAATCAATTTCAGTACATTTGTTATCTTTACATCAGATTCTTACAAATGAAGTGCAATAAATCATTGCAACAAATTATTATTGTAAACAAATTATTGCAACAAATTATTGCGACATATTATAAACAAGTTAGTAACTTATTGTTCTTAAAACAAAATTTTTATGATTTTGGTGAGATAAAAATCCGTAATATAGTTTGTTTTCTATATCTTATGAATTGATGAGAGACTGTTGAAAATATATCAAACCTATTCCTTTATAAAATTACCAGTTTATCAATTTCAAATTAAATAATAAGACCACTTAAATCAAGCGCTATTATTTTTTATTCTTCCAAATTGCTCCACCAAATGTATAATGCATAATTAGGAAGAACTAGAAAATTAAACCTATATTTATCTCTACATTTATGGGAATTAATATTGAAATCACCATTTTTTCCTCGTTTTGTGCTATTCTAGACCTGAAGAAAATCAGTAGTCTGAGTAGTGGTTGAATCTTGATGGCTAAATCATAGATGTTGCCTAAAAGTGATATTCTAGCTTTAAAAAGGAAGAAGACTTCTGGAAATATGAGCCTATTATAAAAATGAAGACAAAAAAAACGAAGACAGAGTAGTAGCTTTATTTTTTCAGCTGCATGTATGACCAGGAAGTGAAAGCTTTCCTGATAGAATATGATCTATTAACCAGATGATAGCACAGGGCTCCGTTTATTTATTCTCGCTTACATTTTCCTTTTATTGGTACTGTGGAGGTTTTGTTGCCGTTATTTCCTTTAAGTTTAAATCATATGCTTGGCTCAATTTGGCTCTAAACATGAAAAATCAAATCGTTTCTGCTTTTCCCAACTGTGACTATGGTCTGCATGTTATAAAATATTCCGTACTTAAAGAAGACAAAGTATTTGTCCTGAGTTGCTACAGTAACCCAGTCAGACAGTATCTAGAAGCAACAGAAATACTTAGGGCACAATTCTGGGGCTGAAAGGCTGAGATGACAGTACTGATGACCCTCTCCTGACTTGCAAACTACTGACTTATGTTGTCAGATGCCTGAGAGCAGACCAAGTCCACTCATGCCTCATAGGGGCACGGAGCCCATTCAGGAGAGCATGACGTCCCCCACCTCATATCTTCCTGATACCTTCTCCTAGGTGAAGCCTCTGACGTCCATCATGTTGTCAGAGGCAGGTTTTGATATAGGAATTAGGGTCAGAGTGGGGGCTCAGGCATTCAACACATAAAGAGATGATTAGCACTTGGAATAATGGCCATGTTGACCAGCTGGGAAACTTTATTTTGATTAGAATAGTGCCAGGCGCTGGGGGAAAGTCATCCCAGATAGAGAAGGGAACACCAAGTAATATGTGATTGGAGATCCTGTGCGGGAAGGGAGATGCGTGCTGAAAGTAGACTAGAGACTGAACAGGATGACCACTCAATACCCTTATTTGGAACCACAACACCCAAAAGGAAAGAGAGATATCAAATTGGGGTGGGGTGGGGTGGGGGGATGGGACTGGGGGTGGTAGGGATATTGGGTTCATGGGTGGTGGAAACTGGACACTGGTGGAGGGATGGGCTCTTAAACATTGCATGAGGGAAAAACAAGCATGAAAATGTACGAATCTGTAACTATACTCTCACTGTGACTCACTAATTAAAAAATAAATAAATTTAAAAAAATAAAATAAAATAGTGCCAGGAAACTAAGTCAGGTATTAATTATTCTATTATCCGATTACCTCTGTAAGCTAGGTTTTATAGTGCAGTCATAAAACCTATCAGTAAAATATGTGCCTTGGAAAGATTAAGGATACCTGTAGTTAAATTGTTCAGAACGCGCTCATTCGGACCTATTTATCGAATCTTTAGAGTCCTCAGGTCATTATACTAGACTCTATAGAGGATACAGAAATGATTAATATATTTCTTCCCTCTCTGTATGCGATTCTCAGTAATAGTGGCACATATGACTTTCTACTTTTATTACCATTGTTAATGATATCTTCTCAGCTGATGATTTTGAAGATAAGCCCGTGTCCTAATGTGTACCAATGGCGGCTCTACTCTTTGTTATGCCACATGAAGAGACAAAGGTTTATTCTTTCCTTGACATTTAGGGCATCCCATGTACCTGTGCTCCATGAAAGGTTATCTAAATCAAATTCATTCCAAATCGGTAATATTTAACATTAAAAATGTCAAAGGAAGGGTAAAGTTTTCCTTAGGGTAACACCGAGTTGATTGAATTTTAACTAGGGACTGATGAATTACACATTCCATTTTCATTTTCAAATATTGGATAATAAATACATTGACTTTAGGATGCATTGAATCGTAGCTGTATTCATCCTGTTAAATTTTAAACTTCATAATTAATTGGATCAAAACATTATCCAAAGTCATGTGTAACTTTATCATTCTAATTCTCAATTCATGCTAATTTGTAAGCTTTGTAAAATATTCCATCCTTGTGATTATGTAGAGTTAGGAACCAAAACAAAGTAGTTATTTACCTATAATTAACTAAACAGCAAATTTTCCAGTGTAGAATTGACTTAAAATAAAACTAATAAGACACTTTGAGCTTGAAGACAATGATCTAAAATAAGAGTTCAAGAGACTTATTTGTAACTTAATATTGCATATAATTTCCAGTATAGTATGACCCCCCAAAAGAGAGAATATTTGCTATTTTCAAGGATTAATATACTTGATATAACCTGACACATAATTTAACTGTGATTGACACTATTCTACAATCCAAATATAAAAGAAAACACAAATTTACATAGATTTTTATCAGAAGTAACCACAATTCAGGCAACAGATTCTTTGGGTGGCAGTTTGTGACTTTTTACTTGGATTGTTGAGCAGATTAATGGACATTTTCAACTGTTAGCATCATACATTTAAAATTGAGTTTCTAAACCTGAAGGTACTGAAATTAAGTCAGCTTATGTCTCTTTTGAACAAATTATAGGTACAGAGTTGATTTCTCTCAGCTTCCAATCTTCCTCCCTATATGCTGGCCTGTATTATTTACCGTTGATAGTTTTTGCTTTAGGGTATCCTAAATTCCCAGCAAAATATCTGTGGCTTGCATGAAGGGAAGAGTTGTGAATGAGGTATAGAGCCAGTTCTGACCTGAATATGAATCTGTTTTATTGAGGAAATTGCACTGTCTACAAAACAGACTCTAGGCTTCTAAAATCAAACGGGGATCTTTCATATTGGTCCTGTTAGAAGCAGATGTGACCTGGGCAACTGGGGGTGGAGGAAAACAATCAATGTCTTTCTGACTCTTTCAAGTTCAGAAATGCTTGCTAGAGGACACACTAAATTCGACAGTCAGATTCCTGGCAGATGCTAACGTTTTGACCTAGCCAGAGAGATGTCTGTCACACTTTGAGATTTTTATCCAACTTCCTTTCAAAGATAATGCAAATGGCTACAAGAAAAATGGATGTAGGCATGTGACAGGGGGATCATTGTGTCCCTGGAGACAAGGACCTCTGCAGTTGACCACTGAAGACCACTCTGCAGTTGACCACTGTAGGGAAAGACTGTGAGGTCTGGCAGATGATCTTTTATAGACTCCCTTCCATAATACAGAAGAGCATTTGGAAGTGAGCATAAAGTGAGCATAAAAAATGTGGTGGGGGGGCAAGGAGAGGATGCTGGAAAGATAGTACAGATAGCATTTGCTTTGCATGTGGCTGCCCCAAGTTTGGTCCCTGGCATCCCACAGTGTCCCTCAACCACCATCAGGAGTGATTCCTGAATACAGAGACAGGAGTCAGCACTGAGCATAACCAAGTGTGGCCCCCAAACAGAAGCAAATAAAGTAGAAAACTTGAGGGCTGGAGAGATAGCACAGCGGGTAGGGCGTTTGCCTTGCACGCGGCTGACCCGGGTTCAAATCCCAGCATCCCATATGGTCCCCTGAGCACGGCCAGGGGTAATTCCTGAGTGCAGAGCCAGGAGTAACCCCTGTGCATCACCAGGTGTGACCCAAAAAGCAAAAAAACAAAAAGGTAGAAAACTTGACTTTGGTAGTAGAGGTACTCGGGGCTTCCTTCTGTGTTTAGGGAGCATTCCTGGGGGTGCTTCTGCTATACTACCACTCCATTCCTGGTACTAGTTTATAATCTTTAAATTCTACAGAATTGCATAGTCTTTAATTCAAGGACATCACTAGCCAACATTGAGAATAAATGAAGCATGCCATCAGGAAGATGAGTCTTGTACACTCCGTCCTCTGAAATGGGTCCTCCAAAACATCGTCTGAGCCTAGAAAGTCAGCAGAGTGATGTTCATCGAGCCTAATGGCCTCAGTTGCATTAATTGCGTTATTTTGCAGCCATTCTGACTTATAAATTCCTTTTTTTAACTTCCATTTTCTTCCCAACACATATTTACTTGTCATCTCCTGCCCAAGTTCCCTTATATACACAAATTTCCCCAAGGCCAGCATAATAATGCATATCCTTATTACGTCTTAATAAAATGAATGGCTTTTCTTTGAAATTCTATTTCTGATCCAGGTAGTCATTTCATCCCTTCACAGTCTGACCTCATCTGATTATTAGTCATAACTCACAACTCTCATCATGTCACTACTGCTTATGTTTTCAATTTTTTTCCAGTGCAAACACTGAGACTACCCAAATTGCTAGCCAGGTAGGAAACAATCAATATTTTCTAGCTCCCAACTTTCGTTTTCTATGAAAATTATATAAGTAAAATAAATTATGACTTGAAAACTAGCCCTGTATAATATAGTGGGAAGGGAAAATAACACATAAGTGCTATCTATACCTATTGTAATATTATTATTCTGACTTTATAATGATTTCCAGATTTTTAGATTTTGGATCATTTTGATTAAATGAATAGTCAGGATTGCTTAGAGTAGGTATTTATCACTGATAAGGAAAAGAAGACTTTAATTTGTGACCAATAAAAGTAGAAAAATTCTGTATATATACATTTTGAATTATTCCTTTATAATACCAGGAGCACTTTTAAACTACAAATTTGCCATAGATCTTACTAAGAAGCAGAAATAATGAAAATTGTCATGGTCCATAACACTTCAACAGCATTGTGAAATCTCTCACAATGAATAAATAGCTAAGAACTCATTGAATGTGGTACAGAGGAACAAGATAAAAATATGTGTGGCAAGCCATAGCTTAAAAACAAAAGGAAATATTTCTGGGTAGCACTGAAATAGGGTGGATTAAGTCTAAACCTGATTTGATTTCTTAAACTTATAGCAAAATAAAATATTAATTCTTGGATCTACTTTTATTCAACCCCCTGGGATTCAACTTCCCAGATGAAAGATTTTGTCTAGTAAGTTTCACCTAATAGAAGATCTGGCACTTGTCATGCAGGTTTCCCCTGGACCCAATCCTACGCTTCTTTTGAATTATTCATTTTTTTTAAGTTTCTTGGGTCACATCCAGCAATGCACAGGGGTTACTCCTGGCTCTGCACTCAGGAATCACTCCTGGACTCCTGGCAGTGCTCGGGGGACCATATGGGATGCTGGGGATCAAACACTGGTTGTCCACGTGCAAGTCAAATGCCCTACCCAATGTACTGTCTCCCCAGCCCTCAAATTGTTATTTACATAATTCCAGACTGCTTTGTCCTGAAGAACTTTATCAGTACTCTGTTATCATTTTTAGTCTGGAGGCCACATCTTGCTGTGGTCAGGGTTTACTCCACACTCTGTGCTTATGGGTCACTCCTGGCTTTGCGCTGGAGATCAGATGGGTTGCTGCGGGTCCAACCCAGACTGAAGTGCACAGGGCAGGTCCCTTATTGCTCTGCTATCTCTCCAGCCCCATCTGTAGACTCTGCTCGAGTCACTGGGCTTATTCAATCTCCCATTCAATGTTACATCTCAGTTGTTGTTTTTAAACGGTTCCGTTTTTGTTCCCAACAATGTATATGTTGCTCGTGCACATTTTCACACGATTATCATTCTAGCTACCTTTATAGGTGCAAAATGTGCCCTTGCCACCCAACAACCCTCTGCATACACACACACACACACACACACACACACACGCACACACACAAAGGCATACACAGCATGAAACCTAGAAGGGAAAAGCAGGAGGAAAAATATCAAAAGAGAAACAAACCATGATTATGGCTGGTTCCTGCCTTGACCTTTCCTCATGACATTGTGGTCACAATCCCAGCACCAAACTGGGTGCCCCCCACCCTTGCACCAAACTGGGTCAGAGTAGAAGGCAGTGAAATGACTTGATTCCTAATTTCTCTGTTCATTACAGCTCTCAGCTGAGAGAGTACAGTTGTTAGAGTCTGTGATCAGCATAAATAGCATTTTACCAAGTGCCTTCAAACTTTCCACACCTCATTTCATAAGCCATTAGGATAACATCAAGTCCTGTATCGGAGACAGATTGGATGTGTAATAACAACAAAGGTTGTATGGAGAGAAACCTCTTATGCCCTTTGTCCGGACGGAGTATTCCAAACTTCTCATCCAGTGGCTCCAGCTGATAGTGGAAGTCCTAGGGCCCTCTTGGGAACTGGATCTTAAAGGAGCCTCAGCCATAAGGCCTTTGAATGCGGCCTTCACTGAGGATATTCAGTTGGGTCCTCAGGAAACTACCTTAGATACAAATGAGCAGGGATGTAAAATTACCCATGACATCATTTGGAAATAAATGTTTTTCAACATAAAGTTTCATGCCTTTGGTGCCAGAGTGACAGGCATACTAAAGATTTCTATTTTAATACAGATTGCTTTCACTTCTTTCCCTCCTACTCTGTCATTGTTATTATTTTAATTACTAAAGATATTTACTGAACACTAATGATGGTTCAGGTATTGTGCTACATTCCAAGTTCAAGAAAACTTTTCTTCCTAAGTCTAATTTTATTGAACTTTAAAAATAGAATACTTATAATATGTAAAGCATGTGTCCAGTTTTGACAAATTTGTTTCATAAGTACTCTGGTGGTTCTCAAAACTGTTAGTTAGAGCAGTTTCTACTCAGATACTAGAATTTGAGTCCATATTAACTCTCAGTACTATTCATATCACACCTCCTATATTCTTCCCAGATAGGCACATTAAATATATATATACACATATATAATATATATATTAGCCCCTGCAAATTACTTCTGATTATTATAATTTATGGCATAAAATTTTAAGAACATGTTCCCAAATGCCAAGTTATATTTTAATGTATCTTATATTAACTTTCAATTATACCAATGACTTGGAGGATATCAGTATAAAATATTAAATTAAATATGAACTAAATTAGAAGTGTTTTATTTTAGTTTAATATAAAGTATTGCTGGACACTCAGTATATTTTAGATTAATATTTCCACTTATAATTTAAATTATTTAATCATCTATTGTCTGATGGAAAAATCTAAAGTTCTTTTATCGAAAGATAAAGACGTGTAATACCTTTATATGTGTGTATTTCAATATTTCTAATTTTTCTCCCTCTAGTGGCTAAATACATGTCTCTATAGTTTCTTTTAGAACCACTCCTTACTATTTCAGTGCTACTGATCTGTATTATTTTGGGTAAAGAATGTCATATGTGGGTCATAGTCAAGTGATACAAGTCAAAGGAAACAATGCAAATAATATGACTGTCTAACTATAAAGCTTTCTAAAGTAAATCATTATAGTAAGTAGTCATAAATACCTTAATATACATATATATATACATTTATATTGTAGCACTGTCATTCCATTGTTTATTGATTTGCTCGAGCGGGCACCAGTAACGTCTCCATTATGAGACTTGTTACTATTTTTGGCATATCAAATACACCACGGGTAGCTTGACAGGCTCTGCCATGCGGGCGGGATACTCTCAGTAGCTTGTCAGGCTCTCTGAGAGTAATGGAAGAATCAAACCTGGGTCGGCCGCATGAAAGGCAAACATCCTACCTGCTCCCTCCCGGGCCGCTTCCCGCCGCCTGGACTCCCCGAGACCTTCCAGCCGCCCCAGCCCGTGTCCTCTGCGCCCCGGCTCCTCCCCGGGCCCCCTAACTGCGGCCCGCCCTCGCAGGTACCGTCCCGGACCCTCGGCCACGCCTTCCCGCGCCCCACTTCCCGCCGCCTGGACTCCCCGAGACCTTCCAGCCGCCCCAGCCCGTGTCCTCTGCGCCCCGGCTCCTCCCCGGGCCCCCTAACTGTGGCCCGCCCTCGCAGGAAGACACTGGGGGCGTGTCCCGTATGTTAGTGGGCGTGGTCTAAAAGTGGGCGTGGCCTCCTCTCAGAGCGGCCAACGCTAAGGCGGCCGCAGTTATTCATTGTTACCTCAGCTCACTCGGTACTTGTATTTTTTTGAAAATTCACTTTTGCGATCTCAAACATGCAAAATAGCCATTAGCTTAGTCTGACACTATAAAAGCTGTCAGTTAATAAGGGAAGTTTAGCACGATCAGAAAACCTTCTTTCCACAAGAAGAATAAGGAATAAATAACTACAAAGCTCCAACTGTATACTTCCGTAACAATATGAAGAAGCAGCGAAAATCCCCTCCGAGAAGAGAGGGGGAAGAAAAGATACCAGAAACCTCAACAGGGGCTTCTCACATCTACGACCTCTCAGATAAACAATTCAGAGAGGAAATCTGGAGGAGAGTCGACCTACTCCAAGCAAATATGGAACAGACATCCAATAAATTAAGAGAGGAGATGAATGAAGCGCTGGAACGGTCTACCAAGAAAATACAGGAAGAAATGAGAGCAGAAATGAGAGCAGAAATTTCAAACCTTCGAAGGGAAGTCTCACAAATAAAGCAATCGGTAGATGAAATAAAAATATCACTAGATGCCCTCAACAGTAGAATGACTACAGCCGAAGACAGAATCAGTGATCTGGAAGATGAGCTTCAGAAAGCTTATAGACAACAACAAATCATGGCCAAAGACCTCAAAATGGCTATAGAGCGAATCAGAGCCCTGGGAGATGACTTCAAGAGGAACAACATAAGAATCATTGGAGTACCAGAACCGCAGGGAAGCAACCCCAATGAAAAAAACACAGTCAAAGATATCATTGCTAAGAAATTCCCAGAGCTGGACAAGGCAGGCATCCAGATACAAGGAGTCCGAAGAGTACCAGCAAAAAGAGACCCGAATAAAAAGACCCCAAGGCATATCATAGTCAGAATGACGGATACCATGGATAGAGACACAATTCTGCAAGCAGCAAGGTCAAGGAAGGAAATCACATACAAAGGAGCACCCCTCAGATTTACGGCCGATCTGTCAGAAGAAACCCTCCGAGCCCGAAGACAATGGTGGGACATAGTGAAAAAACTCAATGAAATGAATGCCTCACCAAGAATACTTTATCCGGCTAAACTCTCACTCAAACTCGAAGGAACCATACACTACTTCTCGGATAAACAACAGCTCAGGTCCTTCATAGACTCAAAACCAATCTTGAAAGAAGGTCTAAAGGGGCTACTGTAAGACAAGGAGGAGCCCCATAAGAACAACAAATCCCACAGAAAGATGACACAAAACCACATCACAATAATCTCTCTCAATGTCAATGGCCTAAATGCACCTATCAAGAGACACAGAGTGGCTAAATGGATCCGGAAATTAAACCCAACATTCTGTTGCCTGCAAGAAACACACCTGAACAAACAGAGTAAACATAGACTCAAAGTCAAAGGATGGAAAACAATCCTCCAAGCAAACAACCCCCTTAAAAAAGCTGGAGTGGCCATCCTGGTATCCGACAACATAGATTTCAGGATGAAAAAGATCAAAAGGGACAGCGAAGGTCATTTTCTGTTTATCAAGGGATATGTACAACAGGAAGAAATCACACTCTTAAACGTATATGCTCCTAACGAACGACCGGCTAAATATTTAAAACAACTCCTAACAGACTTCAAAGAGGACATCACTAACAGCACAATTGTAGTCGGAGACTTCAATACGGCCTTATCGCCTCTAGATAGATCCACAAGAACAAAACTCAACAAGGAAACACTGACTCTGAAAGAAGAAATTGAAGAGAGAGGCCTAATAGACCTATACAGGGCCTTACACCCCAAAAAGAAAGAATACACATTCTTTTCCAGTGCACATGGAACATTTTCAAAAATA
Organism: Sorex araneus; assembly: GCF_027595985.1. Lineage (NCBI taxonomy): Eukaryota > Metazoa > Chordata > Mammalia > Eulipotyphla > Soricidae > Sorex > Sorex araneus. The sequence goes on from NC_073302.1 coordinate 444,473,005, forward strand.
GACCATGTACTGGGCCCCAGAACATACCTCAATAGAATCGGAAAAATAGAAATTGTATCAACCATCTTTTCAGACCACGATGCGCTGAAGATAGAAGCTAACCACTCACAAACACGGAAAATCAAATCAAACACCTGGAAATTAAACAATTCAATTTTGAACAATGAGTGGGTCAGGAAGGAAATCAAGGAAGAAATCAAAAGATACTTAGAAACAAATGAGAATGAATACACGAGCTACCAAAACCTATGGGACGCAGCTAAAGCCGTGTTAAGGGGAAAATTTATAGCTCTCTAAGCATTCCTCAGGAAGGAAGAAAGGACCCACATAGATAGCTTGACTTCACGACTCAAGACCTTAGAAAAGGACCAGAAAAAGGACCCCAAACCAGACCGAAGGAAAAAAATAATAAAAATTAGAGCAGAAATTAATGACATCGAAACCAAAAAAACAATCCGAAAGATCAATGAAACAAAGAGTTGGTTCTTTGAGAAAATAAATAAGATTGATAAACCGCTAGCAAGACTCACAAAGAAAGAAAGAGAGAAAACTCTAATAAATCGAATCAGAAATGAAAAGGGGGACATCATAACAGAAACCAGTGAGATTCAAAAGATCATTAGAGACTACTTTGAAGGTCTCTACGCCACAAAAAAGGAGAACCTATAAGAAATGGATGGATTCCTTGATTCCTACAATCTCCCAAGACTGAAGAAAGAAGACCTGGAATACCTGAATAAACCCATCAATGTTAAGGAAATTGAAACGGTAATCAAAAACCTCCCCAAAAACAAAAGCCCAGGCCCAGATGGTTTCACTGGCGAATTCTTCCAAACATTTAAAGAAGACCTAATGCCTGTTTTCTTCAAACTTTTCCAGGAAATTGAAAAAACAGGAACTCTCCCAAACAGTTTCTATGAAGCACATATCTCCCTAATACCAAAAGCAAACAAAGACACCACTAAGAAAGAAAATTACAGACCAATTTCCCTGATGAACACCGATGCGAAGATCCTCAACAAAATACTAGCAAATAGGATCCAACAACTCATCAAAAAGATCATACATCACGACCAAGTGGGATTCATCCCAGGGATGCAAGGATGGTTTAACATTCGGAAATCAATCAACATAATCCAGCATATCAACAAAAGTAAAGACAAAAACCATATGATCATATCCATAGATGCAGAGAAAGCATTTGACAAGATCCAACATCCTTTCATGATGAAAACCCTCGCCAAAATGGGGTTTGGAGGAACTTTCCTCAAGATAGTCGAAGCCATCTATCACAAGCCTACGGCAAGCATTATCCTCAACGGGGAAAAACTAAGGGCCTTTCCTCTGAGATCGGGCACAAGACAAGGATGCCCACTCTCACCACTCCTCTTCAATATAGTACTGGAAGTACTTGCGATAGCTATTAGACAAGAAAAAGAGATTAAGGGCATCCAGATAGGAAAGGAAGAAATCAAACTCTCACTATTTGCAGACGACATGATACTATATCTAGAGAAGCCTAAAACCTCTACTAAGAAACTCTTAGAAACAATAGACTTATACAGTAAAGTTGCAGGCTACAAAATCAATACCCAAAAATCCATGGCCTTCATATATGCAAACAATGAGGCAGAGGAAAGGGACATGAAAAAAGCAATCCCATTCACAATTGTGCCCCAGAAAATCAAGTACCTCGGAATCAGCTTAACCAAGGAAGTAAAAGACCTTTACAAAGAAAACTACAAAACGCTACTCCATGAAATCAAAGAGGACATGAGGAAATGGAAACATATACCCTGCTCGTGGATAGGGAGAATCAATGTTGTCAAAATGGCAATACTCCCTAAAGCATTATACAGATTCAATGCGATCCCTATAAGTATACCCATGACATTCTTCAAAGAAATGGATCAAGCAATCCTAAATTTCATATGGAATAACAAACGTCCAAGGATAGCTAAAACAATTCTTGGGAAAAAGATGATGGGAGGCATCACCCTCCCCAACCTCAATCTTTACTACAAAGCAGTAACAATTAAAACAGCATGGTACTGGAACAAAGGCAGAGCCGTAGACCAATCGAACAGGGTGGAATATCCCTACACACAACCCCAAATGTATGATCATCTAATCTTTGATAAGGGAGCAAGAGATGTGAAGTGGAGCAAAGAAAGCCTCTTTAACAAATGGTGCTGGCACAACTGGACAACCACATGAAAAAAAATGGGTTTAGACCTTGACCTGACACCATGCACAAAAGTCAGATCAAAATGGATTAAAGACCTCAACATTAGACCACAAACCATAAGGTACATTGAAGACAAGGTCGGCAAAACCCTCCACGATATTGAAGATAAAGGTATCTTCAAAGGTGACACGGAACTAAGCAATCTAGTAAAAACAGAGATCAACAAATGGGACTACATTAAACTAAAAAGCTTCTGCACCGCAAGAGATACAGTGACCAGAATACAAAGACTATCCACAGAATGGGAAAGGATATTTACACAATACCCATCAGATAAGGGGTTGACATCAATGGTATATAAAGCACTGGTTGAACTCTACAAGAAGAAAACATCCAACCCCATCAAAAAATGGGGCGAAGAAATGAACAGAAACTTTACCAAGGAAGAAATACGAATGGCCAAAAGGCACATGAAAAAGTGCTCTGCATCACTAATCATCAGAGAGATGCAGATCAAAACAACCATGAGATACCACCTCACACCACAGAGATTAGCACACATCCAAAAGAACAAAAGCAACCGCTGTTGGAGAGGATGTGGGAAGAAAGGGACCCTTCTTCACTGCTGGTGGGAATGCCGACTGGTTCAGCCCTTCTGGAAAACAATTTGGACGATTCTCAAAAAATTAGATATTGAATTCCCATTTGACCCAGCAATACCACTGCTGGGAATATATCCCAGAGAGGCAAAAAAGTACAATCGAAACAGCATCTGCACATGTATTTTCATTGCAGCACTGCTTACAATAGCCAGAATCTGGAAAAAACCCGAATGCCCCAAAACGGATGACTGGTTGAGGAAACTTTGGTACATCTATACAATGGAATACTATGCAGCTGTTAGAAAAAAGGAAGTCAAGAATTTTGTAGTTAATTGGATGGGCATGAAAAGTTTCATGCTGAGTGAAATGAGTCAGAAAGAGAGAGACAGACATAGAAAGACTGCACTCATCTATGGTATATAGAATATCAGAGTGGGAGACTAATACCCAAGAACTGTAGAAATAAGTACCAGGAAGTTGACTCCATGGCTTCGAGGCTGGCCTCACGTTCCGGGGAAAGGTCAACTCAGAGAAGCGATCACCAACTACATTGTAGTCGAAGGCCATGTGGGGGAAGGGAGTTGCGGGCTGAATGAGGGCTAGAGACTGAGCACAGCGGCCACTCAACACCTTTATTGCAAACCACAACAGCTAATTAGAGAGAGAGAACAGAAGGGAATTCCCTGCCACAGTGGCAGGGTGGGTTGGGGGGAGATGGGATTGGGGAGGGTGGGAGGGACGCTGGGTTTACGGGTGGTGGAGAATGGGCACTGGTGAAGGGATGGGTTCCCGAACTTTGTATGAGGGAAGTATAAGCACAAAAGTGTATAAATCTGTAACTGTACCCTCACGGTGATTCTCTAATTAAAAATAAATAAATTATTAAAAAAAAACATCCTACCTGCTGTGCTATTGCTCCAGTCCATATATATATGCATATATATGTATATATATATATATAATTTGCCCAGTTACCTCTAGATGTATGACATTGCTTTAGTCCTGATCTTGACCCCCGTCCTAACTATCCACTGTCTTTTACAAAACCACTGTTTAAACCAATAAATAAGAATAGTAGTGTAGACATTATTAGGACAAACTAAAATAATCATTTATGAACATTTAGGTTATATATATCTTAATCTTCAAAAAGAATAGTGCTTAAGTCTTGTAGCTTGCCTCTCTAACGCTGCAGACCCCTGAAATCCTGGGCTCATCACAGCAATACATTAACGTTTTGCATTGACATGTGCTTTGAAAGGGTTCTGCAGAGAAAGAGAACCCCTGGGTTCCACCCTCTCTCTGAGCAGGAGAGTGAGGGAATACCAACACACAGACTTGTGTACCCCTATGTGTACCCCTTTTCTCACTGCTAGGGCTAAGGATCTGGTCTGCCTGGATACACACAACAGTCTATTATTTTACCTGAAACATTTTGGGATGATCAAGTTGCTTTTGACTATTTTAAGAAAATCATGTAAAAAGTTCATGTCCAACTTTTAGAATAATGCAGATCATTGAAAGAGTATATTTGCCAGACTGAACTTGCATCCTTAGTTCTCTCCTGAACATTGTATGTACCAACAACCACCCCACCACCACCACGTAGAAACCTTTAGAGTAGCCAAGACACCCCCAGAGCAACACCAGGTATGGTCCTGCAACTGCTAACAAGGAAGGGAAGGTATTTCACGTGAGCTTGCTCTCCTTAAAGATCAAAGCACGATTCCATGGATTTGAGTCTATAGAAAACAATGAAAGGCAATCTTAATTATTAGTACCAAAATCTCCAGAATTTTCAGTTTCCTGAGGATGGGCTTTTTATTAGAAATTCCAGTAAAAAAGAAATTTTAAAATGTCAGAACGAGTGATGAACAGATATTAGGCCAGTTAAAATGTCCCCCAGTTAGCAGCATGTCAGTGGAAGACTGTGAGACTTTTTTTTTTTTGGATTCTTATTTTTAATTTTTTATTTTATAAAATAGTTCACAATATTTGATTGCCTTTAATATTTGAACACCAATCCCACCACCATTGCCTCTTCCCACCACCATGTTTCAGATGTTTCCATTCTGAACCCCAACCCCTGCCCCAAAGTGAAGTGAAATAGCATATTTTGTATTGTTTGTTATGAAAATTTGCTGACAATGCTACAAAAAAGTTTCCTTAAGGAAAAGAGTGTGAAAATTATTGTGTTTCATGGAGTGGTCATTAGGCCTTTCAATAAGAGATCACTAACATGCTGTTAAAGGTTGATCTTGTTTGCTTAAATATATATGAATATTTAAGCAAACATAAATATGTATGTATAAACATATACATACACATGTATATGTATACACATACATAAATATATATGTATAAGCATATACATACGCATGTATATGTATACACATACATAAATATATATGTATATATAAATGGATGAGTATATATGTATATACATATATGTATATATATATATGTATGGGCTGGAGCGATAGCACAGCAGGTAGGGCATTTGCCTTGCACACGGCCAACCTGGGTTTGATTTCTCCACCCCTCTTGGGGAGTCTGGCAAGCTACCGAGAGTATCTAGCTCACACGGCAGAACCTGGCAAGCTACCCGTGGTGTATTTGATATGCCAAAAACAGTAACAACAAGTCTCACAATGAAGATATTACTGGTTCCCGCTCAAGCAAATCGATGAGCAATGGGATGTCAGTGACAGTATGACAGTGACACATATGTATATATGTAATATATATGTATATAATATATATGTATGTCTGTAAAAAAGCATTTCTGTCTAAGCTTGGTTGCCTCCTACTTAAAACCCCACCAAATGTTGTGCAGTAATTTTGGAGTATGGGTGGTGCGAGGTATGAGTTATTGCACTTCCAGGAATAGGTTCACTCCTGGGTGAGGCGTGGCCCAAGCCTGTGCAAAGCAGCTGTGAGCATGGCGGCAGTTGAGTTCTGGAGGTTCTCAGCTGCTGGGGCTGGGTTCCTTGGAGGAGGGGGGTCTCACCTGCCCCCCTCCAGGGCACCATGAATGAAACAGCCTGGCTCGGGGTCCGGCAGCATTGTTATGACCAGCAAACTCTAGCATGTCACGGATTAGGCAACTCTTGTCCAATCACAGAGTGTTATCTGTAATAATTTAAATATTTTGACTCTGTTACTGTCACTGTCATCTCCTTATTCATAGATTTGCTTGAGCAGGCGCCAGTAACATCTCCACTCATCCTGCCTCGTGCTACTGTAGCCTGATGGCATATTGGGGGCTCTTTTAGGGTCAGAGGAATGAAAGCCATTGTTGTTACTGTTTTTGGCATATAGATCATGGGTAGCTTGCCAGGTTTTGCTGTGCGGGCGGGATACTCTCGGTAGCTTGCTGGGATCCCCAAGAGGGATGGAGGCTTTTGGGTTGGTCTCTGATCAGGTGTTCCCAGTCTACCCAATGTAAGCTTTTGGTCGACTGGCACGTTGTAACGATCTGCACACTGACAAACACGCACCTGCCTGTGTCTCTGGGCAGCACCTGGGACATCTGCGGCCTCAGGCTGATCTCCTTGAGGTTGATGGAGTGTGCCTAGAGGTTGTAGAGCAGCTGGCAGAGCAGCACCCCATCGTGGAGGGTCTGTGCCAGGTCGAAGACCTGCGCGGAGTCCCAGGTCACCCGGTGGTTGGCTCACAGCACCCCACAGTGGATGAGCCACTGTGCGCACTGACGCCATGGCTCTATGTCCGATGGCACTGTGACTCGGCCTGACCAGGGCAGCCAGGGACGCTGCAGCTGCCACCGCAGTTTCTCCATGCCCTGCAAATGCCATTTTGTCTGAATCTTGCAAAAACACTGGTGATGTCCATCAGGAATCACTCGTAGAGTTCCAACAGATATCACATGTAGAGTTCCATGGCTGGTGTGCTGAGTCACGTGTTGTCTAGGTGAGATGGTGAGCCTATTGACATTAAACCTTTTAATCATCAAATGGTACCTGAAAAAATATAAAAAGTAAGTTAGAACTTACTTTTAGGAGATACATTATCCACCTGGCAAATATTTAGTGCTTCAGGGATAAAGTATAAATCAATACAAACCAATAGAAGGAAATGTAGACAAAAGAGATAAGCATGTTTTTAATGTAGGAGTTTCATTCAGCCATTGATTAAGCTGATTAAATTAGCATGAACTAAACATTACTCTTTAAAAAATTTTTTTAATTGAATATCCGTGAGATAGACGATTATAAAACTGTTTATAGTTGGGTTTCAATCATACAATGATCCAACACCCATCCCTTCACCAGTGTACATTTCCCACCACCATTGTCCCCCCTTTCTCCACCATCATCCCCCAGCCCCCCACCACCACCCCCCACCACCACCCCTAGTCTCCCTCTATGGGAGGCACTTTTCTTCTTGCTTTCTCTCTCCTTTTCCTTTTGTGCATTATGGTTTATAATACAAGTGCTACTAGGCCATGGTGTTTGTTCAGGGCATTTGGTATTTTTATCTGGATGTAAGGCTGGATTAACTTTTCAATTGGTTGGAAGCTTTGGTGTGTGGGTATGACTGCTGGGGCTTCCAGAAATACAGGGAGGTGGGGGTAGGTAGCCCATCTGACCCCAAGAAAGTCTGGAGATTTCAGTCAAAGAACCCGCATACCTGAATTTTCAGTAGATTATATCTTGGTGAGATCTGTCTTGAGATGTTGGAGTCAGACTGGGGGTATGGCAGCGATTTTGGATTGTGGATGCAAGCTGCTATGAGGGGCTCTGCTTGGGCAGGCACAGGCCAACCCACCCCCCTCTGACTCACCCCAGTCTTTTCAGCCATTTACGGGTCTGAGATACGCTGCAGCTTTTGATCTCTTTCAAGATTTATCTATGGGTCTCTGAAGTAAGGCCAACAAATGAGCTTGTATAGCTGAGCTGGAGGTAGTTTGTGGGGCATGTCTCCTAATTTTTGACCATTTAATTTATTGGCAAACTTGATACCAAGTTGTTGAGTCTGGCCAAAGGCACACCGGCAATTTGGGGGCATCAGGAAGCCTGAAGTCATAATCAGGCTGCTGATGGGCTCACCCCACAGGTACAGATTGACCTGTTGGTGGCACCATAAACCCACAAGCATTTTTTCAGAAGAGAAACAGTTGATGGTATAAACTTATGAATATATATCCAACTAGAAAGCATTCTTAGCGGATATTGGAACCCCTGTGTTCAAAGCACCGTGACACACAATAGTTCAAACATGGAATTATCTTCAGTGTCTATTGACATTCCACTGGATACAGGAGCTGTGGTCCATAGATCTAAAGAAAGGCAACTCCGGCACATCGATGATAAATTTGTGACACTCTGTACCACACCCGATGTGAAAGTCAGCTAAAGATGGTTTCTTTCGTATGTGGAAGATAGATAATTAAAACAAACAGATTGACATAGAATACTGAAACCTAACCCCTAGACTTGGCAGAAACCACAGAGGCTACCGGAGGGAAAGGAGTTGGGGATGGGCTTGAGGACTGAAAAGAGGAATCTTTTTGGTGCAGGGAGACCAGTGGGGTCTTGGTAGTTTCTGTAGTGAATATGCACCGAAGTTTCCTGACCTTGAAGCTGTATTTTTGTAAAGCAATGATAAATCAGTGCAAAAAATAAAGAAAAAATCACAAAAAGTTAGTTTTAGGTGCAAAATTTATTTTTTGCAGCAAAGTGAAAATGGACGATATAAGTTAAACTGACCCTTGTAGCTAGCTCTTAAATCAGTGGTTTAATACAGGATTTTACTTCTTGGTTCCTGAAAGATCTGGGTAGTATATAAAGGGAGGGACCAAGTTTATTTTTCCCACTTCCCCTAGGGCACACAGCAGTGAGGAGAGAGTTGTGTGTGTGTGTCTGTGTGTGTGTGGGACCCTATATAGCCTAGGCAAACAGCTGCTTCCCACAGAACCTTCGAGCTGTGAGGGAGGGGTCTTGTGTGCCTTTAGCAGTGCCTCTGGTTGACGGGAAAAGAAGTGGCAGAGAACATCACAGAGGGAGAAATGTAGCCATGTGGCCATGTCAGCTCTATTTGAATGAACTCATTATCGGGGATAAAATAAAGACCCTTTTAGGAGCCAGACAGATAGTACAGTGGGCAGGGAGGGTGCTTGCTCTAACGGTACCTGACCTCAGTTCAATCCCATGCAGCTGATAGGGTCCTCCAGCACCACCAGGAGTGATTCCTGAGTGCAGAGCCCGGAATAAGCCCTGAGCACAGATGGGGTCCTGAAGGTGTCCCCAAAACAACAAACAAACAAAATTATGCTTTTATTGCTGACTTCCAGAAGATTCACTGAAATCCCAGTAAAATGGTTTGGACTCAGCAAATCAAGGCAGCACAATAAGACCAGAAGCAAGTGATGTTGATAAAAGGGCATCTAAAATGCACAGGGCAGGGAAGCTGGGTAAGAGACGGTAGAATCAGGCTGAGACCACTGCTTTCTGGTGAAAGGTAGGACTCAGCACATCCTATAAGCACTGGAATTTGTGTAGATTATATTATTTTTCTGGAAAAACATACTGTCTCATGCCTGAATATTTGGAAAGCAAAATTGCTTAGGTCTTTTATTATATTTAGAAATTGTAAATCTTTAAGTACCAAATACTAGTTTCAAAAAAAATTATAGGAAGATCTGCAAATGTAGAAATCTATAATCCAAACAGAATTTGTCATACAGCAGTGGCTCAAAACAAAGATAGACTTTTTATAAGTAGGTGAAATACAAAGGGGTTTTGATGGAGAACATTTTACTTAAATAAGAAATTCATCAGAATCTTTTATCTCTCAGTTACCAACATCTCAGGAAACGTTTCCTATTCCGTCCTTTCAAAAATGCTATAAAATGTTCTGAGGCAATTCTCTGTGGAGCAACTTCAAGTTGAGAACTAATGCAGCTCTTTGTCATTACCAAAGCAAATGTGTTGAAGAGTGACTTCTGCATCAAGCAAGAGAAGTAAGAACAAAGCCAAGTGCCCTGCCTAAGCAAAGCCTCTTAACTCTAATTAGCCAGCTTGGCACAGTTGTGATAGTGCAGCCTATTAATTAATAAGAAGAACAAAATCAATATTGGCCTTCTCTTGTTTCATAATACTTTTTAGAGTTCTTCTGCTGATTCATTATATTAGAAAAAGTCCTAAAGCACATTATTTTCAACGAGAAAAATTGCCACACACTAAGCATGTGAATTTTGTTTGATGTGTAGCCAGTGTTAACTTGCCATAATTTATTAGTTTCTCACAGAACTCAAATAATTGCCTTAGATTGAAACTAAAGTTTGGGATATATTGTATGTGGCTCTTGCAGAATTAAGTACAATCACTGACTTTGGGTTTTGTTTATTTTTTGAATGGTATTCTTATCTGCTCTTTCCTAAATATTATTTATATTAAATTAAATAGGTTTCTTGTGTTTTATAATCTTTAACCCATTCTTATTGAAGCTTGGGATTTTTCTAGCATGTGACAGATATAATATTAATGTTTGGAAAAGTTGCATGCAGTCTGTGCATAAAATAATAGTAATTTAGTCATGTGTATGCTCACTATAAATATTTTTATTATTCAACTAGTGAGACAATTATTGTTATTTTCTAAGGTTCTAAAAAAAGTAACAAATGCAGTAAGTTTTCATTGTCTTTAAGTGGTTTTATCTCAATCCAATTTATCACTGGAATTCCATGAAAATTGCAAGAATTTGTTCATAAATTTTCTAGCTGAGGTCATGTTGCCAAGCAACTCAGAAAAACAGGAAGTTCAGACTGCAGAGAATGGTTGTGGGCCTGTAGAAACCATAGAAGAGAAACATGAAACGTTTAGAGTTCTACTGCTAATTAGGGCTTACTAAATTAAGGTAGTAAAAGAATCTTCAAAAAATTCCATTTTTATTTTTCATCAAAATTCCGTCCTTGACCTTCAAATTCAAATCAACCCACATGTCTTGAAACTGAAGAACTCTCAAGTCTAGATTTCAAACAATAATAGATATGAAGTGTAGAATCAGAATTTTTTTCAGACAGCTTAGAGTCTAGGGAAGCCTCACTGAGGCTGATTATTACAAGGTGAAATGACAAAGCCAACCTCAGGCTTGGCCAACCCCTCAGTACCATAGAGCCCAAACGTCACCATGAGAGAGATGTTCAATGTGGTTTCATTTTCACTTACGGTCTTTTCAGAAAGCCAGAGCTGCATATTGGTGTGTTCGGCCAAGTTTCTTCAATACAAGAATGTTTTTGTCAACAAATTCAGTAAGATACTAAGACATTTGTATGCTGCATATTGAAGGGGCAACAAGGACCTTTCCAGGGGGGCCCCTGTTCCCCACCCCCTGTTTCTTTCAGCCTAAAGCCTAGCCCAGAGTGTTCCTTGCGGAAGGCTTGGTTTGAATTCATCTCTCATGGCTCCGTAGTCACTTTGGCGATCAATTGCTGAGCTGAAAGATGGGAATGATAGCCAGGACCTCAGAGAATTGTTGCTGCCTTTTGTTATGGCTGGAGTGTCGTGCTTGCCCAATAAAGTAATGGCTGCTATAATTAATTTTTATTCCCTACCAAGCCAAATAGAATCAATATCTGGCAGTAATAATCAGTGTTGCATTTTGTCTTCTATTCATTAAGGACTATTTGCGGATCATTTCTAAAAATGAAAATGATTCATCACAGGCCTGTCACCTATTACATGAAACCAAAATAAGGATATTTAATTATCCATCAAGTGATTATTGGCTGAAATAGTGACTGAGCTTCTGTAGGGAGTATTGATAAGCTTGAGTTCCTGAAGAATGATCTTCGGGATTACGTATGCCGTTACTGCCCCTACATACTTCAAGTCGGAGACAAATATCACCAGTTCGAAGGTTCAGAGCAATTATCTCACTGCCATTGTACTATTGAATATCTCTAGAGAGACTAGATCTTTTGGGCTTCCTTCCTTCTATGTGGTTCTCTTCCTGCGCCTTTTACTATTTTCCAACTGGATTCGTAATATGATTGCTTACTATAACCACTGTTCATTTTGACACAGATGGGAAAAACTGTAGGATTGAAGGTGAACACCTATCAGGCATAATTATCAACAGTATACAAACTATCGTGATCGACTCAAAGGAAGGCAGACAGGTAAATAGTAAAATGAAGTGAAATGAAAGGATTCAGTCTTACAGGTGAGTAGGGAAATCCATACTAATATATTAATGGATATACTTAACAGTATTTTCAAACCATCAAATTAGTTAAGGGAAAAAAATAATGATGAGAAAGAAGTCCCAGAGGCATGACAGTCAAAGGGACCTGGGGTACTCACCTTGAACAAGGCCTACTCAGATTCGGTCCCCAGTACCCAGTATGGTCCCTCAACACCTCCAAGTGTGATCCCTGACTATGGAGTCAAGAACTAGCCCTGAGCAATGTTGGGTGTGGCCCAAAGTCTCAAAAAGAAAAGAAAAAGGGAAAGGGAGAGCCAAGATGAAGATAAATTAGCAGTTGTAAAAGGGATCACAATGAAGGAAAAGTAAGTAAAACAAGTTGTAAAGAAACTTGTTTTTTAGAGTTTTTAAAATCTATCAAAGTCAAAAATTAGCTGCAATATAAATATGAAGTATTTGGAACCAAATGAACTTATACACTACTAAAACTAAGACATGATCTAGTTCTTTGAGAAAATATGGGTAATGCAACTCCAGTAAATACTCTTAATAGAAATAACAATGGTGTCTGACATGTAATATTAGGGGGAAAATACTTAGAAAGTCTAAATATAGATAAAACTATACTCTAAGCCAGAAATGCATTATGAAATTGTTCTTATTGACTGTTATTTCCTGAAACACTCATGTTAGAAAAAAAGACTAAAAATGATGTAATAACAACGTTTTGAGGGAACAGAAGAGGAAAGTCAACCACAAGAATGGAGAAAAGAATAAGTAACTAAGAGGAGACATTTATAAGATAAGAGGACCAAAGCACCCAAATAAAACTATTCTGTAAAGTTCAATTTCTTTCTTCTGTATATTACATTGAGTAAGGTATTTCTGACAGATACAGTAGATAAAACTTCTCATCTAAGGAAGCAAAAAGAAAAGTGTAGAAAATGAAGTTTTACATTTATTACCTTTAGAAAATTATACTTGCTATTTTATTTTCCTGGTAAAAACACAGATCCTCAGGTAATCATCTTACAGGGAAACACTAATTTCTGCTTTCTTCCACCCTACATCTTCCAGACAAAGAAAATAATGGCTCCTTGTATTTTCTAGTTGAATTATAGAAATAGCTCAAAATTATCTGCGAATATTACACTCAGAATTGCGTGCATAAAGCATATAACACTGAGCAGACCCTGTGTGTGAAGAAGGTAAACACTCTGGCTTTCAGAAGTCCGAAGTCAGTTCCTTCAACCGGAATGACTGTGATGCACGGAAACCAGGGGAAATTGCACTTGCCTTAATGCAGTATCCAAATTTAAGCATCATGTAGAACATTTTGGTAAAAGTGCATGGATAACTTTATATGTATTCATTAATATCTACTGAAAAAGCTGTTTCATAACCTGATTAATAATCTTGATAAATATTTTCACTGTATCACTCTCATCCTGTTGTTCATCAATTTATTCTATCGGGTGCCAGTAACTTCTCCATTTGTCCCAGTCCTGAGATTTTAGCAGTTTCTCCTTATTCTTCTTTCCCAATGATTGAAGACTTTTTCAGGGTCCTGGGAATGAGACCTGTTATTGTTACTGTTTTGGGCATATCAAATACTCCACGGGGAGCTTGCCAGGCTCTGCCATGCGGGCGGGATACTCTCAGTAGCTTGCCAGGCTATATAAATGTTTTAGCATTATTTTCTTTTTGGGTCACACCCAGCGATGCTCAGGGGTTATTCCTGGCTCTGCACTCGGAAACTACTCTTGGCGGTGCTTGGGGACCATAAGGAATCCTGGGGATTGAACCTGAGTTTGGCTGCATGCAAGGCAAACAGCCTCCCCACTGTATTATCACTCCAGCCCCTTGATACATGTTTTAGAATACCATACAAAGTTTAGAAGTTTCTCTACTCTTCGATTACCAATTGTTCAAATTACATTGCTTCTTGAAGATTTCCTTTGACTCCCAGATGCATTTGTGTCCTAGTATTACTAAATTTACTGCCTGGATATCGTAGATCATAAGCAGGCATATGTCATAGGAACAAAAATTAATGTTTGTTTTGAATATTCAGTATGGTTATAAAAATTGGGACAAGTGGAAAAGAGGAGGGTTACTCTCCCTAGTATGACGTAAGGACTAGAGCCATAGCACAGTGGGTAGCGTGTTTGCCTTGCACGTGGTCGACCTGGGTTCAATTCTTCCATCCCTCATGGAGAGCCTGGCAAGCTACCAAGTACCCTACCCTTATGGCAGAGTCTGGCAAGCTCCCCATGGCATATTTAATATGCCAAAAATAGTAACAATGAGTCTCACAATGGAGATTTTACTGGTGCCTGCTCGAGCAAATCGATGAACAACAAGATGACAGTGCTACAGTGCTACAGTATGGTGGAAGCTAATATATATTATCCATTAGTTACATATTTTTTAGACTTATGGAATAAGTTCTTGGAAGTTTTCTCTGCATTAAAACTGCTTTTCTTGAGCCAGAGAGATGAGAGTCTAGGAAGTAAGACCCTTGCCCTGGGTGCAGCTGAGGCCAGTTAGATCTCTGGCACCACATAGGATCTCCTTAACACTGCCAGGACTCACTGCTGAGCACAGAGACAGGAGTACTCCCTCCACACTGAGAGATGTAACCCCCAAACACACAAAAAACAAACAACAGTTCTTTCCTTCAGGTGCCACGAAACAAAATAGGAAATCCTTTCTGCATCTTGCTGTGTTTACTAGAGTGCTGTTACAAGCTGAAAGGAAGTGTCCCTGAGAATAGAATGGGTTCTAATATTCTGAATATTAGAATGTCAAGGAAAAAAATGTGTTGGTTGTTCTTTGGGTCATTATCGCTTGTCATCTGCATATAATTTCTATCAAGGTGAGCAATGAATATGATATTCCCCATGTAGCAGTGTTGGCTGGAGTGTTACCGTTGTGATGTGCCTTTCAGTCATGCCAGTACCTAAAGAAAAAATATTAATTTTGACTCCTTTGCATAACTTACCACAAGCAGTGCTGTACGTATCACCTTGTCAACACAGAGTCTTCATTTATGTGGCAAGCTGGAACATTGAGGAGACATTAAACTATGTCACTGTTCGCTGGATTAAATTACTGAAACAGTATACTTAGGAAGATGTGTTGTGAAGGGAACATGACAAATGTTAATACGACAGATCACTTTCTGGGGAAAACCCATGAGGATTCATAAAGGATAAAATTTAAGTGATAGGTAAAAAAATAGTACATTTACCTGAAGAGTTGAAGATATGCATATCGGATGCAGTGTTTTCTTATTCCTTTTGTATCCCCGTGACCATAATACAGTTGTTTCAGTCATAGCATGTTACAGCTCTAATTCCTACCACTGGTGTGGACCTTCTCGGCCTCAGTGTCCCCATTCCCAGCCCTCCCCTCTAAGCTTACTTCCTTAGCAAGTACATGACAAATGTAATTCATTTTGTATGCTCTGATAATAAGGCAAAGGGGCGGGGCCTGGAGCGATAGCACAGCAGGTAGGGTGTTTACCTTATACCCAGTTGACCCGGGTTCGATTCCCAGCATCCCATATGGTCCCCTGAACACCGCTAGGAGTAATTCCTGAGTCCAGAGCCAAGAGTAACCCTTGTGCATCGCCAGTTGTGACCCAAAGAGAAAAAAAATTAAGGGAAACGGAATTTTCATAAAAATAAATCAATAAAAGTCCATGTGGATTGTTACATCTCACAGTGGTGTTGCTAAAGGCATTGTCTGCAGGTCTACTGAGCTGATTACTGCTGGCTGGAAGTTTCGTGTAAATGTTTTCACTCATTGAGCTTGGTGGGTTTCTATGCACCCACCCATCCATTTTGCTATTGCTTCTACTAAACAGTTAGTGAGAAATGTGTGCCTTCGTTAGAAATTTGGCCGAGGTGCTGAGCAGCCACGTATACTGATAAGGCCTCAGAGTTTCCAGCAGAGATGGATCTACCTGGAATGAGTTGGCGGCTTGTGGGCATTCAGGAGTGTGGAGCTGGCCCAGACCCTCAGGTACACTGAGATTCGTGAGGACAAAAGTGAAGGAGGAATGAAGGAGAATATGAAATGATTTCAATGATTTTCTAA
Source organism: Sorex araneus (assembly GCF_027595985.1). NCBI lineage: Eukaryota > Metazoa > Chordata > Mammalia > Eulipotyphla > Soricidae > Sorex > Sorex araneus. The sequence continues at coordinate 444,489,067 of NC_073302.1, forward strand.
CACCTGAGAGTCAAGAAAAGTGGACAGAACCTGAGTGGCCATTAGTGTCTTTTCATGTCTTAGATTTTGTGAATGGGAAATCAAATCCTGCAGTTCCGTTTACTATTTCTGGAGAAGAGAAAACTAGTTAATGCTAGGTTCTCTTTTTCTTCTTCTCATACAGCCCAGACACACCTCTGACTAGCTCAAAAAACATTTAGTTTCCAAATTTTTTTTTTTTTTTTTTGCTTTTTGGGTCACACCCGGCAATGCTCAGAACTGATTCCTGGCTCTGCACTCAGGAATCTCTCCTGGTAGTACTCGGGGGACCATCTGGGATGCTGGGAATCGAACCCTAATCGGCCCCGTGCAAGGCAAACGCCCTACCTGCTGTGCTATCATTCCAGTCTCCCAAATTCTTTAAAAGTTGTAAAAGCCTACAACTTTAAATGGTTCCTAATTTTGAGAGTGAGTTTCATCATTTTCAAATAGAAAAGTGTATAAAAATAAAAAGAAAGGGCGCGGGCGAGGGAAGGGACGCCTCACCGCACCGAGCCAGGCACAGGGCCTAGGGCAGCAGCCGTCTCTCCCGCCACCCAAGTTCGGTAGCCTCCGGCCGCTTCCCCCACCCCGGGGAGGTTGATGGCGAAGATGTGGCAGGCGAAGGAAGGAACGGAGCCAAGATGGTTGGTCTCACTTGCAGTTTATTTCAGTCTTCCCTCTATACACTCTCCGTCCTCTCTACACCTTTCCGCCTCTCTACACTTTTTCGCCTCTATACACTTTCCACCTCTATACACTTTCCCCCCCCACCTTCTCTCTGAACCCCTTTTATTGATCATGGCCCCTCCAAAGGGCGCAATACATTGACGTCACCAAAGGCACCAAAAGATCTTACAGGAAGAACGTTGAGGCAACATAATTCTCTTGTATCTGCAGGCCATTAATCTAGGCCCCCCTGAAAGAAGATACAAAACCAAAACGGAAGCCTTCTTTGGGCTGAAAGCACTCGGATTTACATCCCAAAGACCAGGCTGGGCTGCAGCCTGGAATCTACAATGTCAAATCAAGCCTGGCTAGCACCTTAGATCTGCGGGTCAAAGATCAGCTAGTTTTCTGTGACAAAAGGTTTCTGTGACAAAACTCCAGAAGGCAGCTGGAAAAGGGGAAATATTCCAACATCTCCCCCCTTTTTGTTTAGAACAGATTTTAACCATAAAATAAAATGCTAGGCACAAAAAGTTCAATAACACTAGCAGAACACCTATTCTCTAGGACAGATACGCTTTCAGCAGGACCCATCCAAGGATGAAATCCCATGGTTGTGTTTCTCCTCTCCTTGTCCAGTAAACATATAAGCATTCACAATATTAATCATTTTGTATGGGCATAGCAAGAGATGCATAAAACTTTTAGAATTGCTCTCCGGGGGTCACCTCATCTCAGACTACAGCGCTCAGGCCAGATTAGTCTTTCCTAGCCCTAGCAGGGCCCTGTCTCGTCGTTGCTTTTGGATCATGACATGACACCCCATGACCAAGCTCTTAACATATAGTTAAGCATTAGGCACCTTGGCCAGGCCCATCTGGATGCCAGGGTAGCACACAACTTACTGCTTGCCCTGGGTCCTTCTTCGTCCCCCGTTGGGACCCTGCCTTTTAAGAGGGCTAGGAACTGAGGGCAACCAAGACTACAGTCAAGAAAGCAGATGCCCGGGAATTAATAATATTCAAAGCCAATTAAATCCCAATTGCAAAGGCATAATATTAAATGTCTTCCTTTGTCCATACAAAACGACATGGCTATAAACTAAACTATTCAAAAGATAGGAAGAGAGGAGAAAGACAATATCTCACTCATACATATAAAATCATAGATTTAACTCATCAAAAATACTTTGCCATATAACTGAAAACCCAATACCAGAAGGATAGTTATTACAGGTACTATGAATTTACAAATCCATTATTCTAACTGTTCATATATATATATATTATACACTAACAAATGATTTTTAACATTATCCCATAAAAATTCAGTCAAATTTTACAGCATCAGTGTTATACAAAATAAAGCATAATTCCAATCTACAGGAAATCAAAAGAGCGCACAAGCTAAAACAGGAAGAGTTAAATTTCTGTTAAAATACATCAGGTTAAAAATCCAAATTAAAGTGATGCAGTAAGAAAAAAATCTATTGCATCCATACACTGATTATCTTTACATTGCCATACCAGGCTTATTTCTACTCTTTTGACTGTATGAACATAACTTTGATGGGCGTGACCGATATACCTAAGCTCCTAGTGGCAAGGGGAGAAAGGACAAACCAATGATATCCAACAACTCCCCCTTTTCTGTTTACAAAATTACAAAAATTTGAAATAGAAAGAGGAACAATTCCAAACACAATACAGTCTTATAAATTGTAGTAAAATTTCAGTCCGACCCTTGGCCAGAGCAGTGCTTGTAATAAAGCGTCCAATTGTCCTGCACTGTCCAAGGGTGAGGAAAGTCACCAATGAGAGTCAGTCAGTCCCATTCTGAAGAAATGAAGTGTCTGGATCAGAATTGAAGAGTTGTTTCCGCAACAGCAGCAGTAGTGGTCACAGCAATGAGTCCTAGAGGAGCAGCTATAGGAGTCTGATGAACTTCATGAAGTACTGGATCAGGCAGGGAGCACTGGAACAGGAGCATCACAACTTCTGTCAGGAGTCCTTCAGCAGGGGAATGCAGCCATTCTCTGGTCAGGTTCACTGGCAGTCATATCTGTGTAACCTAGCTTATGTTTGGAAAAAACACTTTAAAGTTATTAGAGGCTTCGATCATTGGGGTTTACTACGTCTCCATGCCTAGGGGTAGAGAAAGAGACAGGGGGAACTCCGACACGAACAGTTATTCTAGAAAGAAATTAAAAGGTTTTCCTATTAAAAGTCATTCCTTCCTCCTTCAGAAACTGAGGCACCTGTGAATTCCAAGGAAAAGGTAAAAGTAAGGAATTGTTAACCCAAAATATGGGGTCCTGGCGTTATCCATTCTACAACCTGTGAAAGAAAGATACAAGGAATGCTCTTAATGTGACCTCATGATATGTTAGAGGAGTTAGAGGCCTTTGCTGCAGGCTCTCTGATGCAAACTCCTCCTCTGGTTTTCTTGTGGCTGCCAGCTGAAATCAGTTTGGCGGTGGCTTGTGGCTGGAATTTGGAGGGTTGTAAAACTGCAAAGTTCTGGAAGTTAAAGCGGGCAGATGAATTCGGCTCCTGACGAAATGCAAAACGGGACCCAAAGTTTCTTGGTGGAGATATCTGTTGAAAGAAAAACATAGCCTTTTCCTCGAATGAGGAGTCTCCCTGCTATCCAATTTGTCAATTTTAATCCAAATAGGAGAATTAGTAGTTTCTTGAGCCTGTGCACCTTCCTGGAAATGCCTTTCAGCTGTTGTAAATGGCTCTCCTTGAGGTAAATTCAAAAATTTTAAAGAAAACAATGTCAAGGACAAGGAGTCAAACGGGGCATACCTCCCTTTTTTTTTTTTAAACTGTGCTCAAGTCATAGATCCAGTAAGACCAGCACGAGATCTGATATGAGTAACAAAGGAAAAGGAAAAAAAAAATTCAAAGCACTTTTGTAAAACAGCTTGTAGCTGCTGAAGCAATTTTTGAATTACAGTGTTTGATGCATGTAGAGACACAGTCATGATACCAGGGAAGAAACCAACAACATAAACTGAGTTTGAGATTATATTAGCCAGCCCTGGAATATGGGAGAAACCCATATGAAGTTCCAATGTGAATATGAAGAAACCAATGTGGCAAGTTATAGCCCTCATTGGAAGCTCTTTTCTGATATCCAAAATAACCTGCTTCATAACCATGCACACATACAAGCAGAAGTATCCTGGTGACAATGCCTTCTGTCCCTCACCAGACTCAGCATCTGTAGTGGCTGAGTGGGTGAGCACCCAGGAATGAGGCGTCTCTGTGCCTCCTGGGTCAATAAGCAATTGCCGAGTGGGAGAATAACCACGTACCCACTGGCCCTGAAGCCGTTTTCCCAGAGGTGGCATCGCATGAACTAGAAGTGGGAGTTCACTTCCCCAAAAATAAAACTGTACCAGCCTGAATCTTTGAATAACCTTCCTTGGAACTGGCACATCACCACAGGTTCTGATAAAAAACCTGAGATTTGGTTGTCCAGACTGAGTTCCTGGCAGATGATCTTGGGAACTGAGACTAAAAACTAGACAAGGCTTTCTCCACCTCTGGCCTGACTGAGGCCTCTCAGGGTAGCTGAGCCCTTTTACACAGAGTTCTGCTCAGTTAGCCAGTGCAAATTCACCAACAGACACGACTCTTTGATTCCAAAGTTCCTTGCTTTTATCCTGGCTCGAAACCTGTTGCGCATTAGGTATAGAACTCAGCTCCGCATGTCCCATACACGGGATAGCTTCCTGTTCCCTGAACTCAGCCGCTTGTCCTTGAGATTTCTAGATGCACTCCATGAGTGGCGTCAGAGATTGGCGACGCCTTTACCTTCACTGTCAGGGAATCCTCCAGACAACCATGAAAACCTGATGTGCTGCTTGCAAGGTTCACTTGAGCAAGCTCCCTTTCTACCTGGGGGCTCAAATCTTGTCCCTTTACAGCAGAATTTAATGTGTCGGGACTCTGAGTGGGGCAGACGGTAACTGTATCAGGGCAGGGAATATCCAAGGCATTGCTCCCTGCCGTGGCTGGTTGCAGTGAATCTACGGACTGGAGCTCTGAAGCTCCACACTGGGGAGAAGGGCTGCAGAAGAGAAAACTGTATTTTGATCTCCTCTCTACTCTGTAATGTGGTGAAAGCACAGAAGAGTCCGCGTCTCTCCTTCTGCTGTGCTGACATAGTTTTTCTCATGCTGGGGAATGTTCCAGAACCCCTGTCGCCAGTGAAATCCCTGCTCAGTGTTCCCTTGGTCTCTGCCTGGCACCAGTGGCCCTTGTCCCCTGCAGAATTTAAATCTCGTGTGGGGTGTCCCATACCTCTGAGATCTTGCTCACTGATTGGTCTGCCTTTCTCCATCCTGCCCGTTTTCCTTCTCTTCTTCCTGTATGGTAAGCTGGCAGCTGGTCATGTGGCTTCCTAGCCAAAAGCAGCAGCATTTAAAGATTTGTTAAAACTAGAGTTACCTGGTCGCACTCCAGAGCTGCTGAGTAAGAGACTCGGGTGGAGCCCCATGGCGTATGATGCTCCCCCCAATCCAGATGCTTTGGAAACAGGCTGAAAGACAACTATTTTTTTAAAATCTCCTAAATTTAAATCAACTCCCTTCAGCCTTTCATTCTTTCACTAGTGGATCATTGTATTGTGTCCTGATATCAGTACCACAGACCAACCTTTCTTCACTTCTCTACTGACACCAATTTGGGAGTGAGTAGACAAAGACACTGTTTTAAATGGCACCTATCAAGTCCAATTAAAACAGCAACCATGAGCTGGCAACTTGGCATTAGGTGAATGCTTGAATTCACTGTATGAAAGTATTAACTTGGAATGCTCAGTCCAGAATTATATTTTTCTTTCTACATTTTTGTGAAGAGACAGAGAACCACAAAGACTTCCTCCCTGTGTCACAAATCTGTCAGGAGAAGGAATTCATTCCTTTGCATCCAGGGGCTGAACACGGTGCTCGAGTCAATGCCATCTCCGGTTGAAAGGCTCATGTCCTTTCGAGTGGGCAAACATGTGTCCCTGCCGGATGCAAAGGCATCAATCCTCCTGTAAGAACTCCCATCCCTCATGTCCACTGGAGACCCTGTCAGCGGGAGCGGGCTGTCCCTACAGCCACCGGCAAACGCTCTGTCACTTTCCTATTGAGTTACAACACAGAGGTGTTAAGAGCAACCGCTGAGTGACAGGAAGAAGCAGTGGCGGAAAATCCAGGAGCAAATGCCATGGATGCTTGTGGGACTGGAACACACGGAGGCTGCTGTCCCCTGGCTCCTTGGAGCTGCTCTTCCTCACTCAGCCGGACCCTGCCAGGGAAGGAGGCAGGAAGGAAGGGCCAGAAAACTACCATCGTCCTTTGTCTCAACTGCTGTTCATGAACCAATGCAAGAAGTATGTTTCAGAAGATGTAAAATAGCCACTAATACCAATAATCCAATCATATCCATAATGCCCACTTTCTCCTCTAGGGTTAAAAAACTGGTGTCCTGATTAAGTGATATTTGTGAAAGCTCTGTGTGTGTCTTACTTCAGTACTCAGCAGTCAAATTAAGAATAAATAGTACAGGGGCTCGAGAGATAGCATAGCGGGTAGGGCGTTTGCCTTGCATGCGGCCGACCCGGGTTCAAATCCCAGCATCCCATATGGTCCCCTGAGCACCTCCAGGGGTGATTCCTGAGTGCAGAACCAGGAGTAACCCCTGTGCATAGCCAGGTGTGACCTAAAAACCAAAAAACAAACAAAAAAAGAATAAATAGTACAGGAGCTGGAGCAATAGCACAGAGCATAGGGCGTTTGCCTTGCATGAGGCTAACCTGGGTTCAATTCCCAGCATCCCATGTGGTCCCCTGAGGACTGCCAGGAATAATTCCTGAGTGCAGAGCCAGGAGTAACCCCTGAGCATCACCAGGTGTGACCCAAAAAGCAATAAATAAATAAATAGTGCAGGATCCAGAGTGATAGTACAGCAGGTGGTGTGCTTGCCTTGTACATGGGATACATGTACATGGGATACATCCAGAGTATGCCACATGGTCTCCTGAGGACACCAGAAATGATCCCTGGGCACAGAGCTAGAAGCAAGCCCTGCCAAATCACTGGGTGTGGCCACAAAACAAAAGAAAACCAAGAATAAATATTATAATTTTAATACTGTCACATTGGGTTCCTAAATATCATTAAGTATCTAGTGTTGCCTAAATCATTGTGGTAATTAATTCTTATTTGAGTTACTTTTTAAAAAAAGGTCATAACCAATGTGATCTATAAACTTTGAAATATTTGAATATGCTTGAAGTAAAGCCTTTATTATTTTAAGTTGTATGTAATCAAAATAAATTTAGAGAGTAGAAAATATATTGTTTTATGTCTAAATATTTTCAGAAGTACAGTTGATCTTTAAAACACAATTTCTAAGTATGTGGTGGTAACTGACATACAAATGGAAGATTCTTATCTTTAAATCCCCTTATTAATAAAAATCTCTTTCATACTAATTTTAACTTGGCTTATGTTGTATCTTTAATTTTTTTCATAAAATAAAATATATGAAATATTTCAGTACACTTACAGGGAAGATCATAAATAGCATAAAAATAAGTCAAACTAAAACCAAAAATACCACCTATAAAATGTTATTAATATACTTCTGTGAAGTGTTGTGTTTTTTTTGAAAGACAGTTCACATTTCTCGATTACACCATTGCTACTGTTTGTCTGGTTGTGTTGGTTTTTTTTTCTTTGTTTCATAAGCAAGCTTAAGTGTATGTACTGGAAATTTCCATCCAAACACACTTCATAAGCAGTAATTCCCTGTGATAACTGCTGATATGAATAATGAGCTTAAGAATCTTATACACCTAATTGGTCAGGGCAGGGTTAATTGCAATGGCTGGTTATAAGAAGCCATAGTAGCACCATTTTTATTATTCGTTTAATTAAATTTGAAGCACCATGATTTACAATACTGTTAATGACAGGGTATCCTGCACATAACAGTCCAACACCACACTGTCCACCAGATTGACCCCTTCCCTGCACCACAGTCTCAGGGTCACCTCCCAGACACCCCACCGTGTGTTCTTAACAAGCTCAGTTCTGTAGACCAGTTCTTATGTCCTGTTGTTTTGAACTTTCATTCTCACACTGTGTTTCTTTGTATCCCATACATGAGAAAGGTGTTTCTGTATCTGTTCCTCTCCTTCTGATTAGCTTCACTCAGCATTAAACCACTAGTTCCATCCATAAAGTAGAATATTGCATGATTTCATTTTTTGTATAGTTGAGTAGTATTACATTCTGTAGATATACCACATTCCCTTTATCAGGTCATCTGCTCTTGGACAAGGATTGTTCCCAGATCTTGGCTATTGTGAACAGTGTTGCAATGATCATAAGAACACAAATGTCTATTTTTAAATAGTATTTTTGGGTCTTTGGTTTAGATGCTGAGAAATAGAACTGCTGAGTTGTATGGAAACTCAAATATTATTTTCTTGAAAATTGCCCATGTTGTTTACTGAAGAGGTGCAAATAGTCCAAATTCCTAACAATGTATAAAAATTCGTTTTTCTCTCTATTTTTACACCAACCCTGGTTGTTTTTGCTCCTTTTTTGTGAGTCACTTGGTTTTGAAAAGATTTAATAGTTGCTATGAAACACAAATATATATTTTTTGTCAACCAGAACTGAACCACAGTTTAATAGGAAAATTGCCAATCTGGAACATTACATTTTGGCTAATTATTCCAGATTTTACCATGGTGCCATGAGGTGAGAGCAAATACAAGCTTGCCTCACAAAATAAGGACTATCAATCTCAATAATTAAGAGTATTAAAATTTCACAGCATGAAATCCCAGGAAAACAAATTTGTCTTAAATGGTAGATATTAAGAAGTGTAAAACTTTCATTTTCAGGTAATACTCTGTGAAAGCTAAAATAGTATACTATGTTTCAATCTCATTTGGTAATTATTCAAACACATAACAATCTCCTGCTGATTTGTAAATGGATTATTTTGTACATTATGTGCTTTTTCTTCAATTAGAGCCATTTCTAAGTTTTGATTGAATAGAGTATTTATTTTTCTTTCTTTTACAAGATTGAATTATTTTTTTACTTGCAAGCTAAATGAGTTTCTCAGCAATTGGGGATGAATGAATGATGTGATTCTTTAGAGAAATGAAGGATGTCTGTTACAATTAGGCTGGGGGACTTCCTGTAGGGTAGGAGGGGGTGTGCAGAGGGGACGGAGGTGAAGACTGACTCCTTTGGAAAAGTTAGAAATGAGTTCTGAATTCCCTTTTCTTTAAAAAATAATATTTCATCATTCCAGGAAGTGTAGAATTAGTTACAGATGGCTATCTCCTTTCTAATTTGAGGGAATGGATTGATGTGAGAATTAAATGTGGACACACACAAGCGGGTCTGGTTTGAGCTCTTGAGGGTTGAGTTAACAACCCTCAGACACACTCAAGAGCAGAACCAGAAGATTGGGGATCAGCAGGCTGGGTACCAGGCACAATTGTCACGGGGCTGGAATTGGGTTTCTGAGAAACTGACTCTCTCTAGTCTTTCCTCACCACTTGAGTTTCCCCCTCTGATATCCAAATATAATCTTTTACCATTTGCTTCTTTATTTTGCCTCCATTCCCTCCCCAGTCACAAGAATTTCAAAAAGAATGAAAACAAAATTTAAGGGAGAACATCTTAAAACTTGGCCTGTTCTTTAGAGGCATGTCCAGATCCCTGAGCTGGGGAGCTGTGTACTCTGCATATAAGCAGGAAAGTGAGCACATCACAGGTGGCTGGTTGATAGAACTACGTTGGGTGAAAAGTCGGAACTGTAGCTCTTCACAGTCATATGCTAACTCGAGTTATCTTCAGGACACAGAATTCCTGAGCTCTGGTTCCCACTGGGTAACACCAGGAGGTTCAGGGGATGCTTGGAAAGTGAAGCAGAAGAGATAAAGCTTGTGAAACTTGTAATCTTTCATGAGGGACTGCAAGTCAGGCTGCCGGAGCCTACCCCATTGGGAACATTATCTTATATATAGTTTACCAGAGATGCACATAAGCACTCCGCAGGCGGCTGGAATCTCTCCATCTTCCAGCACTATTCACTATACAGGTAATTTGGAAATCAAAGTCTGGGAAGAGAAAAAGGTATCAGTGTTGAAATCCTGGAAAGTTACTATGTGTGTATACTAGGCATGTCCTATGTGTGTATAAGACTCCTTTTAGAAATTCAGAAATACAAAGTTGAAATAGGCCGTCCAAAAGTATAAAGTCCTCAGATAATATAATTCTACATTTTGAGGGTGAAGAGAAAAATTTCAGGGTGGTTTTTAGTAAGTAAATGAAATATGAAAGTAACTGGTTGAGATATGTTCAATTATGTGATTGGAGAATTCTCCATAGAGATTATGTGTCTATATTTGAATGGTTTAGAAAAGTAAAGATGGACATAGAAGGTAGAAAAGCTCTGACAAATTCTGACTTTCCAAAGGAGTATTTAAATTCAGATAGAGCAAAGTCTAATCCTAATATGGTTCCTGTCATCAGCCAAAATTGTGAGTCTTTCTACTTTCCTGGATACCATTAGGTTACTGAAAGGATCTTTCATCATTATATTATACATTCTCAGCAGAGAACATAAATAAACCAACCCTGCCTTAGTTTCTGTTATCGGGCAGCACTGGTCTCATGAAATAACGCAACAAAGATGAATATAAAGGAATTCTCTAATTTTTTTTTTTTTTTTTTGCTTTTTGAGTCACATCCAGCGATTCTCAGGGGTTACTCCTGGCTCTACACTCAGGAATTATTCCTGGTGCTTAAGGGGCCATATGGGATGCTGGGGATTGAACCCAGGTTGGGCGCACGAAAGGCAAACGCCTTACCCACTGTGCTATCGCTCCAGCCCCTCCATTTGCTTTCTTGCACACCCAGTTTGTGTTTACTTTCTTAGGTCTATTTCCTATCCCTCAAATACGTTTTACATTACTTCTGCTTGTCACAGCATCTAGAGGTGCTAATAATACTTTCTCTTGCCTAGATTGTGTTTAGAGAGAAGCTCGCCCAAGGCAAACGCAGGGCCTGGGAAGGGTAGTGGAGAGGCAGATAGGGCAGATAGTGGCACTTTGAGGCATGTTTAGCATCAGTATCACAGACACTGAGTTTCTCAGCGATTCCAGATTTTTAGAAAGATGCTGAGATAAATGAACCAGAGATCTCTCTGTCTAACACTGGCATGGCAATGGGATGAGAAGGACGCAGACTATGAGAAAATATCATGAAGAAGGGCCAGATTCAGATTTACTCTCATAATCCAGTATGGTATTATCTGTCGTATAGATCTATCTATATTATTTATATTATTAATAGATAATATCATGCTGGATTTACAAATTTTGGTTTGGTTTTATTAGCTTTTCTTTAAAAATAGGGATGATGAAAAATCCATGGAACTATATATATATATATATATATATATATATATGTACATTAGCACATTAAAGGAAATGGGAAATTAATGAAATATTTTCCTTGTAGGAAAACTTAAGAAATATACTAATGGGAAAGATAAAGCAATGGTTTAGAGCTTATACTATGGAATGGTTGAATGCTATTTGGAATGGAATCTGATCTGTACCCATCGACAATTTCCTACTAACCACAAGTGTCATCATCGTCAAAAGAGGGAAGAATAAAAATGAATGAATATTTGATTAAATTATGAAGGAAATAATCATGAGAGCAGGATGGAGGAAATAAAAAATAGGGAAAAGTAACAAATTAAAGGCCATAAAATAAATACCATAAAAGATAAAATCTCAGAAAATTGATAAAATAATTCAGGATTTAAATAGCTTGAGTAGCAGCAGAATAAAATCCATGTAACCAAAATTAATAATAATAATAATATATAATAATAATAATAAGAAGAAGAACATGTGATATAAAACAACAAAGATACTGGAGGAGTAATTTTGTCATCTTTCAAGGAAAAATATCAGCCTTTTGCTATGTACACATCATTCTAGACTTTCCATAGACTTTCATTCAAAGTTTCCATATTTTAACCTATTGACCAGCAAAAACTTCTTGACAGCAACAATATACGATGCCTTTAACACACACATGGTTACTCTCAATGCTATCGTACTACCGGAACAACCATCGTTTGGGGGAAAACGTTTTTTTGGCAATATACGCCCAATCACTTTTCTGCTGTGTCTCATGCAAACAATCATAAGAACAAATAAAAACTTAGGTGACTCTAGAGATGATTATTATGTTTTAGATACTGTCAGAACCCCTTCTAGATATGATAAAATAATTAAACATAATTCAGAGAATCAGATATTTGAAAGTTGATTGAAATATCAGAAATAACAAAGGTGAGAGACACTGCTTGTTCACTGTGAAAAACTGGAGGTTGAGTCATTACAGAAAATGGCTGCCTTCCAGAAAAAGTAACACTAATTGCTTCTAGATCCCACCTTCTAAATTTTGCTCAGATACCTCTCATGTGTTTCATATGATATGGAAAAGTGTTGTGCTGTTAGATTTCCATGAACTATAGTTCCTGGCGTTGTAGTCCTACAACATGAGAAAAAAATAGACATGGAGGCGAAGGTATTGACTTAATGACAGAAACTCTGATTAACAATAAATGGTAATCAATAAACCCAAATGCCAAGAGCAATCAAAGTTGCTTGAATACCGGCATGAAATTCTCATATTTTTACGCATAAGAAATTGTGTTTCACCTGCTTAATGACAGGAGAAAATATTGTATTTGTTTAAAAAATCAGTTTACAGTGGTGGGAAACACAGTGGTGAAGGCAGGGGTGTGACTAAATCTGGAGCATGGGCATCTTTGTAACTTTCTATTTTGAAGTGAGAATCAACTTAAAAAAAATAGTTCATGAAGAAATGAGTATAAACCTACATAATTATACAATAGCATAGTTCTCTATCATTCCAATTTTGGAGCATTACAAGAGTTTTCAAAATGTAATGTCAGGTATTACAAATACTATCCTATAACCCTATGAAAAATGAGTTTTGAAAACAAAACATTAAGGTAATAAGCAGAGACTCCAGAGAATAGCAGTTCTCACATAACACAGAAATTGGCACTCTATATAATTACCTTGACCAATAATACTATCCCATTTCCAGTCATAGTTACTGTTCAAATAATTGCTGTAGTCTGAAATAAAGAGATGCTTCATTACTACATGTTTTTAAATAGCCAAATAACTACTCTAGATCTCATTAACTTATAAGCCCACACTTTAAAATGCCCTCTCAGTGTCCATGGTAAGAGAAATAGTTACTTTTCTCAAAATGCAGTGATTTCATTTGAGTCTGTCAGTCTAGAAAGAAAATCTGTTTTCCTGTCCATTGTCAAAACGTAAGCCATAGACTCTTATTTAGACAACAAACCTTCCACAATTCAAATATTTGAAGAAATTTTTTAGTATGTTATCCATCCGAGTGATTATGACATACATTTAGTTACTGTTTACAAAGTACTTTTTTGGAGCAGAATTGTTTGCCCTGAAGGCTCACTCTGAATGTTCTCTGGGGCATGCAAAGCCTTGGGGATTTCTAGGTCTTTCTGTACCTGCTAATGTTACTCACTTGGTTTATCTTTCTATCAATTCTGTTTTGTTCCTTTTTTAAAAAAAATGTTTAATATTTCAATCCAGTTTCATATCCACACAGAATTCCCATCACATTACCTCTAATAGATTTAGTTGGAAATTAGGTTAATATTCCTTTATTCTCTCTGATTTCTGCTTCAATATGAGCATTAAAATGGCACAAAAGTTTTAAGTCAATTCTGTTTGGGAGAGTAGGAAATCTCTAAAGAAGCAAAAATATATAAAACCTAGATGGGAAACCATGCATAAATGTATTTGTCACTGTCATTGTCACTGTCGTTCCATTGTTCATTGATTTGCTGAGCGGGCACCAGTAACCTCTCCATTGGGAGACTTGTTATTGTTTTTGGCATATCGAATACGCCACAGGAAGCTGGCCAGGCTTTGCTGTGTGGGCAGAATACTCTCGGTAGCTTGCCAGGCTCTCCGAGAGAGACAGAGGAACCAAACCCAAGTCGGCCGCATGCAAGGTGAACATCCTACCCTCTGTGCTATCGCTCCAGTCCATAAATTTATTTAAACTGTTCTATTTATATTCTCCTGTGAAAGACCTAGGTTAATCACGACTAGAGTAAATCATCAGTGGAGCAAGAGAAGGAGCGATCACACAGTAGGTAGGGCGCTTGCCTCGTACATGGCCCACCCAGGTATGATCCGATCCTTGGTGCCCTGTATGATTCCCTGTGCCCATTAGAGGAGATTCCTGAGCTAGGAGCCAGAAGTTAAGTCCTGAGCACAGCTGGGTGTGGCCCCGTAGCAAAATAAATGAACAGCAAAAAGGATCAAAAGGCTATTTGCATTTGGGGCCTTATGCTTAAAGCCTCAAACCCGATGATTTTATGATACTTGAGATGTAAAAATGCATATACACATAAGTGTATTCAGAAATGCTTCTAATATATGCAGATAATTATGGGGGGGTATAATAAAGTTAATTCTACAAATGAGTAAACACAATTCCATTCTAAAAGTATAAAAATTTGAAAAAATAATGGGTTTAAATTAGTCACATTAAGGAAAACAACTGTTTTAATCTATCCAAGCCTATTATCAAAAAAACCCACGTTTTCACTTAATAGATTAATATCACAAAAAATCATAGGAATTAGATAATAAGGTAATAATTAGATAATAATATCTAGGGTAGTGATACAGCCGCCAAATTGAATAACACCCTCTCCAAGTGGATGTGTAATTCATTTCTTTAGAGGTTGCTAAATTACAAAAATTGGAAAATTACTACGAGAGTTTTGAGTTTCCATTTGCATTATGTTTAAACATCTGACATCACATTATAAACAAACGCAAATTATGAAAACCCTGTGCAGATGTTATTTTAATACCTAATATTTAGGTATGAAATATTCTTACATGGAAAAAAGCAGAAGCAGATATTGAGATACCTAATGTAGCGGGTAGGGTACTTGCCTTGCACACTGCCAACTTGATTCCAGTGCCCTGAGGCTGCAAGGAATGAACCCTGAGTACAGTCAGGAGTCAGCATCAGCACTGCCAGGTATGGCTCTAAAAGAACAAAAATAAGAGAGACAAAACATATTAAAATAGATATTGGACTTGAGTGATAGCACAGTGGGTAGGGCATTTGCCTTGCACGTGGCCCACCCAGGTTCGATTCTTCCGTCCCTCTCAGAGAGTCTGGCAAGCTACTGAGAGTATCCCGCCTGCACGGCAGAGCCTGGCAAGCTACCCATGGCGTATTTGATATGTCAAAAATAGTAACAACAAGTCTCACAATGGAGACATTACTGGTGCCCGCTCGAGCAAATTGATGAGCAAGGGGATGACAGTACTACAGTGCTACTGATATCCTACATACAAGAGTGGTCATTCTGTATCTATCCCTCTCTTCTCACTAATCTCTCTCAGATATCCTTCAGTTCCATCCACCTACTGACAAAATGTCTGATTTTGTCTTTTCTTATAGCTGAATAGTTATCCCATTGTGTTCATGTACCATAGCTTCTTTTTCCACACTTCTTTTCTTGGTCACAGGTTATTTCCAGATTTGGATATCATGAATGTGCTGCAGTGAACATAGGAGTGAAAATGTCTTTTTGTAGTAGTTTCTGCACCTTTGGAATAGATGCCCAGAAATAGAACTAGTGGGCCATGTGGAAGGTCAATATTTAATTTATTGAGAACTGTCACCCATAATGATTTCCAAAAAGAAACATATGAATAGTCAACAGACCCACCACCAATGGTTGGTTTTGTTTTGTATGAAGTGGTTCTCGATTTGATCTGTGTTTCCCTCATGAGAAAGACATATAGTAAGGGAATAGCTAGCTCAGACAACAGAATCTTAGATGTGCCTACAGAACTGAGCTTACCATGGTGGGTGGGAGCAGGTGGGGTGCGGTGCGTTTTCAGAGGGGGACCCTGATGGAAGAGGGAAGCAGAGGATCAGTTGGAGAGTGCAGGGCTGAAGTATTGTATCCATGATATTCTACTGCTAACAGCATTGTTAATCACGGGGACTAAATCAATATTAAAAAATAATGCGCTAGGGATCAGTACAGAAGGTAGGGTGCTTGCTTTACATGCAGCAGACAAGAGTTTGACAATACCAGCACCTCATATGGCCCCCACCCAGAGCTTCGCCAGGGTGATCTCTGAGCACAGAACCAGGAGTAATCCCCTGAGCATTGCTTGGTCCAAAAACCATAATAATAAAGCTAATAATAACAATAAAATAAAGTTCTTGGTATAGCAGCAAAATAATTAATTTAAATAGATAATGGATATGGTTGTGTGCTTTAAGGGAAGTGTCTATGGCACTGGAATGTTAAATTAGTACATGCTTCAACATACCTACCATTCTGATTCCCGAGAAAAATATGTTAGTGTGTTCGCAACAGGAAAAAGGAGATGGGTCTTTTACTTTTTCTTCTTCCTTTTTCTGTAATGCCTCCTGTTTCAAATATTTCAATTGATCGAGCATCTTATGAATTGAAGTCTGGGCAGTGACTTATGCCTATTCAGTTAAAAGCATAATTCTTCCAAATTTAGAGATTAGTTTGTTCACGGTTTCCTGTTGGTAGCTGGAAATGCAGCATATATGACTGCCATAAAGGGCAAAAGGAAGTGCTTCAGAGTGGTCTCTGGTGTTCCGGATTGAAATTTTAAGTCTGACACTGACCAAGTTACTGGGCCTCAGCTTTGTTTTTCAGCAAGTTTTAACTGGAGAGGGTAATTTTCCCTGTTTTGGAGTAGCACCTGAGCCCCACAAGGTATAACCCCAAACTCCCAAAATTTCAGAGGAAAATACAAGTCTTACTACATCACTTCTACATTAAAAAGCCTCAGAGACTCACTACTCTTTTAGCCACATTATCATTGATCCATGGTTTGATTTTAAGAAATTTTTCAGTTTTTAAATTTGTCCATTTTTCAACATATGGTTAGCTATAATAGCCTGTACTGATATTTACATTTATGTGGTTGCAAATGCAATGCATATTTTTTCTAGTTCTGAAATTATTTGAGTCCTCTTTTTTCTGCTTGATAGGTAGAGCAAAATTGTATTTCTTTTCAAATAGCCAATTTATTTTTAAAATTTTATTTTTTAAAATGAATTTTATTGGATCACCATGAGATAGTTACAAACTTTCATGATTATGTTTTAGTCATGCAACTCTCAAGTATCCATCCCTCCACCAGTGCACATTTTCCACCAACATTGTTCGCAGTGTCCCTCCCGCTACCCCCACCCCTTCCCAACCCCTGCTTCTATAACAGAGAGATTCCTTCTAACTCTGTCTCTAATTTTGGGCATTATAATTTGCAATACAGATAGTAAGAGGCCATCATGTTTGGTCCTTGATATACTTCCAGCACAAATCTCCTATCCTGGGCTATCCCTCCAATTATCATTTATTCAGTGGTCCCATCTCCATCCCAACTTCCTTTTTTCCCAGCACGTGGGGTTGGCTTCCAAAACATGGCATGATCCTCCTGGCCCTTAGCTCTACTGTCCTTAGGTGTTAGTCTTATATTATGCAACTTTATATTCTACAAATGAGTGCAGTCATTCTATGTCTGTCTCTCACTTTCTGACTCATTTCACTTAGTATGATACTCTCTGTGTCCATCCACATACGTGCAAATTTCATGATTTTATCTCTTCTAACAGTTGCATAGTATTTCATTGTGGTAGATATGCCAGAGTTCAAAGAACCCATTCTTAATTTTGCTAATCTCCTCTAATGATTCTTCTGTTCTTTAGTTAATTTACTTCTTTCCTAGTTTTTATTACTTCCTTTAATAACTGTATCACTGTATCACAGTATCACTGTTATCCTGTTACTCATCAATTTGCTCAAGCAGGCACCAATAATGTCCCTCATTCATCCCTCTCGCATTCAGCGTTGCCATCCATCCCTGTCTCATTCAGGGTCAGGGGAATGAGGCCCATTATTGTTACTGTTTTTGGCATATCAAATATGCCATGGGTAACTTGCCAGGCTCTGCCGTGTGAGATTCTGCATCACTCTCTTCTGGGAGCTTTGTTTTTTAGTCTCTGGATCTTGGCGTTGATGAGATTACATGGCGCTGGGGGCAGTCTGTAGGTGTGACTGCCAAGCTACTGGAAAATGGGGGATCTGGGTGGAGGAGGCCCAGTCCTGATCCGAGCAGGTTTTAGATCAGTCACAGGTCCCGCACACCTAGGTTCCTCTGTTGGTTCCTTCCTTGGAGGGGCAGGTTGAGTTTCTTCCCTGCCCCAAGCAGAGCCCTAGCAGCCGAAAACCTCCAGAACCCAGCCGCAGCCATACTCAAGGCCACTCTCCACATGCTCAGATGAGCCCCACCCATGAAAGAACTGACAGAGGAACCTAGGTATGAAGGACTTATGGCGGAGATCTCCAAGCCTGCTCAGATTGGGCCTGGGCTTCCTCCCCCCAGATCCCTGTTTTCCAGGAGCTTGGAAGTCACATCCACAAACTGTTCGCAGGGCCATGTAATCTCATCAACGGTCAAGATCCAGAGACAAAGAGAGCAGTACAGAAGCCCCTGCCCCCACACCAGGCTGTCTTCACCAGGGCCACCTCAAAGGGGGGTAGATTGAGTTTCCCTCCCCACCCCATGTAGAGCCCCAGCAGTTGAAAACCTCCAATACCCAGCCACAGCCATACTCAAGGCCACTTCCTTTATATTAAAAAAATAATAGTTTGTATTATTCTGCTCAATTTAGGCTCAAATTGTTCTTCTATATCTTTGAGGTAGGTATATTGGGGCCAAACAGAGAGAGTACTGCCTACTAGCTGCCTGGCCCTGCAGTGCTCATGCACAGGAGAACATGCAGAACCAATTGCCCGTCAAGCCAGTGATCAGTGTGGAAGATCTTTTCAGGAAGAGGAGTTAATTGCCTATCCACTATTGTGTTCACCTCTTTGCCTTTCCTGTCACAGTCCTGAGCTGGGAAGGGCGAAGATTGCTTGGCTCTGATAGTTCCCTTCTGCCTAGGCAGAAGAGTTAAATACATCCCTGATCAATGCTGAGTAACATTGCAAGTTGCACACAATGCAAAAGACTCTCCAGGACACCTGCAGGACCTGGAAAAAGTCTATTTAATAGAGTCTGGGGGTCATATCTGAAAGCCTGGAGGGCTATTCTATGTCCCTGTTCAGTCAGGCAATATGGGGCACAGAACTGTTGACTCGAGACTGTGAAGGTGTATCTAGCTTTCCTGGTAGGGAGACTAATTTGTTTTGGTTTTGGTTTTGGTTTTATTGAGTCCCCATGAGATACACTTACAAAGCTTTCACGTTTGAGTTTCAGCCATACAATGATCAAACACTCATCCCTCCACCAGTGCACATTTTCCACCACCAATGTCCCCAATATCACCCCCCCCACACACACACATCCCATGGGTTGGCCCTCCCCCGTGCTATGGCAGACAATTTCCCCCATACTCTCTCTCTACTTTTGGGCATTATGGTTTGCAATATAGATATGGAAAAGCTATCAAGTTTGGCCCTTTATCTACTTTCAGCACACAAGGGGGACTAACTTGTAACTGACCTAAATACAGGCTCCAGCTCAACTAGCTGACTGGGTAGCCTAATGAGAGCATAACTCATTTATCATCTTTGCTCATAGTGGCACTTTCATTCCTGAAGAACTGGGGTGGCAGTTCAGTGCAAGTACTTAAGGTTGTGGTACATCTCAGACCCTGCAGTGCCAAGGATTATCCAGGCCACCCCACATCTTACAGGGGTTCAGGGCAGACCTTGCATGAAGCTAACTTAGGTTCAATCTCCAACACCCCATGGTGACCCAGAATTCATTTGGTGCATATCTGTAGACCTAGAGTACCATCAGAACCAGACTTGAGGCCCCTAAACATGAAACTGAGAGTAATGCCTGAGCACTGCCTGGTATGAACAAACTCATCATCCTGCCAAACTAAACAAAAACAAACACAAAACCGAATAGCACTAGGAACAGACTAATAGGATAGAAAGTGAGATAGGCATGTCAGTCATGCAGATGTTCTTAGGAAATCTGAAGGATTTGCTTTAAAGTTATAGTGCGTAATTTGAACATTGATTAAACATTGCGTTGGTATCAGAAAGCTAATTTTAGATATATCTTTTGTACAAAATCGTAGCTGTCCCAGAGATAGTTAAAAAGCATTCAAATATATAAATTGGACTTTGGAGGAGTCCCCTCGGCTAGAGGACTGAAAGAATATCAAGCTGGAAGAATCCTTAACAAGATAACAATATTAAAAATTGTGAGTCTGTGTTTTGGAAAACTGAAAACATGTGATCTAAGCTTCAATTGCTGAAACCTTGTAAAGTCTCTGTAAGTTGACAGGTGTGATGGGATGGGGAGGGAATATGGGGATACTGGGGAAAGAAGTTGACATAAGCAGTGAGATTGGTGTTGAAATAATATAAGCCTAAAACTCAACAATTAATAACTTTGTAAATCAAAGTTCTTTGATAGAAAAAAATTTAAGAAATAAAAGTATATAAGCTCCCCTCCCCATCACCCAAATAAAAAAGAATAAAATTAAATTCTGAGACAGGATGCTTTGGGAACAAGAAGAGAAGTAAACGGTGGAGCTCTGTAGGCTGCTCTATCTTTCGTTCTCTAGTATTAAGCGTTGGTTAGCCAAGGAAAGGATTAGGGAAGGAAGGAATGGCAAAGTGTTGATGTTCTGAAGACCTGAGAGAGAAATTAGTTCAAGGAACTAAGAATGATCACCTAGGAAATGCTGATGATGAAAATCCATAAGGAGTTATCTTCGTGAAGACGGGAAATCAACCAACATAGCACTAGGAAGTCTCAAGTGACCATAATAAGAGATGCTTTTAGAGCGTCTGTTAAGAGTAATTGCAAGCAAAGCAAAGGAAATTATTAGAATTAGAAAATGCAGAGGGTTTTGTTTTCCTTTTTTACCATCAGTAATATTCTAGTTGAATGTTGCTGAAAAGGGAATAGAGAAGTGAGACAGTAGCCAAGCAAAGCAAGTATGGATAAGATTCATTTTAATGGACACAACCTGTATTATGGTAACAAATGACACCAGAGAGGAAAGCATCACACAGGCTAAAAGAACGAAACTGCTGGAGACATTTCCATAAGAAAGTAGAGGAGTGAAGGCACAAAGAAAACTGGAAATATCCTGCCTTCAAACCAGGGGTCACTGATCTTAGTAATCAAAGGGATGGTTGAGTGTAGGGAAATGGATAGATGGATACTAAAGACTAAACCCCATCTTAGTCCTTCCATAAGCTTCAATCACATAGGCATGGTATTATTTAAATTAATTTTGGGGACTGGACATACATTTGGACCTGTAGTGCCAGTGAGTCTCTTGAGGAATCCCATATGGTCCCTCAAGCCTGCCATGAATGATTCTTGCGTCCAAAGCCAGGAATAATCTCTGATCACAGCCAGGTGTGACCCCTACAAAAAAAAAAAAAAGCTAATTTATTTATCGTCATAAACATTTTAGTGAATTTAAGGTGAATATCCATCAGGATATGGAAGTGACTTTTTTTGTTCTAAGATAAAGGGACTAATTGACTCATTATTTCTGCTAAACAAATATAATCCTTGTTATTTTTTAATTCCCATGTAGATAGCCCATTTACAGAGCAAGAAATTCATTCTTTAGTCTAGCAGAAATTAAAGCAACTCCAGTTGGTAAATGAGCCTATTCCTTTGGGAACTAGGGTCCAAAGTTTTGCTCAAGCACAAGAAACAGTGTGAGTAAACTCTGTTAACTCAGCATCTAAAATTAAATTAGCTTTAATCAAACTTTAAAATCTACTGTTTGAAAACTTTGCTTTTCCATTAATTAAAGCATTGAAAATTTTGGCAGTGGAAAGAGGCTACATGGTCCAGATGGAAACTCTCTTTTTTGTGAACCACAATAAAATCTCACCTAATAAAAAGACTTTACATAAGCACCAACAAAATCTCTAGACTCTCACTTAGACTCTCACTTCAGCTGGTTTCACAAATATTAGTGCAAACATAGTGATAGATTGCAAATGAACTTGGAGGGCAAAGCCGTCCATATATCATGTTGGGTTAATGGAATTACAGTTAGGGACATTGTTTTTGTTCAGGTTTACAGAAGCCTCAGGATTACAACCAATACCTTCACACTCATCATTCTTGTCTTTGTAGAAAAGGCATCATATACAACAAAGAAAGGTAGACATCTTGATCTTTTCTGCTGATGTAAATGACTACAAGTTGAATACGGTAAAGTGAAAATAAATGCTATTCAGATTCGAATGAAATATGTCAGCACTAACTTTATTAATGCTTTATGTTGATTTAGAAATTTCAGATCGTTTTCCTAAATAGTAAATGTGAATCCTGATAAAATGAAAATTTGGACTTAGTAAATGTATCTGCATTAATGAACTTACCAATGTTGTTTACCAGCATAAGTTTTTTGCTAAAATTAATACACGATTTATTAAATGTTTCTATTGCTTCATAGCATAGTGGGCAGGGCATTTGCCTTGCACGCTGCCGACCCAGGTTCGATTCCTCTGTCGCTCTCAGAGAGCCTGGCAAGCTACTGAGAGTATTTTGCCCTCACAGTGGAGCCTGGCAAGCTACCTGTGGCGTATTTGATGTGCCAAAAGCAGTAACAACAAGTCTCACAATGGAGATGTTACTGGTGCCCGCTCGAGCAAATCGATGAACAATGGGATGATAGTGATACAGTGATTCTATTGCATCATAGAGATTCAAATGAAAGATAAATAATATGCTTATAAAGAGTCCTAATGCTTTGTATCCTTGTCCCACATTTAATTTTTATTCAAGATACAAAAATTGTTTTAAATGTTCGATTTCCTCCTCTGAACAGTCATTGAACTGTCCTACACTGATGCATATCTCATTTTAAAAATTATTTTATTTTTTGTGAATCACCTTGAGATACACAGTTACAAAGTTGCTCACAATTGGGTTTCAGCCATACAATATTCCAACACTGGTCCCTTCACCAGTATACATTATACCACCACCATGTCCCCAGTTTCCCTCCACCCCCACCACCATGCTCCCTCCTTCCCTCCCTCCCTCTCCCTCCCTCTCTCTCTCTATGTCTCTCTGTCTCTCTCTCTCTCTCTTTCCTTTGGGCATTATGGTTTGTGATACAGGTACTGAAAATTTATCGTATTTATCCCTTTATCTCACCTACTTCCGGCACTCAGTTCTTGTCCAGAGATAGAAAATATGAAACTTGATGAGTGTCTCTTCCTCTGATGAAACCACTACAGTCAAATCTATATATGCATATACAAATTTACCTATAATTTGTTTTTGAAATATATGCTCAAATTCAAGTAGGAGACCCTATTGATAAAATTATCTTACATTAAATATTTTAGTAAAAGAACCCTATGTTTATGGGGGATGGGTTTATGGACATGGCTGACTGTGGCCTGCTCCCTGTCTCCACACAATCCTCTGATCTGCCCAGGAGTGCTCCCTGAACAGGGCATGAGGGGTAAGCCCTGGGCATAGGCAGATGAAGTCTCCCCTGAAGAAACAAAACAAAAAAGTTGGTTTAAGAAAAACTACTGATTATATGTATATTTTAAATAGCTTCCTTCTTTGGTGAATTAGTTTAAATAATTGTCTTATCACATTTACTCAGTTGTATTTAGTTGTTATATTTATTCAGAATTTGGCATATCTGTTTAATTATACATTTTAGGGAAAGGTTCTGTTTTTAAAACAATTCTTATTATGTTTGGTTCTTGAAAACACAAAGCACAAAGTACTTTGTTAAATACTTTGGGATCTAAAAATAATGTTAAATTAAATTCTACTATATTATTTATCTCATTTTACAATCTTAGGCTACATGTAAGCCTAAAACTACATTTGTCTGAATCCTATGAAGGTTTGTTGAGAACCAAAATACATTACTTCCTGCTTTCCAACACACACAAGGATGTTCTTTTTAGATGCATGCAATGTAGCTATATGCAGCCAGCAGTCCCCAAATGGAGCTATTTCGATCCTTTTCCATTCTAGATGATTCAACAGGATTAGAAGGTTATCCTCCAAAGCAAAAGGTTCCATTGAGAGTTTCATGAAGCATTTAGACTTAACTCACCTTTGAGTTCATAATATATAAAATTTCTTTCATCAGTTTTGACTTTCCAAATTTTGATATTGTAAGGAACAACATCCATTCTTTTGGCAGGACTTGTTCCAGTTATAACTTATCTAGTCTTTCTTCAGGCACTCATCTTTGGGCAAGAATATTAAAAAATAACGCTGTGTGGTTTTGGTGATGAAATTGTGCTATTTTGCATGATGTGGAAAAGGGTGCTCCCATGTAATGCTTAGGAGGTCGTAAGTTGACTGGTGGTTCAATACAAGGGCATGAGGATGTGATGCTTCTTTGGCCTGTGTTTCTGGGAATCACCCAGCCCACTGTGGCATGGATTGGGCAGAGACAGGAGACCTACAGGGCTGTACTTAGATATGCTGGACCTCCATGTGGTGCCAAGGATCGAACCTGGGTCTACCACAACCAAGCATGTACCTAAATCCCTGAGTATATTCTCTCTCTCGCTCTCTCTGGCACAGGCTCTCTCTTTCCCTCTCTCTCTCTTTCCCTGCCCCCTCTCTTCCTTTCCCTTCCTCTCTCCATCTTCCTCTCTCTCTCCCTCTCCCCCTCTTATCTCTCTTTTTCTCTCTCATACACTTGCACACACACACACACACACACTTTCTCTCCTTCTGCTTTATTTTTATCAGTGGCTTGAATTTGTATCTGTCATATTTATTCTCCTTTTACTTTGTAGTTTTCCCTATATAGTTGATCAGTACATCGTGAAGATTGAACATACAAACCCTGTCTCCTAAACCCTTCATTTGCTTCTTAACATATTAGTATAGGTTGATGGTTCTGTTTTATTTAATGTCTTAAAATCCAGTGCTGTTCTTGTTTCCTATATTGATGTTCAAGTTGTCCCAGATTTTTCCAGTGGGAGCACTTTCAAGCTATTATGTGTGTTCTTTGTTTTTTTTTTTTTACTCCCCTTCATTGTTGCGCTTTTATCTGCATTCTGTCACAAGCATATGTATTGTCTGATATTGTTTTGTGTTTTTACTTACCTCATTCCAGAATCAGCCTTTCTACAGGAAGTTCTGGTTCCTTTAGCAGAGAATAGTTTTTATTTATTTATTTTTGTTTTGGAGCCACACCCAGTGGTGCTCAGGGGTGATTCCTGGCTGTCGACTCAGGGAATAATTCCTATCCATGCTTGAGGGAGCTTAGGTGATGCCGGGGATCTAAACAGGGTCAAATGCATTCAAGACAAGTACCTTAACCCTGGAGTATCTTTTCAGCCCCAAGGTGACTTTATAAGTCACAGTGTGAGTACTTATATACTCAGTGCTGTCGGGGTTTTGTGTCTCTCAATCCTACTAACAGACAGAATAGCATACGCAGGTAGTGGGCCAGTTGATATGGAAATAGAGGCAACATGTATTTATCCAAGCATTTTTATATACGATGGGAAATAAGTTCACAACAGTTTTCCATTAACATAGGATTCATTCTACTATTCCATTTATCTACTGTTTTATGTCTCAGAGAGATCTTTGACTACTGTTGTCTACAACATAAACAGATGCTGAACCCCTGGATTATAACCAACTTTTCATCACTATCATGGCCCACTCCTCTGCTATGTGGAGCCATTCCAACTTGATTTAGATACTGATCGTCCACGGGTGATACTTTCTCATTTTGACTTGTCACAGAATCACCATGTCAAATCATTCCCACATAAGCCCCTCCTCTGTCCGATCAGAGAGACCCGATTGGCGCTAGCCACATCTCACATGCCTTCTGACTTCCCACATGGGACAAAATCTCTGTACAGTCTTCTCTTTTCTGCTGTTGTCAACAACTGAGGGTTTTAGTTCAGTAATTTATGTTGAGCTTGCATCACTTGCATCACTTGTATCACTTGTATCACTTGTCATCCAGTTGCTCATAGATTTGCTCGAGCAGGTGCCAATAACATCTCCATGCATCCCTGTCCTGTGCTAGTATAGCCCAAAGGAATCTGCTCAATCCAGGAACACAAAGAGCCACAAACCATTCATTCATGGTCTTGACAAAGAAGTCTGACCACCTCAGAGGTGGGCGGCCACTCGTTCTTTTGACATACCGTATAACCCACTTGTTAATGGCTCTAATCCAGCAGTCATCTCTAAATTGCATTACGTGTCCAGCTCATCTGATTCCCGATGCCTTGGCAAACCATACACTGTCCCTGATCCTCCATCATCAATGGAGGTCAGAATTCCAGATTCCTTCTCTCACTTGAGTGAAACGTGAGCTATACTCCAGGCTACACTCCAAGCATAGCTCTTTCGATTTCTCTTTGGGAGACACAAATAACATTTTCATTCTGTTTTCATAGGGCCCAGGTCTATGAGGCATATGTTAGTGCAGGAAGAATGGTGGAATCAAAAAGATGTGCCCAGAGCCATTGGTTCTTTATCCTCTTAACTACTTTGATGCTCTGGAAGGCATTCCACGCTGCTCTCTTCCTCCTGCGCAGTTCAGGTGCCAGGTCATTTGTCATGTTGAGTTCTTGACCCAGGTACACATAATTACACATGCTACATTTGGAGATGTTCATTCCATTATTCCATTCATTCCATTCATTCCTTTAAGAGTAAATGGAACTTCGGGAACTAGTCCATTTCTCATGAACATAGTCTTGGTGAGATTCAGCTGCAATCCAACCTTTCCACACTCATGGTCGAAGTCGGCCAGCATTCATGTCACTTGGCTAATGTTTGGTGTTATTAGAACAATGTCATCAGCAAAGCAGAGGTGGTGTAGTTGCCAACCATCTATCTTCACTCCCATTCCTTCCCATTCCAGTCGCTGCATGATGTTCTCAAGGGTGGAACTGAAGAGTTTTGGTGAAATGGTGTCACCCTGCGAACCCCTCTCTTTACGTTGATGATCACTTCCTTGTAGAATGATGAGATCCTGGTGGTGTATCCGTAATACAGCTCGTGGAGTATCCTGATGTACTGATTTTGAACACCCTGTTTGGCTAGGGCTTCAATGACTACTTCAGTCTGAACAGAATCAAAGGCCTTCTTTAAATTGAAGAAAGTTAGAGAGAGTGGCATCTTGAACTCTCGTGACACTTCAATGAGCTTGGTCACCGTGTGGATATGGTCGATCATGCGGAATCCTTTTTGGAACCTGGCTTGCTTGTATGGTTGTCCTTCGTCTAGTGTTCTGCCTATTCTGTTCAGGATGACTCAAGTGAACAACTGGTAGACGACAGACAGCACACAAATAGGGTGATAGTTGCTGATGCCATGGATGTTTCCCTTTTTGTACAACAGATTGGTCCTGCTGGTTTTCCATTGGGACAGAACCTTGCATTTAGACAGGTAGTGTGTGAAGAGCCGAGCCAGTATATCTGCACTGGCGGCAGATTCTTCAGGTGTTGAGTCTGACCTTGCTTTTATTGATGAAATGGAGTGTCAGATTTCAGAAAGGAGAATGCTGAGAATGACATATCCATCCTGCAGAATTCAGTATGTGGGCTGGTGGACGTGACTATCAAAGAGATCAGAGTAGAAGTCATGATAACCTTCTCCATTGCCCTTCTAGAAGATATGATAGATCCATCAGGATGTCAGAGGACAGTCATCTTGGTCTTGTAGTTGGCAAAGGACAGGAGAGCGCTGTGAATACTTTTCCTGGCTTCTGCTGCACTGGCCAACACTGCTGCTCTTCTCTCTTTGAGGTCTTCCTTTATCGCTTCTCTGCACAGCTTTGTGAGCTCTGACATTAGCTTGTGATTGCCTGAGACTCACACCAAATCACCTTGGTGATGAGGTCAACAGTTTTGAAGACAGGAGTCTTAGCAATTGAGCTTGCATGATTTCAATAAATAATTTCAATATTTATTTTAATATTTTTATAGTTAATGGACTATATGTGATAATTCAGGTATCATTAGAGTCTGTCTGTTGTCCTTATTGCTTTTATGACTCATTTGCAATGGCACTCCATTGTTTGGTGATTTTTGAATTGAGTTGATTGTTTCACTTGCAAACTGTGATAATGTTGATTAAATTTATAGAACTTGTTCTAGGAAAAGAATTTTATTTTTTTCTATTTGGAATTAGGAGCATTGCTAATTTAGCCTTCTCTATTTCTTGATACAAGAAACCTGGAACTCACATTGGAGTTTTCATGTTGTCTTAATTCTAGTCTGCAAATAATTACTCAGTTTTTCCAAGTCAACACCCTAAAATCTCTAACACCAACAACTTAAATCAACTCTTCTTGTCTATATTGCTGAAGTTTAGAATCTGCCAGTCTTGCCTTTTGAAGACCATATGCAAATTCTTTAAGATTTCATGGTAAGCCCACAGTTTTGGCTTGACAAATAGCATCATAAATTTTTACTGCCTTTCTAGCCTCAGAATTTTTGCCACTTTCTTAGTCATCCCCTCTTCTTTATATTCTAGAAGTTCTTTTTATTCCAAATTTCTACACATGGTCAAAGTACCTTCTCTTTTTTGAGATGTCTCCCCAACTTCTATGATTCTAGGATTTGATTATGATCCTAGGTGACTTTAGGTTTTCCTCTGCTTAATACTTTAATTTTGTTTAGGTTTTCGGGTCACACCCAGTGATGCTCAGGGTTTACTCCTACACTCAGGAATCACTCCTGGCAATGCTTGGGGGATTCTATGGGGTGCAGGGAATTGAATCTGGGTTGGCTGTGTTCAAGGTTAATGCCCTCCTTGCTGTGTTATCACTCTGGTCCCTTCCCAGTACTCCTAAGCATATCATATATTCAACTCAGCAGCAACGCATTATTTTTATTATAAATCATTTTATGAATATCTCTACAACATAGTGCATCACCCTACCCACAAACTAATTAATTTGCCTTTTGACCACTCAGGTGTGCATTGCTAATTTCTACTGGTGTAAAATAAAACCAGAGTGAATAATGATTAAGTTCAATGTCGACAGGCCTATATATTGTTGCCATTGTTATACAAATAAATAAGGACACAAGTTAATTTAAACAAGAAAATAGTAGTGGATTTGCTTATATACAGATGCCCCAAACAGTTATTAAAGAAGAAACATTCTCAAACACTTTGCAAAATGACTATATGAGTTATGATTATCCTGTTCATTAAAAGAAAAAAGTCCCACACAAACCTGTTTAGTCAGGTTGTAAACATTCAGCTTCCTTTTTAAAAAAATCAATAAAAGTTAATATAAAGTCCAGGAACCTAAATTCTGCAAGAGTGCTGAAGAAAGCACAGTAGCAGACACTAGATGGTAATGGGATAGGTGAATCAAAGCTTGCACATACATACAAACACACAGCTTCCTCCATGAATATTTTCTGGTTGTTTTAATTCTTAGCAGCTTACTTTATTTTATTTTTTATTTTATTTTTTTGCCTTTTGGGTCACACCCATCAATGCCAGGATTTACTCCTGACTCAAGGACTCAGGAATTACTCCTGGTGGTGCTCGGGGATCATATGGGATGTTGAGAATGGAACACGGGTCAGCCACGTGCAAGGCAAATGCCCTATCCAGTCCCAATTCCTTTTTTTAAAATTAATTAATTAATTAATTTATTTATTTATTTTAGCATTTTTTTCAAGTCTCAGTCATACAATGATTAAACACCCATCCCTTCACCAGTGCACATGATCCACCACCAAGAACCCCAGAGACCCTCACTCCCTCTCCTCCTCTGCCTGTGTGGCAGATTATTTTCAATTAATTCTCTCATTGCTATGATAGCATTCGATTTTTGACTGAAAACTCACTATCATTATTTGGAGTTTTCCCCCCAATAGTCACACCTGTCTGAATGGCATCATTAGATCGTATGTTTTCTATTGTTGATAACAAAGAGCATATGATGTTGCACGGTCGTGAAATTGGCCGCCTAATTTTGGGATTCTGGTATTAAGTCCAGGTGTTTCTGCCAGCAGCTGCTGCATTCCGAGATTGGCTTGTGTGCCTCTGGGATCATGTCTGTTCAGGAGCGGGGGAGCTGTTCATGGGAGGCCACTGGGGTCTCATTTGGGCTGGAAGCAGGGTCAATTCTGTCCCCCCCGCCCCATCGCGAGATTCCCCATGCGTCCCATCCTTGCAAGCTCCTACCTCTCTGTCCAATTGGCACTAAACGGTGGTGCTTGCCATGCTTCCAAGAGGGGCAAAGGATGAGGACAGAAACCATTTCCCTCCCGTCCAGCCCCAATTCTTAGCAGCTTAAAACTGATGAAACAGGAAGCTTCTTTAGCAATGGCTTGGAATACCATCAGAGATTCTCATTGGGTTTTTCTTCTATATAAGAATCCACCCACGTTAACTAACTTCTGCTTAGTTTTCCATTGAGAATACATTTTATTATTTTCTTCACCCAATATAGCTTGTGTATATGAGCATAATAGCTCCTTGCGCTGTAACTCCATTCTTCATGTGGCCTTCTCTCTCAATAAGCATGGGCAAAATCAGCCTTTCACACACTATCTTTTATTCATCATTTACATTTTATTTCTATTCCTATGTAAGAGTCGACTATTAATTTCCTGTAAGTTAATAGGAGATGCCGAAAGGCTGTATGCAGTGTACCAAGTTGCTCTCCTTTAGAGCTGTGCTGTTTCTCAGCTTTGCCCTTATTATTTACAGCTTCAATAGTCACTGTTAAGTCTTGCTCAGAATGAACCATAAGAGATTTAGAGCAACTCTCTTTAAGAATAGATATAACTCAATACAGTTTAATATAAAAGGATATAGAAAATCTATTCAGAGTCCAACCCAGAAGATTAAAAAAGTGAAAATGCACATAATTTTATACAGAAGGAATTTATGTATTTCTTATGAGATTATCAAAGAATTTTCTAGTTAACAGACTACGCTGAACTAATAGGCCATCTTGATAAAAAAAAATCGCAAAAATATTTTGCATGTAAATTGAACTCATGTTTAAAGTCGATCACAAGTGATGCAGTAGACGTAGAAAGTGCCTGCAGAAATTATTGTTCATGATGGATATACGGTACAGTTGAATGGATTTTGCTTAACAAATGTTAAAGATTTTCATTGTTGTTTCTGAACATTTACCAAAGAGGCAGAAATGCATTCCGCAAAACTTAAAGTGACATGATTTTCTCTGAAGTACCAATGATGCCATACAGACTTTTTCAGAGGTCACATCCACCAGTGCTGGGAGTGGAGGGACCTTAAGTCATGGGATGGAACTCAGGGCTTTTCATATGCCAGGCATGCCCTTGGCCACTGGGCTTATCAACCTGCCCTAGTCCAGAGATTGTGTAGATATTCTCTTCCACTGCTTACTAACTAGACACATTTTCTCCAATAAAAGGACTGTAGAAGTGGCAGCAGGGCAGGGGGCAGCTGTAGGACTAAATCCCTTTTCTGTTTTGTTCTTTTGGGGCCATACTTGTGAGCTGGGCCTACTTCTGGCTCTGCTCAGAAGTGACCCTGGAAGTCCCCAGTAAATTATGTAGAGCAAAGGGTCAAATGAAAAACTAGGGTTGGTCACATGTAAGGGAAGTTATTTACCATGTGCCATCTCTCTGGGACTGGAGCGATAGCACCGCTGGTAGGGAGTTTGTCTTGTATGCAGCTGACCCGGGTTCGATTCCTCCGTCCCTCTCAGAGAGCCTGGCAAGCTACTGAGAGTATCCTGCTCACACGGCAGAGCCTGGCAAGCTCCCCGTGGTGTATTCGATATGCCAAAAACAGTAACAACAAGTCTCACAATGAGACATTACTGGTGCCCGCTTGAGCGAATTGATGAACAATGGGACGACAATGCTACAGTGCTACTATTTCTTTGGATCCCCAAATGATATATTTTTATTTCTATTATACATACTCAAGTGTGTTTTTTTTTTTGGAAATGTGACATGAACCT
Organism: Sorex araneus; assembly: GCF_027595985.1. NCBI lineage: Eukaryota > Metazoa > Chordata > Mammalia > Eulipotyphla > Soricidae > Sorex > Sorex araneus. Next base: position 444,520,928 of record NC_073302.1, read on the forward strand.
ATTCCATAGTTTTGTGTTTGTATATATAAAATGCGGCCAATCATAGTACTCATTTTATAACATCACATAAATGAGAAAATATAGGTAAACTTGTCACAGGATAAGAGCTAACAAGTAAGTCTTTATCTCCTTTGCTGAAAAAAAAAAGCCTATGGAGTGATGTACCCTCCTCTCTCTGGGGAATTAAGCATCTACTCTTCCCCTTTTCGAGTGAACAGTTAAGGTCATTAGCATCTGTAAGTTCATTTAATGTACATTGTCTTAACACTGAGCTCCTGCATCTTCTGTGGCTCAGGCTCTTTCTCCTGGTATCAGATGGTTTTAATACAGGGCAGAGCAAACACTGAGCTTTACCCTGGCCAACAGAAAGCACAGTCTCCATTGCCTGGATCTCTATCTCTGCTTAATCATGTGTTTGTTTAAAAAACAGACAAGAAAGAAAAGAAAAGAATCCAAGTATTGAAGATGTGTTTTTAAAAATTCCAAAAAGGACATTATTTCCTCACTACAAATCATCTCAGGCAAATCCAGCCTTTTTGGCATCGAAGCCTTTTCAGCTGGAGCAGGATAGGCTTGAAGGTAGTTGGGGTGGGATACGGGGATTTGGAGTTGGGGACGAGGTGCGATTTATTTTGGTGTCTTCGGTTGCTTCACTTTAGCAAAAATAAATGGCTCTGGCTTCCTTGCAGTGTCGGATAAACATTTTAATGGAGCAGTAATGTCTAGTTCTTTCAAGTAGGATTAACTTCTGTCCATAAAGAGCCAACAACTGTCCTAAACTATTGAGATTTGACTGCGGACAGAATTCAGAGCAAGAGCAAATTGAGCAAATATAAATTTCTTATCAGTCCTTGGGGGCTGGAGCGATAGCACAGCAGGTAAGGCATTTGCCTTGCACGTGGCTGACCAGGGTTCGATTCCCAGCATGCCATATGGTCCCCCGAGCACCTCCAGGAGTAATTCCTGAGTGCAGAGCCAGGAGTAACCCCTGTGCATTGCTGGGTGTGACCCAAAAAGCCAAAAGAAATTTCTTATCAGTCCCCCCTCATTTTTGGAGGGTAGGGTGGGTAGTTCTGGAGGACCGTGGCCTTACTCAGCGGTGTGAGGGCCTCTTGCCAGCCATGTGCTCAGGTATGGCCCCAGGTGATGCTGGGATTTGAGCCAGCACTATGGCTGCAGCTGTCCCTCCTATGCTACCCTCCAGGCCCGGAAGCTTCTCATCATTCACATTCTGGACCCGGGCTGGAGCGATAGCACAGCGGGTAGGGTGTTTGCCTTGCACGCGGCCGACCCGGGTTCGATTCCCAGCATCCCATATGGTCCCCTGAGCACTGCCAGGAGTTATTCCTGAGTGCATGAGCCAGGAGTGGCCCCTGTGCATCACGGGGTGTGACCCAAAAAGCAAAAAAACAAAAACAAAACACATTCTGGACCACTTGACCTGAAATCGAGGTGATGGAGTCACTGGGTTAGTTCAAGATACATGTTCTAGTCATGACTCCTCAGAGCAAAGCATTTTCTTTTCTTTTTCTTTTCATATTCTTGTGTGTCTGACCTTGCTTTGTTGTTCTCTATCTCTTAAACTCTTATTTTCCTATATAAAAAATAATAAAGAGAGTTGACCTCTGAGTGAACCTGACTTAGAGTTGCCAGGTAGCACACAGGATGCCCAGTTCAATTTGAATTTCACGTAAACTTCCAGCAGTGTGTTAGGAGAAACATATTTCTTATAATTTAACTTTGGATCCTATGTTTTTTTTTTGTTTTTTTTTTTTAATCAGATGGAGTCTCAGGTCTTGTTATTGATACACCTTTACAAATCAGAACTGACTTGTACAAAAACTGATTTTTTCATATTTAGTTTTGTTTCTTCTTACCAGGCAAAATGTCAACTATTCTCCTTCAATTTGAATTTAGTTGGCTTTCTGGTTTTCAATTGCTTTACTATTTTTTTTTTCCTTATTGACTCTGTCTCTTTTTTGACAATATAATCAGCTTCCTCTGTTCAATGCCCAGGTTCTTTGTTTTCCTACTTCAGCATTTTCCCTTTTACCATCCGTTTTACCAATCTTTTTTCCATTCATTTTTGGAAGGATTCCTAAGATATTATTAGCACTCTATCTTCTCTAACTGAAAATGCTGATTAAGTATCACATAAAGCTTTAATGCCCAACATGATTCTACTGATACACTTTCTTCGCCTGATTTCATGTTTTAGAGGACAAGATCATCGCTTTATTGTGCATGTCCAGAATTCCATGATAAAGTTTAGGGGGGCTTTGGCCTGACTCAAACGTGTTGGAGGCTACTTCCGGTCCTGTGCTCAGATGTGATCCCTGGAGGTTCTCAGCAGACTACATGTGATACTGAGATTTGAACCAGATTACGGCTGTAGCTGTGTGCCAAGCAAATGCTGTACCTCCTATATTTATATACTATTTATATATAGATATCTTATTTATATATTATAATCCTATAGCTTACAGCATGGATTTCTTGTTTCAAGTAAATTCTCTGAGACTGGGTGATAGTATAATCGGTAGGGCTTTTACCTTGCATGAAGTCAACCTGGGTTTGATCCCTGGTACCTGATATGGTACCCTGTGCTCCCCCGGGAGAGATCTCTGAGAACATGCCAGGCATAAACCCTGAGAACAGGCAGCTGTAGTCTCCCTAAAAATGCCCACCACCACCAACAGAGAAGTAAAATCCTTGTGCATATCCCCTGGTATCATTGGCAACAAGATAGAAAGTTTGAGATCCCTTTGGCTGGTACCTTTTTCAGATTTCACCCTTTCCAGATCTGGCTGCACACCACTACCAATTTTACAGATTTTATTCCAGGTTGGCCATCCCACGTTCCCTCCCCTCCTCTCCCCTCCCTTCCTCTCCCTTTCCCTCCCTTCCCCTCCTTTCCCCTCCCTCCCTCCCTCCATCCCTCCCTCCCTCCCTCCCTCTCTCCCTCCCTCCCTCTTTCCTTCCTTCCTTCCTTCCTTCCTTCCTTCCTTCCTTCCTTCCTTCCTTCCTTCCTTCCTTCCTTCCTTCCTTCCTTCCTTCCTTCCTTCCTTCCTTCCTCTCTCCTGGCTCTACACTCAGGATCACTCCTAGCAGGGCTCAGAATACCATATGGTGTGCCAGGGATCAAACCCCACCAACCCCGGGCAAGGCAAGCATCTTATCGCCATACTCTCTGGCCGCTGGCCATAGTTTCTCCTCTTTGAATCAAATGCAAATTTGTCCATTTGTTATTCCTTCTTTGGTGTACAGCCCCCTTCCAGTCATGCCCTTCGTCCATATTTCATTAGATAAAATATTCTATCTGCTAAACAAGAGTCATCGCTATGAACTGGCCCAGCCAAGCCTTAAGTCTTGTCTACTCTGCACTTTGTGAAATACAAGGCAATAACCATCTGTGCTTAGAAATTTAGGTGTTTCCCCCTCACACGCACCACCAGTCGCTGATAAGATGCTCTCTTTGATCAACCCATTCATTTCCCAGGCTACCATTCCAGGCTATCTCAACTCCAAACATTCACTTAATTAATGTAATTGTAACACAATTGAAACAGAGGACATCTAAATGCTATACTAGATGCTTCAGTTTTGAAAGATTAAATGAATTTTTAAATATCAGTTTCATCATATTTTAAAATGAATATAATAATCCTTATCTAACAAGCTTGCCAAAAGGTTTATATATGTTAATATCTTATTACTGACAATTCATGGTGTCCTATATCAAGTCATTAGGTATGGAATTCTTTTGTATTTTTATGCACACTAGATATGGCATTCTTTTCCTATAAAGTAATTTCATAATTGGAAACAATATTTGAAAGATACTAAATAAAGAGACTATGTAAGATTTTAGTATATGTTTAAATATGCTATTCATTGAGATTTTTGCAAAATACAGTAATCATCATCATCATCATCATCATCATCATCATCATCATCATCATCATCCCGTTGATCGTCAAATTTCTCAAGCAGTCTCAATAACTACTCTATTTGTCCTAGCCCTGAGATTTTAGAAGCCTCTCTTTATTCATCCTTCCCAATGATGCCGCATTGGAGGCTCTTTCAGGGTCAGGGGAATGAGACCCTGCATTGTTACTGATTTTGGCATATGAATACACCATGGGTGTTTTTGAGGCTCTCCCATGTGGGCAGGAAACTCTCAGTAGCTTGCCAGGTTCTCCCAGAGGGAGAACTAGGCTATAAGATGTCGCTTCCGGGAGCTTCGTTTTAAGTCTCTGGATGTTGTCCGTTGGTGGGTTTACACAGTGCCTGGAGCAGTCCTGGGTTTGACTGCCTAGCTACTGGAAAATGGGAAATCTGGGCAGAAGAGGCCCAATCCTGATCCAAACAGGCTTGGAGGTCTCAGCCCTGGGTCCCAGACACCTAGGTTTCTCTGCTGGTACCTTTATGTGTGAGGCTCATCCGAACATATGGAGAGGGGCCTTGAGCATGGCTGTGGCTAGGATCCAGAGGTCTTGGGCTACGGGAGCTCTGCTCAGAGCAGGGAGGGAAGCTGGAGCCCACCCCCTCTCGAGGGGCCCCAGGGAAGACAGCCAGGTGCACGAGCAAGAGATTCTCTCACACACAGTAATAATAGCCTTTATTTGCCAAGAAATAATTTTGTTATGTAACATAACTATATTCATTTCTAGATACAAAAGTTTTATTCTAACATCAAATTTTGTGAAATCTTATTAACACTTTTTTTCTGAGACTGCATTATTCTTTGTCTCCTTAAGAGTCATGTCAATGTCTGTAATTTTATTGTAAATCTGTATCTTATTAAATATAACACTGCTCTATTCCACACTACTCTTGGATTTTTTAAAATGGAAATTGACATTTTTTTGTCCCTTATTACTTTTCCATTTGTTGTTGAGAGTTAGGATTTTACAGTCGTTCCCTTACTCTGCTACTGCCTTACCCCAAATAATTTCCAATTCTTTATCAAAATTTTCAAAATTAAGAAAAACTACCTCCTTGATATATTTTAAGTGATTTTTAAACTGTATGGACAATGACAAAGGATCCCTTGACCCAATGGCTAGAGTACCACAAAATTAATTTTTAATCTATGGTTCTTATTCTTAAATAGAGGTTTTAGGATGCACATTTTTATGACATTGGGGAAAGTAAAGATAGTGAGTAGTTACATAAGAAACCCATGTAATTGTTAATCTACTCTATTACCAAAAGATGGAATATTAATAAGAAATGTGAATATTATTAAGCAACATTGTGGGATTGTAAACTGGAGTAGATACTGTGGACAGCAGTACGAAGTCTCCTCAAATAGTTCAAAACAGAATCACTATACTCCTTAGTGATTCCACTAATTTGCAACCCCCATACTTACTCTGGCATTATTTATAAGTTAAGTGCTCCTCTATGATGAAGGGAAACATTAATTCCTTCCTGTGCAGCTCTAAGAATGATGAAATCTTTCTGTCTGCAGCAAAGTAGGTGGAACTGGAAGGCATCATAGTAAGTGACTAAGTGACAACAAGAAGGACAAATACCACATGATCCACTCACCCGTGACCTATAGAAAACAACACAAGGAAATAGACAATGTCAGATGATGACAAACCCTTGGACTGAGATTTTCAAGCAGGGCAGTGCTGGCTTTAGTAAGAGAGAGTGAATATTTGGACTAGGGGTGACTTAAGCAGACAGCGATACAGATCTTGGGCTCTTTGGGATGATGAGGTGCATTGACTTTACTCAAAAACGTTGGGCCTTAACACCATTCAAGCCGTCTTACCATAGACTATTATTAAGATAAATAAAATTAATCATTTGAATAAAATATATTTATTAAAAATTTGTTTCTTTTACTCAGCCTTCTTCCATTTATCTGCCATCAATCCTTCTTTTCTTCCTTTTCTCCTCCCATATTTTCTACCTTCTGTTTTTCCATTATTCCACCCAGTTTGCCTTCCATCTAGGCATCGTTGTATCCACTTTTGCATCCATCTGTGCATCCACATATTGTTGAATCATAAATTCAAACGTATCACAACTGATGGAATACACACAGACCTTGAGGGCATTATTGTGGTGAGTGATATGTATAAAAACTATGTACCTCTTTTGTACTGATACCTCTGAGTACTGATACCTCTCTGATACAAATAAATGATCAGCAGTTTATTGTGTGGGGACTGGGGATGGTAGAAGATGACTAAAGAGATACAAAGTATAATTGTAAATTATGAAATAAATGTCATGGAGTTATAAGGTATGACTAAGCAAAGTGCTATCTTGACTTTGCTGGAAAATACATATATTTAAAGACAGTTTCTTCATTATAAGGGGTTGCTGAGTCACTTAGATTCAAGAAATCCAGTTCTAGTAATGACATTTTATAGAGAAAAAGAAGAAAGGAGGTCCATAAAGACATTTCTGGTTTAAGATTATTAGGCAAATCACAAAATGGATTTAAGTCCTATTGCAGGAAATAACCCATTTTAGAATATAAGTTCCAAACCCAAGCAGAGAACCTACTTCCCAGAACAGATCTTAAAATATCATGAATGTTACTTAGAAAATATGCTCAAAATTTTTATCTGAGATTCTACTTTGTAGGAGAGTTGTATTATATTTTGCAAATACACGCTGTCTCACGATAGATTTGGGACATTTTCCTTCTCTTTCTAGGTTTTGCCTTTTTCACAAGTTTTTTTTTTTAATTTTGATGTAGACAAATTCCACGACTGTTGATACAATTCTAGAGTTAACATTAGTAAGAAAACAAAGCTCCAATATTAAAATCAATAAGTATAAAAGAACACATTTTTATGTGAAAATGGTTGTATCTGATCACAGGCTTGTTAGTCCTTGTCTAAGAAATTATTAAGACGTCTATTGTTAGTTGAGTCACCCCACCAGGGCACCCCAGAATTTTTAACCGCTGAGACCAGTGTTTTCATGAATTTAAGCTTCTTGGTGTGCGTCTCCTTGGAGATTTAATCTGGAATCAGCAGAGCAGGACCAGGGGTAAAACAACATGACAGCAGCTGTTCACAAGTTTCTTTTATGTATGTTTTTCACTTTGAAAAATCACTCAAAATTTCTGAATCTCAGTTACTTCATCTATGGAACAAGAAAAATAATTTCTAACCCAAATGAAATAACAGCCTAAAATATAATTTCTAGAGTCTTCCGAGAGCTTTAACTGAATCAAAATTAACTGATTATATTTAAGGACATTGTGGGTGACTTTTGTGAAGTAGAAAAAGACTCCAAGACTGAGTCAAGTTCTCTTGACTTTCCTAGAAAAAGTTAGGCGAGAAAAACTTTGAAAAGATTCTCTTGTATCACTTGTCATTCCTTTGATCTTCTATTTGCTCAAGCGGGCGCCAGTAATGTCTCCTTTCGTTTCTGTTGCATGCTAGTGTAGCCCAATGGTATCTGTTCGCTCCAGGAACATGAAGACCCTCAAACCATTTGTTCAGGGTTTTGACGAATAAGTCTGACCATCTCGTAGGTAGGTGGTCACGGGATCTTTTGACATCCTGTGGAATCCAGTCGGTAACAGCTCTAGTCCAGAGGTCATCTCTAAATCACATTACATGTCTGGTCCATCTGATTTTCGATGCCTTGACAAACGAGACAGAATCCCTGATTCTTGACCATCAACAGAGGTCAGAACTCCAGATTCCTTCTCTCACTTAAGTGAAACGTGATACTCCAAGCATAGCTCTTTCAATTCCTCTTTGGGATATCCAAATACCATTCTTATCCTGTTCTCATAGGGCCCAGGTATTTTAGTGTAGGAATAACGGTGGAGTCAAAAAGATGTGCCCAGAGCCGGAGGTTCTTTGTCCTCTTAACAACTTCTTTAACACTCTTGAAGGCATTCCACCTGCTCTCTTCCTCCTGCAGTTCTAGGGCCAAGTCATTCCTCATGTTGAATTCTCAACCCAGGTACACATAGCTGCTGCATTTGAAGATGCTTATTCCATTGAGAGCCAATGGAACATCAGGTACTAGTTCGTTTTTCATGAACATTGTCTTGGTGAGATTCAGCTGCGGTCCAACCTTTCCACACTCATGGTCGAATTCGGCCAGCATTTGTGCCGCTTGGCTAATGTTTGATGTTATTAAAATGATTTATTAAAATGATGAAATCAGCAAAGTGGAGGTGGTATAGTTGCTGACCATCTATCTTCACTCCCGTTCCTTCCCATTCCAGTTGTCAAATGATGTTTTCAAGGGTGGCACTGAAGAGTTTGGGTGAAATGCTATTACCCCGTCGAACCCCTCTCTCTACATCAATGATCACTTCCTTGTGGAACAATGAGATACTGGTGGTGAATCCATAATACAGCTTGAGGAGGATCTTGATGTACTGAGTTTGAATGACCTGTTTGGCTAGGGCTTCAATGACCACTTCAGTCTCAACAGAATCAAAGGCCTGCTTTAATTCAGTGAATGTTAGACAGAGTGGCATCTTGAACTCTCTCTAAACTTCACTGAGCTTGGTCACTGTGTGGATATGGTCGATCGTGCTGAATCCTTTTCGGAACCTGGCTTGCTCACATGGTTTTCCTTTGTCTAGTGTTCTCCCTATTCTATTCAGGATGACTCGAGTGAACAACTTGTAGATGATGGACAACAGGCAGATTGGGCAATAGTTGCTGATGTTGTGGATGTCTGTCTTCTTATACAACAGAACTGTCCTGCTGTTTTCCATTGGGATGGAACCTTGCATACAGACAGGTAGCATGTGAAGAGCCGAGCCAGTGTATTGACAAGTACTGGCAGCAGATTCTTCAGGTGTTTGAGTCTGACCTTGTCTGGACCTGGTGCTGTATATGTCTTTACTGACGAAATGGTGTGTCAGATTTCAGAAAGGAGGATGTTGGGAAAGACATATCCATCCTGTGGAATTTGGTATGTGGGTAGGTAGACATGGCTGTTAAAGAGATCTAAGTAGAAGTCATGAATAATCCTCTCCATTGCCCTTCTGGAAGATGTGATAGATCCATCAGTACGTCTGAGGACAGTCATCTTGGTCGAAGGACAGGGGAAGGACAGGCGAGTGTTGCAAACACTTTTCCCAGTTTCTGCCGCATCAGCCACACTGCTGCCCTTTTCTCTTTGAGGTCTTCCTTTATCACACAACAGAACCTGCCAAGCTACCAATGGCATATTCGATATGCCAAAAACAGTAACAACAATGGACCTCATTTGACTGACATATAATAGTCCCATAGTGGAATTATTTATATTATCTTTTATCAGTCATGCTCACATTTCTTAAAACATATCATGCACACCCCCTATACAACAATGAGCTCAGTTTACATGATCACCTATGATATAATTCAATTATTAACCCTGTATTATAGTTAATAGAACTTAGACTCAACTAAGGAAGCCGGCCTCACATCTGGGGGAAAAGGCAGCTGGGACAGAGAAGGGACCACTAGTGAATGATGCTTTGTGGGCTTGATTAGAATGGGCAAAGCGTGCTGAAAGTAGAGTATGGACCAAACATGATGGCCAGTTAGTACCTGTATTGCAAACCATAAGACCCAACAAAGAAAGAGAGAGTAAAAGGGAATGTGCCTGCCACAGAGGCAGGGGTGTGGGGGTGGGAGGAGGGATACTGGGAACATTGGTGGTAGAGAATAGGCATTAGTGGAGGGATGAGTACTCGATCATTATATGACTGAAACATAATGACAGTGATTCTTAAAAAAAAGAGCTGGGCTTTAAAAAATAATTTTCTTAAAAATGTAAGAATGGAGCTGCCATGTGATCCAGTGATCCCACTTCTTTGCACCCACAAACACACAAAAATACTAATTTGGCTTAATAAGTTGTATTTGTACACAATTGAATATGATGCACCTGTAAAAAAAATAAAAATCATGCAGTTTACTGCATCACAAATGAAACTGTAGAATGTAATGTTATGCAAAGTAAATCAGAATAAGTACGAGCACTGCATTATCTCCCTCATCTGTGGATGTAGAAAGATAAAAGAAGAGAACTGACAGTATTGAATGATGATAATACCTTGACCCTGGATTACAGAACTTATAGATAAACAGTGGTGGGGAATAAAGATTGAGCGGGAGATGACAGAGGACCAGTGGGAGTGTTGTGGGCACTTTCACTATGTACGTCATGACCATAAATTTGACACTCTTGAGACCACATTACCTAAACTATAATTGAAGTTTTAACTGTGAAAGAGTAATAAACCTATGTACCAAGGGTAATGAGTACAAGAACGAAGCCAACAAAACCCTTGTTCTTACAGTCAGAGCTCGTGGAAAGGGCCTTGTTCCTGGCTCATGACCAACACATGTTTATGTGTCCTGCCATGTTTAATCATGGAACAATATTAAGGTTTCAGCATTGATTCGAGTATTATCTCTGGTATCATTCTCTAAGTAATCTCATATCAAGGATTGTGCTGACAGAGCCAAGGATTGTTGGACATCTTTTTCTTCCCTGGTCTCTAGTTTTCTATTTGACCCATGGGACACTGAGGAATTGCCCCAACCACTTATTCAGTGGGAAAATAGGGTTCATTCCTCATTCTCTGTAACTGCATGTTAGGGGGGAGTGTCTGCTTTTTTAACCTTTTGTATCCTGAATTTCTGACCTTTGCCATGTTGTATTTAATGAGCCATACAACGCCAGAACTGTGTCAGATGCTTGTTTATCTCTCCGCTTCCATGATATTCTTATGAGAATGAGAGTTACTGGTTTATAACACAGAACTTGTTTATCCCTGGGGATTCGGAAGAAACTTTTTGTGACTTCTTTTCCAAAGAAATTTTCTTGTGACCCAGAAGAAATTTCATAACTCTTGGAAAACCCTAGGATCAGCAGAAGGCTGGTATTTTCCTCTAACAAACTGTTCTGGAAGCTTTCTATAACGCAGTATACAATGCAGCATCCATTGCTATATTCAAATACCAAAACCATAGGTCTAATACCTCTAAAATTTTACTGGAATAAAAAAAGAACATGTATAATGAAGCAGCAGTATAAAACTGAAATGCAACTCTAAAAATAAGAGCAAGCCTATAGTTTTAGAGTTTCAGTCATTTATTTATCTTCTTATTTTAAGAACTTTAAATAACTTTTTATTCACTTGTTCTCACTGAAAAAGAAATAAGATAATGGAAAATTTCTTATTTTTTTACTTAAAATGAATCATTTTAATATTACAACCATATGATTTTCTATTTTTAATCATGTAGAGAAAATAAGCATTGATTCACTTGAATAACTTCAGGGTTTACATGCTTTCTCGTGCTGCATATATTTAAGCTCATTCTAAATATACAGTTTGACATCTTAGAATCTGAGGTATTGACTTTGGGCAAAAGTTAAGCCAGTTTTTTTTTATATTCTCATTGGAAGCAGTGAATTGAAACGCTGTAATCTCCTCTAGAACTATCTTCTATTTCATGTTTCAGCAAAGACTTAATTGTTCTTTGAAGAATTTCTGACTCTAAAAATGGTGGCAATTCATATTCCAACAAAATATAATTATCTTGCTCAGAAAAGAGAAGATGCATAGAATTGCCCTTATTCTAAAATTGTAATTAAAATCATATATTGGCAGCACATGTGAACAATTTAGACATAAAATTATGATGGCAAAAACCTGCAGCATGGAGAAAGTGAGCGTCAATAATAATCCTCTACCAGGCAGAGGGACTTCTGTTTGTTTATGTTTATTCATTTTGGCAGATTGAATCTCAGTAGCAGCAATCTGTACTTCACCTCTTGGTCAGCCTTCTTTATCAGCATCAGTATTTGCTTGCAGTACTAAATACTGCACTTTATGCTTTGGGTAACACTTATTTTCAAATGATAAGTTAATTATGTTTAATTTTGCATTATGAAATTTTGATTATGAAAATCTCAGATTTTCATAACTTCATGTTAAGTAGAAATTGCTTGACTTGGCAAAAACTAGAGAATGATAAACATCGAGATACATTTTATAATGCAGTTACCTTTCATTCCTTTTGCATTGTAAAGGAAGTGTGGCATGCGGTTTCAGGAAATTATGTCGCCAAGATTTAGAACTCATGACGCATGTATGCTGGGGTAAGGACCAAGGGAGGAACTTTCAGACTAGTTGCTTAGCAAACATCAAATCTCACTTTCTTACTGTATAATGGGTCCTCTGATTATAGGGAAGGAAGACTTGTCATCTTAAAGATGTTGAGGGCTTGTGACATCTAGCAAAGAAACTATTCCTTGTCCTTAGACTGAAAACCATAAATCCCTACTTGAAGTTGTGGTGTTGATTATTACATTTACAAGGGGACAGTTGTTCTTGATCCAGGGACATAAAATATTACACATATCCAGGAGACAAGCCTTTTGGTGTCCCAAGTGTTCCATCCTAGGTGGAAGGAGATGGCTGTGGCAGAAGTCCCCTGCCATGGTGGTGGTCTTCTCACAGAGGACATGTCCTCTTGTGAAAATCCCACATGACAGTGCCTGCCCAGGGCCAATCATCGGGAGGGACTGGACTGCAACTGCCAGCCAGCCTCACTATTTTGCTATTTTTTTCAGTCTAAGGCAGCTCAAAAGAAAAAGACAGAGTAGGATAAAGGGTCATCCTCACGACCCCTCTACTGGGTCAGAGATGAAGAAACATTAAGGATTCTCTTCATATGGCATGTTGACAGAAACAGGAGTGAATTGGCTCATCGTTGGATTTAAGCCAAATGAGGACTCCGAGTGTGACCTGTCCAGCGTGGTCAGGATCTCCAGAGTACAGGGTCCCGGGGGTGGCAGAGACAGCACAGTAGATGCTTCCTACTGTGACACCTTTCATGTCTTTTTCAGCATCTCTCAGTGTGAAGTGCTAGAAAGTACTCAGAAAGAGGTGATTTAATTAGAATAATGAGCTCAACTGGGGATGCCCAGTTTAACATCTTGTTTTAGCTTCTTGAGGGGTCCCTCTGGGGGCTCCAGGGCCCATCTATGGCAATTCTCAGACAAGTGGGCAGATGGACCCATTCTCTGAAATGTATTGACTTCTCAGGCAGTCACATAATTTAACATCTCTGGGTTGTTTTATCTGACATCAGCAGTTTGAAGATTTCATAGAGTTAAAATAGGTAAAATAATGCCGCAAAGTACCTGGTACTTTTCTTTCTTTGTAATTTTCTCCAAATCTATGGATATGGTGCTGTTCAATTTCAGATCATTGAACTTCCCACGTGATTCTCGGGGGACCATGTGAGACCACAGAGCACCCTAACTATGTTATTGTCTCTTTGAGCCCCAAGACGAACATCTCAGTATTATATTGGGTAAAGGCAATTATGAAAATGTGTTATTTTATGAATCTATTATGGATGCTATATAAATAAGTATGGTGGAGGAAAGAAATAAGAAGAGGAATAGATTTATAAACGAACTATAAAAAATATCTCCTCTCTAGTGAAATCACTCAAAACAGTGACCAGTCCTGACTATGGAAAAGAATTCATATTAAAAAAAATTACACTTTAATCAAGTTGTCTCAGTAAGTGCTCAGTGGAGCCATACATGATCTTGTTTTGCTTTGTTTTGAGTTTTTTGCTTACACACAGGCAATCTCGAAATTGTGCTCCTTCTAGCTTGTTCTCATGCAACTGGTGGGAATGTTCAGTCTTCTGGACATGGAGATTTCTTCCCTAGATGTACAGGTCCTTTTAAGGCCCGCTCTCCATTAGAACAGTCAGCACATCGGAAAGAAGAGACCATGAAGAATATTCATACTGCAAAGCTGCTTAAAGTACATCTAGGGCACTCCACATTTGGAGGATGAGAGCACTGAGTTTGGAGAAGGTAGAGGCCAGTTAGACTCTTGATATCAGTGGAGGTTCTTGAGATTCTTGATATCAGTGGAGATTGGTAGGGGTGATAGGGAATTCTTTCCCCTCTCTCAGGAAGTCTCCGTACGTGTAGTGGAAAGACTCAAAAAGCTTTAGTCTCACAGCCCATTACTTGCTTCCACTTTTCCTTTCTAGAATTGCTTTGCCTTCTCTAACCAAGCTGTTCAGGTTTCACAGTGGCACAGAGAAGAGCTGTGGGTTGCTTTTAAATTTTTTTTTTTTTTTTGCTTTTTGGGTCACACCCGGCAATGCACAGGGGTCATTCCTGGTTCATGCACTCAGGAATTACCCCGGCGGTGCTCAGGGGACCATATGGGATGCTGGGATTTGAACCCGGGTTGGCCTCGTGCAAGGCAAATGCCTTACCCGCTGTGCTATCACTCCAGCCCCCTGTGGGTTGCTTTTAATAACCAGAGACAACTAGAGATTGTAACTAGAGAGTCTTGCCTTAGAGAAATAAAGGGATACAAGTCACAGATTATATTGAGTGTGAATTTTAATAGTTTTCTTCTAGAAAAATGAACATAATGGGCTATAGTTCCAAACATACCTTTGAATCCATTCTATGAAATGTATTGATTTCTCATGGAGCCACATGATATAACTTCCCTGGATTATTCTATCACTTATTACTGTATCTGGCATCAGTAGTTTGAGGATTACATAGAGTTAAAATATGGGAAATAATGCTAGGAAGTGTCTTGTACTTTTCTTTCTTTGTATTTTTCTCCAAACCCTAGTGTTAATAATTTTTGTAATATATAACTAATATAGTCTCTTTCTTTTGCATTACTAGTTACCATTTTTAAGTACTCTATATTATAAAAACAGAGAAATTTCCATCCTACATGGAAATAACACTAAAAAATGAGAGACATATAAAATAATACTTTTCTAAAAAAATAAAAGGAAAAATACTAAGAAATGCAAATTTAAGTACTAGTTTTTCAGGGATTAAAATTTTATACAGGACAACATTCGATGAAAAATTCTCTAATAGAGAATTCATTAAGCAAATATAAAACAGTGCTTATATGACTTTGCTAATGTTTCTTTGCTGGTTTTTAAAAAGCCTACAATGAAAGACAAAAATTTAATCTTAAAAGGGAATCAAAATAATGGATTTTTTGTTTATGTAGTAGGTTTCCCATGGTAGAGAACTATGTAATCAATGTAAGGATTAAATGTATACAATCTAGACGTGTGGAAGTTGCTCTATACATTATATTACTTAACCTAAATCTTAGTTACCTCCATTACAATATTGAAATAAACTTGATAGCATGAAATTCTAGTTTTTATAGTCTTCTTACCATTAATATGTGATTTTGAGGGAAAAAATGATATCTGAAGTTCAATGAGTATTTCAATAACCTTCTTCCCCTTATCCCTGCAAAATTATTTAACTCAATTGATTATAGAGTCAGACTTTGAGATGTTCAACAAATGACATGATCATGGAAAGTGATGTGGATTATTGATAGAGAATGCTTTTCCAAGGAACCAAAGTAAATTAAACTGTACAGAAGAGTGATTTAATAAATATATGTAAGCAAAGGTAGAGGGAATCATAGTGTCCTAGTTTCAGTTTAACATGGCATTTATTATTTTTCAAACTTTTCCCACTTAATTTAAACACTGTGCTTGTTCATGATGCATTTGTTACAGACACTCAATGTTCCAACACCAATCCCGTCACCACCGTGACCTTCCCTCCGCCATTGACCCTGTTTTCCCTCAATCCTGCCATCCGTCAATCCTGCCCTCATACCAGACTCAAAATAATTCATTTTATATTGCTCGTTACCACTAAGTGGCTTATGAGAAATTATCCAAAAATACTTCAATAAAAAAATTCACACAAAAAATTTGTGAAAACTGTTATTTCTTGTCATGGGACCATTAAGTCCTTGTCTGAGGATTGTTTATGCTAGTCGAGACTTTTGTATTAATGCCTTTGTTCACTGAGCTTCCTTGGCTTCTGTGTGATAATTCTCATCCAGTCTGATGTGGTGCTACTGGGATATCACTGTTGTAGAACCTGAGGGGGAAAGTCACTCCAGAAAACACTACTAGATGGGCAGCGAGTTTATCTGGCAGCAGTGGTGGGATGTGGGACTTCCAGAAGTATGGAAAGGTAGGGGGAGCCTACCCACCCCGACTCTGAGAGAGCCCAGATTTTTCAGCAAAAATAAATAAGTAAAACCCTGGTGTACATGAATTTTTGGCAGTTTGTCATCTCTGTACTGTTACTGTTTTTGGCATATCGAATATGCCACGGGTAGCTTGCCGGGCTCTGCCATGAGGGTGGGATACTCTCAGTAGCTTGCCGGGCTCTCCGAGAGGGACTAAGAAATTGAACCCGGGTCAGCTGCATGCAAGGCAAATGCCTTACCTGCTGTGCTATTGGTCCAGCCCATGTTCTTTAATGAGTATAGGGACTGGGGATGATGATTTGGAGATGATGGAGCGATAGCACAGTGGGTAGGGCATTTGCCTTGCATGTGGCCAACCCGGTTGGATTCCTCTATCCCTCTCTGAGAGCCCAGCATGCTACTGAGAGTGCCCTGTCCACACAGCAGAGCCTGACAAGCTACCCATGGTGTATTTGATATGCCAAAAACAGTAACAACAAGTCTCACAATGGAGACGTGACTGGTGCCTGCTGGAGCAAATCAATGAACAATGAGATGACAGTGCTACAGTGTCATCTCTTGTAGACCTCAGTCCTGAAGCACGTAGTCTAGCCAGAATCATGGTGGCAGCAGCTGGGGTATGAGTGTGACTGCGGGGACTTTGGAAGGGCAGGAACTTGCCCCGCTCCTCTCCTGAGATTGCCCCTGAGGTCTCAGCCAGGTACTTGTGCATCTGAGAAAGTTTCGAGTCTAGTAGATCTCTTTTGAGATTGAATGATGAGTCTTGTGCACAGGGGTGTAGATGCACTTAGATGGCAGCAGCGGTGGCATGTGGGTGGGGGCTAACGTGGGATTTAAGGATGATCAAAATTATATAGCACGATTAGAGTGCTCGTCAGGATATTTAAGAAGTATGTTCTAGGGTAGTGTATATAGGGATTTAGGAAATGAAGACAACCTAATTTTTTTTTCTGTTCTGTGTGCAAGACACATCAGATTTAAAGTACCATGGAAAGATGTGAAAAGAGCCCATGGTGTGTTAAGGAAATCCTAATTCTGAACCATAAAATTTCAAAAAACACACACATTTGATGTTATGGTAAAAAAAAATTTAATTACATTTTAGCTTATATATTATATCCAGAAATTTTAAGTCAACTCTTGGCTTTTATTAAAACTGAGAAGAAAAAGTCTGAAAATACCATTATTTGAGCATGCAGTGTTGAGTAGAAATGAAATCTGTAGCATCACACATTAATTTGCCATTTTATTTATAGCTTAGAAGTTGTGAAAAATAACAGGAATCATATAGAACCTGCCCGAATCTGTGCTTTTCTTCACTGTTGTGGGGGAAACACGGAGGTCAGTAGGATCACATTGTAGCCCTCACTCTTGAATGTTCTTTGCAAGTAAATTTGCATGCTTGCAGTGATAGTACCTTGCAGATAGCAAATGTTTGTGAATGCACAAGTGTAGGTGAACCCCAACTTCCCTATGGATAGAGTGAGAGATAGAAAAGTAAAGGCAGCGTCATGACAGGCTCATAAAGAAGCCAGAAGAATCTAGGCTTAGGTTTTAGTTCCAGGATTCTTGGGGCTGAGCACAGATACTTGAAATTGAGTAATGATTTCCCTGAAGGGAGATAGCCATGGTGAGGTCAACTAAGGGTCACGAATCAAATGCAAGTAGGGATCCCCGCACCTCTGCTGCCATACAATACTTACATAACTCTTATACAACCCTGTACAATTTCAACTTCTAACCAATTAGCTAAGTACAAGTAGTGAAAAGCCCCTCAGATTGTGGTCAAAAGTGTGGTCCTCGGAAATTCCCTGTTATATAATGTTATGCTCTAAAAGCCCCTCACTTTGGAGACTCGGGGCCACTCATTCCAAGAAGGCTGTCACTGTGTCAGTGAGCCAGACAAGGGCCCTAGCTTGAGCTAGCCAATAAAGACCCTTCTCTTATTGCATTGCAAATTGTCTTCCAATAATTCCTCTGGGGAGATCTCAACTTAACAATAGAAACTTGATGTTTGGCCTGTGGCAATTACTATTTTCTTGAAATTTGAAGGAAAAAAGAAATAAATTTTTTAGCTCCATTTCAGAACTCAGAAATCAGAATCTCTGGAGTTTGATCCACTATTCTGTGTTAGAAGAAACTTCCAACCTGATTGTGATGTTGCTTCCTTCAAAGGACACTGTTAGGCAGTGTGGCAGGATTCAGGGCAAAGTCAGGCATGTCTATGCCCATGTTTTCCAATTTCTAGCTGCTCTGACTGAGCTACTTGTAATAAACATGCTGTTCAGGATCACTCCTGATGTTATGCTTTCACTTCAAATGATTTATGTATGAATAGTGATGCTCTGCTCATTTCCCATCCATGTGACACGTCAGAATCACTTCGAAGCTTTACTATCCCAACAGCCAGGCAGTGGCAGAGACCCAGTCTCTGCATGCTCATCAGTCCTGAAATGCGTCTGAGGTTCCACTTTATTTAAGAATAGTGTCCTGAACAGGATGGCAGAGTTCACGATGCTATAAAGTTGGGGTGTTTTGCTTTTGAAACAAACTTCTGTTCTAGAGTCTTTATTTTCATGATAATTTTATTGAAGTCAGCTTGCAGTGACTTTAGAAAAGATCTGACTTTCAGTTGTGTGTATTTGCAAATCAGCCTCTGAACATTCTCCACAAAGTTCACACTGAAAATTATGCTCTCTCCTTACTATGCAATTACTTTTACCTGTAATTTAACCAATTAACCTACCCCATCAACCCTCCCTGGAACCCTTGAATTTGGTATTATAGTCTGAATGCTTATTTTCATTTTTTTTAAATCTCAATTTTATATAATTTTTTAATTAAGTATCTCTTTCATAGGAGGCATAGATGCTCTAAACGACTTTTAAGTAAAGAAATTACAAGGTAGAGCCCAGGTTTTTAATTTCTATTAGCCACCATATCATGTTGTACTGGCCTGGGACCAATATTCAAAATTTCTACTGGGAAGACATTTTTCTGTATTGACTCTTGTCAAGTGTTAAATGAATATAAAGTAAAAATGAAAAGAGAGAAAAAAAAGCCAGCTGACTCCAAGAACAACTTTTTGAACTTTTAGGCATATAAGTCAGAAAAGTGAACTTTTATTGCTAGTGATTTTCAAAAAATTCTGTAAAACTATTTTTATTGAAAAATATTAGCTTAGGATATTTAGCAGTACAAATGCAGCTTGCAAAACCTACTATATGTGATAAGGGCCACTTGTCCTAAATTTTATTTCAAGAAACTCCATTTCTTAAATTGAGATTAACTATAAACTTAGATTAATTGCTAAATTAGACAGTGGTTTTGAAAGTTTTTGATGAGAACATACAAAGGAAGTTTTTGATTGGAACAGACAAAGATCTGTTCTAATATTTGCTGACCAATAAGATAACTTGAGAGTCGTAATTAAACATCACATTATTTGTGGGGAGGGGCCAAAATTGGTGATTCTCAGGGCTTACTCATGGCTCTGTGCTCAGGGATCACTTTTTACAGGACTCAGGGAACTTTATGTAATTTGGGGAATTGAACCTAAATAAGCTTTATGCAAGACAAATGTCTTACATTCTGTATCATCTTTCGGGCTTCATTGCAGTCTTATAAAATAGTCAACATTTTAATACTCATTCTATATGAAGAATTATTTTGGAGCCAAACTAGTAATACTCAGGGATTACTCCTGGCTCTGCATTCAGAAATCATTCCTGGTTGTAATCCTGGACCATATGAGATGCTAGAGATTGAACCAGGCTTGACAGCATGCAAGGCAAGTGCCCTCTCATATTTAAAAAAAAAAATGACGGTACCACTGTATCACTGTCATCCTGTTGTTGGTTGATTTACTCAAGCAGGCACCAGTAATGTCTCTATTCCTTCCAGCCCTGAGATTTTAGCAGCCTCTCCTTACTCATCTTTCCCAACAATTGGTGGCTCTTTTAGGGTCAGGGGAATGAGACCTGTCACTACTGTTTTTGGCATATTGAATACACTACGGGGAGCTTTATGGTGTGGTAATTATGGAAAATGGGTAAGAAGTGTCTTACCTACCCATTTTGTCCTGAAAGCAGACTAGAGCCTGGCAGCGGTTGGGTAGTGGAGGTCAGCTGCTGGGGCAGGGTCCCTTGGAGCGGGAAGGATTCTCACCCGACCCCCTCTGGGGCACCCGGAGTGAAAACAGCCTGGCGCAGAGTCCCGGTATATAAACATGGTATTGTGATAAGGCCCTAGCACAAATCATAAAGAAAAAAAAAAAGACTACTGAAGTCGGTGTGCCCCGCAGTGGCGTATGTGAGGTGTGGAGGAGATGGTCACTTTCTCCTGATCTACCTCTGCCACCAGGGCCAGCTGGGAAGGCAGGCCTGAGAAAGGATGGGGTGAGCCCTGCTTGGGGTCAGTCCTAGACCTTACCTAGAGTTACTTATCTTGCCTCGCAGAAAAGAAGTTCAGGAGTAGATGATCAGTGAAGTAAATAAAAATAGAGTTTATTTGAACATTGTAGGAAGTGGAAGGAGGGAGATAAAGTGAGAGGGGAACACGCTCAAGGGAGAACGCAGGTTCTTCCACAGGCTGAGGGAACCCCTACACACACCCAACATTAGACATGGAAGCATGAAAGTACACATCTCAAGATGGGAGATATGGGTGAAACATGTGCCTGGCCACGAGGGCACAAGCAGTTCACGGGCTCTGGGGGCGTATGCGTGGCTTCTTTGTTCAAGGTAGCTTTTGTAGGATTTTCCCCAACCTCCTTCCACATGCGGCTTCTATCCAGGTAAGAGTCAGCTGCTGTGGCCATTGCCAAGGGGGTAGATTTGGGAGTAGTCCACGGTCCCCTTTGAAATTTCTTTCCTGGCCTTTTGATCCTTCTGGAGCTTCTCTCAGGAGGGGGTCCAGCTTTCTGTGGGTCTCTTGCTGGCACCAGGCGAGGGTCTTATCAGTCTTCTCATTCCTGTGTTTGCAGCCTTGGCCCTTACTGGTTTATCTGCCACCAGGGCCCCTTCCCTATCTTACTGCTTATATCACTATGTTGTTTTAAACTGTTTTTGAAGAGGATAATCTAAAAATAATGTGTCAGACTTCAGCAGAGTACCCAGGAGGATAGAGAGTCCATGGATAAGGTATTAAAGAATCTTAAGACTCTGTTTGCAATGCTTAAAAAAAAAAGTACAGTGGTTAGGAAGATTAGAAAATGACTGCAGGTCAAAACTCAAAAGGTGAAAGGAAACAAAGTACAGGATATTTCTATAGGCTGTGTCCCTGGACTGGAGCGGATAGCGCAGTGGTTAGGGCGTTCACCTTCCTTGAGGCCGACCTGGCTCCGCCCCTCTCAGAGAACCTGGCAAGCTACCGAGAGTATCCCGCCCACACACCCACACAGCAGAGCCTGACAAGCTACCCGTGGTGTATTCGGTATGCCAAAAACAGTAACAACAAGTCTCACAATGGAGACGTGACTGGTGCCCGCTTGAGCAAATCGATGAGCAACGGGATGACAGTGACAGTGATACAGAGAATTGTGTCCCTGCCATATTGACAGGTTGCATGCCTAGCACCTCCAAGTGTGCCAGACTGGAGAGATGGCCTGGAAGGGGTGATTAATTTAAAATGGGACGTAAGGATGTAGCCTGACTTGGGAGGCGGGTGTGCTCCTAGGGACAGCCACTGAGAGGAACGGCGAGGGGAGAGGTGCCATTGGCAAGTCTGAAAGGTATCACTTGTATCACTTGTCTTCCCACTGATCTTTGATTTGCTCGAGTGGGCGCCAGTAATGTCTCCATTTGTCCCTGTCTCCTGCTAGTATAGCCCAATGATAAGGTCTAAAAGGTAAGGGAGAAAGGAAATCAGATGTTCTGCAGCGGGGACATGCACTTCCACCCTCCACAAGGGGGAGAAGAATGAATTTTGGGGGTGTACACCTGTGATCATTTATTAGAGCAAACCTAGATAATTCATATTGGTGGTCAGGTTCTGTAGAGTGTCCAGAGAAAGACAGGGAGAAATTCACTGCACCTGGCAACAATTTTCTTAAACATTTGAAAGTGCTTAGGTAATAAGGGTTGTCTAGAAGTCTTTAAAGTCTTCTTATAAATGTTTATTTAAGTTTTTTAATGCTTATTTTTAGCCTCTAGTTTAAGTAAGCACTGTAGCTCCTTGAAAGGAAATGCACAAATTTAATTCAGAAACATGTCATAGTTCACTGTAGTTTACTCATCATTCTTTGGGTTAGAGCAAGTCTTGACATACAGACAATAGTAAATAGCATCAGAGAAGTTTATTGTTATCTTTGATCTCTCTCTGGAGGTGCTATATATAGAAGTGAATTAGTGGCTTGCTATCAAAGTATAGAAATCCTATGTAGAAATTGAATCAACTTTCAACATACATATGGACTTTGTGAATTTTATTGTGACCTTAAATTTACAATTATGAATTTAATACTTGTTTAATTTTTATTTAATATTTAATTATTTATTCTTTAATTTTTATGACCTTCTGTATATTTTTATCCCCCCTAAAACTAAATTAATTTTTTGGGGGGAGGTGAATCACTTCAAAATAAATAATGTGCAAAATTATACAATAAAGCAGGGAGAGAGTATGTGTATGTGTTTGACTCTATGAAGATGCATAATTTGCTATCTAGAGATGTTTTGTTTTTAAAATATCAATATGGCTTAGAAAAAGAGAAGCCAAAGGAGAAGAGATATGGAGAAAATTTCACAAAATTAGACACCTCAGTCACAGCTGAATTGCTCTTGCTTTTATACTATAATATCAGCTTGTCAGGAGAGTGGAGTCATCTAGAAATGATTCTGCAAAGAAGCATGGGGTTTCTCAATGAGATAATTATTTATTGTGGAAAATAGCTTGTTAGCAAGTATCAAAAGGCAAAGGCTTTAATGTTTTTAAGACCCATTGTTTCAGGGGCCGTGTGGAGATCGGTATAATGGTTAAATGAATAGCTAGGAAAGGAGCAGATTTAGCAAGCAATTGATTTTAAGTAGTGAGCACTCAGTAGGAGAGTGAGGACTGAACTGATGAGCTGCAGCCACTGGTGGCTTCCTGTAGAGCCAGCAGACAGCAGGACTCGGACCCCAGCCACAGAGTCATCAGTGGCCAGCCTGGAGCCCCTGTGGCCCACCCAACAGTGTTTCCATCCTTATAGCAAAGGGTCACTCAATCCAACTTCATGCTGCTAATCAGAGTCCAAGCTTGGAAACCAGAAAGAAGGCACCTTCGATCATTAGTGAAGGTTCCGGGGACCAGAGTTTCCAGAATGTTCCCTGCCTTCTTCTGTCCTCACTCCTGAGCAGCTCTGGGCCACCTCAAGCTCAGAGAGCACCTGGAGGCCCAGACTAAAGAAAGGACTAGTACTTCATAGGTTGTAGACAAAGCTTTTGTTGCAGGCAGGAGGATGGGGAGCGGGGGATGTGTGTGTGTGGGGGGGCATCCTGTAATAAGTGTTCGGGAGGGGCTGGAGCAATAGCACAGCGGGTAGGGCATTTGCCTTGCATGCGGCCGACCCAGGTTCGATTCCCAGCATCCCACATGGTTTCCTGAGCACCGCCAGGGGTAATTCCTGAGTGCAGAGCAAAGAGTGACCCCTGTGCATCACTGGGTGTGACCCAAAAAGCCAAAAAATAAATAAATATGTGGTGGGGAAAGCAGTGTTTGAAGCATAAACCAGCCCAAGGCATCAACCTCTTTGAAACAAAAGACCCAATTGACCCAATCCAATCGCAGGCGCGCCTGAAAAGCCATTGAGATGCAGAATCCCATTAGGATGCAGAGTTCCAGGTCAGGCGCTGATGCATCCCCAGAGGAGGCTCTAAGGGATACGCAGACAAAGACAGTGATGGAAACTCTAGAAAAAGCCGCTGTGCAAAGCTGTCTCCAGGCAGGACCCCAGTAGCTATGTTAGGAAAGGCACAAGGGGTCCAGACTCCGGTCCAAAGGTGATGGATGGGAGAGGAAGTAGTTTATTCACTTGGATGAAGACTTCAGGTCACCTTGACAAGCTCCCAGCCCTCAACAGAATCTCCACCAGAAGCAAACCAGTGGCTTTACAGGAGCTAATTTGGAATTAGACTGAGGACGACGAGGTTATGAAGAACAAATGTTTTTGCATAGAACTGACTGTTCTTTTCCAGCTGCCCCACTCTGGTTGTTCAGGCCTCTCTGTGCATGCAATCCGCTCTCTCCTTCCTTCACAGTCCCCAATGACGGTACATTTTCACCAGTTTCCTTCACAACTCCTACTTGTTTAAAGAATTTGGGACAAAGGAAGTTATAAAAAATGCCCATCCTCCCCCTCCCTAAAATACTACTCTGGGCGCTCTCCATCTCGGAGAAACCCATGTTCTCTCTTGAGCACCTGTCAAAACCTACCTCTCCCCACCCCTCCCTTTGTTTTCCCAGTAAACAGCTTTTACCTCACTATTCCTAAAAATTTCCTTGAGGGAAAGCCAAAAGGCCCTAAACGTCTGAGAAAGACCAGAACCCTAAGTTTCCTTTTCTGCAAAAAGCAAATCCTTGCTCTAGCCCGAGACCTTGACTTCTAGAGAAAGTGGTGACAGGTGTCATGTCCCACACCGCACAGAACACTTGGACTTCAGGCCCAGTGCGACAGCTGCCTTGTAGGGCTGGTGACATATGAGCAACTATGACGTACAGGGACTTACTGCAGATTTTTCATCAGTCCTGAATTTCATAGGCCCTTCCCAGGCGACAGAGCTGGGTAGAGCAGAGAATCGGTAGCTTTCTCCTCCCCACTTCACATAAGGCACCTGGGGAGACTGCTCCTTCCCTGGCAAGGGTCCCGTTCTGCCCACCACTGAACACAACTCCAAGTGCTGCGTGGTGGGGAAGAAGAGAACTCTTGTCCTATTGAGCATTTGGCAAAGTGCAGTGGATATACTGCAAAGGAGGCAAGTGTTGGTCTATATCACGGCAACCACTCAGTGCAGTAACACACTTACAGCACACAGTGTAAAAGGACTCTTTCAGCAGCAGTTATGGAGCTCAAATGCGGCCTTCACAAAAAAAGGGCCACTACACAGTGGCTAGGGAGTTTGCCTTGCACATGGCCAACCCGGGTTCCATTCCTCTGTCCCTCTCGGAGAGCCCGGCCAGCTACCGAGACTATCCCGCCAACATGGCAGAGCCTGGCAAGCTACCTGTGGTGCATTGAATATGCCAAAAATGGTAACAACAAGTCTCCCACTGGAGATGTTACTGGTGCCCACTCAAGCAAATTGCTGAACAACAGGACTACAGTACTACTTAATATTCATAGATGCACTTTCAACAAACGAAGTCATGTGGCCAGCAGACCACGTCCTAGTCTTTGTCATGTTCAGTTTAGTAAAATGCCATAGAGGCAATTCTGCCGATTGCTTCCATGGATGCATGGATGCATCCAGGGATGCAGGCAAGGGAGTTGGCGCTGGAATCAATGACAAGTCACTCCCTCACTGCTACAACAGCCCTGAGATCTATGACACCAGGGCACAGGAATACATCCCAATCTCGGGGAAAAACGCTGCTGCATTCTGTTCAGCAAGAAATCCGCGCTTTCATAAAAAATGACTTTAAAATTCTTATTACAGTGAATAAAATGAGATGTTAAGCCTATTGTTGGATCTAATCATTATTTTTATGGCAGAACTGGGAGTGTGGGAGTAGTTACAACAGTGGTGTTATTTTTTTAATCTCTTTTATTAAGTCATTTATCATAAGCAAAATTCTGTTTCTAACCTTAGTTCTTTATTTGAGTTTCTAACTTATCTGTTATTTTTTGCATGTTGTATATTCCCATTTTACATCTCTAAAGGTTATAGAATAGCTACGCCAGTTACTTCAGGCAAAGATGTTTAGCGCTCTAGGAGAGCATTATATTTATGTGGGGAGGAGAAGAGATGGTTAGAAATTAAACCTCTCTCACTCGGACAATTCCCAGGACACCGGAAGTTGCATATCAAGCTGCTTTTTCCGACACTTCATTTCCAGTATGAAATTTCTTGTGGCCTCCCAACTTTCTCCTCTGCCATCCCCAGGTTTCTAATAACCAGGACCAGAGGAGGAAATGTATAAGGTAATCAGAGAATGGCACTTAAAATAAATGTGTGTCTGATGCTATACACTGCAGAATGCCTCTAAAACTTTTCTGCCTATTCTTCCTATATAAATTATATTGATTCAACATATCTCTACATATTGCATGGGCATGCAGTGCTCCAGAAATATCAACAAATAATTCATTTTTACATATCAGCTAATAGAATTGCATTCATTCAGTGTTCCAATTCCAATCTCACCACCGAAGGCAGTGTCCTTCCGCCAGTGACCCAAAGTTCCCTGCCTTCCCTCTCCTCCCTCCTTAGCAAATTCACTTTTTTAAAAAAGTTACTTATTGTGGGGCTGGAGTGATAGCACAGTGGGTAGGGCATTTGCCTTGCACGTGTCAACCCGGCTTCGATTCTCAGCATCCTGTATGGTCCCCCTAGCACTGCCATGAGTAATTCCTGAGTGCATGAGCCAGGAGTAACCCCTGTGCATCTGCTGGGTGTGACCCAGAAAGAAAAAATAAATAAACAAAAGTTACTTATTGTAAAGTGCGTGATGCTAGTGTTGCTTACTATTAAGGCAAACTTTTATATTTTTTTATGCACATAGTTATCTCTCTTTCACACTGCTGAAATGCTCAAGAATCTTGACTCATGTTGTCATCAATCTGCCTCCACACCCACCCCATCCCACAACTTTTCTCCTGTGGCATTCTAATTATGTATCAATGGCCAGGGTGTTATCATCATTTGAAATCTTTCATTCCCAAGTCATGTTCTTCTACACACCACAGATAAGTGAGAGCATCTACTGTTTTTTCATTCTTCTTTTGAATTACTTTCCATAATATGTTTAACTCCAGATTGATATATTATACAAAAGATGGCATGATTTCATTTTTTTCTTAATGACTATAGTATTCCTTTGTGGATATAGATCATAATTTCTTTATTCGGCTATCTTTTATATTTTACATTTGGGTTATTTCCTGATACTTGTAAGTGGTTATTGTACCAAGTGCTGCAATAAACATAGGTGTGCATATAGTTTTCAAAATGAATGTTTTTGTGTTTGGGGGCTAGATGTGAAAAAGTGAAATTACAGGGTCATGTCAGAACTCTGTTCTTACTTGTTGGAGAAATCTCTGTATTGTTATCTATAGGAGTTAAACCAGACAACATTTTCACCAGCAGTGAATGAGAGTTTCTTTTTAAGCACAGTTCCATTAAGACTGGTTGTTTCCCACATTCTTCTACACCATTCTTGTTGGTGTGAGAATGGCATTTCTTTTGCCTCGTAAAAACTTTTTATTTTGATGTAGTTACATTTGCTTGTTTTTGATTATGTTGGTTTTGCCATTGGGTATATAATCATTAAAAACTCCTTTATGGTTTGATCTAGACCTGCCTCGAATGTTCTGCCTATAATATCCTCAATTCAAAAATAAATTAAAAAAACAAATATTTCCAAAGTATAGCAGTAAAGAAAATAAGAAAACATTAGTAATATATTATCTTGTGCTATTAATTTGTAAGGCACAATGTCTGATCTTATAATAGTATTATATTTTATTAGTGTAACTGTCATGCTTACTCTTCCTCTAGAATTTTATTCCTTTTATGTTTATTGTACCCATTTTTTCTTCTTGCGAATGTAAGATGGAACTTCTATGGAATCTCTCCAATTCACCCCAAACAGAGTTATCAATTTACTGTTTTGTGTGTGTTTTGTGTGTATGTGTGTGTGTGTTTGTGTGTGTAGTAATGCCTATAATATTGACACTGGCACTGGCGTTCTAGGCTTAGGGATAAGTTTGTTTGCCACTATAATCACTGTCACTGTCACTGTCACTGTCATCCCGTTGCTCATCGATTTGCTCGAGGGGGTACTAGTAACATCTCCATATGAGACTTGTTGTTTCTGTTTTTTGGCATATCAAATACACCACAGGTAGCTTGCCAGGCTCTGCCGTGTGAGCGAGATACTCTCAGTAGCTTGTCAGGCTCTTCAAGGGGGCAGAGGAATCGAACCTGGGTCAACCGCACGCAAGGCAAGTGCCCTACCTGCTGTACTATCCCTCCAGCCCTATAATAGCAGTAGCCCTATAATCCTATAATAGCCCTATAATCAAGCCACTACAATAGCAGTGCTTATTATAGCTTTATGAGACTGATTGCCTAGCATAGCAATTCACTTATTGTTAAGGCAATCAATAACTAGCTTTGCATAGTTTTGGACAAAATTTTACATTGGTTAAATACAGTTTTGACTACAAAACACTCAAACATTTGGGTATGCCACATATATCTCCACATTATATAGTCCCCAGTCTTCTGTTCTCTGCCCCACCCCCAATTACCACCACATAAGCTGTTCACTATGCCCTAAAATCTGGTATTATTCACCTGCTTTGCAGGTGCCTTGTTCTGACTCCTTCTCTTGGACCAGAAATGAAAACATATAAGCATTATGGTTCAAATTTTGGGGGAAATGATTAAATTCCCTCTTTATATACAATGACATGGCTGTATGCCACCACCATGCTCAAGACCCCTCTCCACACATTCAGATGTGCTTCACACATGAAGGAAATGGCAGAGGAACCCAGGTGTGTGGGACCCGGGGCTGAGATCCCCAAGCTTGCCGGATTGGGACTGGGACTCTTCTGCTCAGATCCCCCATTTTCCAGTAGCTAGGCGATCACACCCACAAACTACCCCTGGCACCATCAACAGCTAACATCCAGAGACTATAACACTCAGCTCCCAGAAGACATCTTATAGCCTAATTCTCCTTGTCAGAGAACCTGGCAAACTGCCGAGAGTTTCCTGCCCACAAAAGAGAGTCTGGCAAACTCCCTGTGGCGTACTCATGTGCAAAAACCAGTAATAATGATGGGTCTCATTCCCTGACTCTGAAAGAGCCTCCAATGCGGCACCGTTGGGAAGGAACGGTAAAGAGAGGCTTCTAAAATCTCAGGGCTAGGATGAATAGAGACAATATTGAGACTGCTGGAGAAAATCAAAGATCAATGAGATGATGATGATGATGATGATATACAATAACTATTAAAGGATTAAAACCTGTTCTCTGTAAGGCGAGTCGAGGAGGGATCTTAGATTTCATACAGCATGCAGTGGGAGAATTATTTGATAACTGTCACTGTCACTGTCATCCCGTTGCTCATCGATTTGTTCAAGCGGGCACCAGTAATGTCTCTCATTGAGAGACTTATTGTTACTGTTTTTGGCATATCCAATATGCACGGGTAGCTTGCCAGGCTCTGCCGTGTGGGCTCCATACTCTCAGTACACAAAATTACAAAACACAATGTGGTATAAAAGGGGATCTTTTGGAAACACAAGTTAATCACTGGAGCATACGAGGCACAGATCACAAATTTTCTGCAGTCCAATTAGGCAATTTGTCAGAAATACTGATACTTTGGGATTGGAATCTGGTTTCCTTTCCTGGAGCAGGGCTCCTAGCAACTTCCTGTCTCTCTGTGACCTCACAAATAAGAGATCCTAAATCTGGAATCTCATTAACTTCTAGCGGTTCCCTTCCGGTTTAAAAAAGAAACACATATGGAACAGAAATACCTGGTGTACATAGAGACACAAGAGTATTCTAGGACCTGGGAAATTGTAGGAGAGTTTAAGCCCCGTCCCTTGCATGTACTTTAATCTCTGGCACCACATGTTGTCCCCTTAGCACCACGAGGAGTAACCCTTGAGCACATAGTCAGGAGTAAGCAGTGAGCACTGCCATGGATTCCCCTACCCCAAATGTCCCAAATACATTTTATTCCATTCCTACTTTTTTTTTTTACAGTTTTTATGTAAGTTTTATATAGAAAATACACTTTTTTGATTTAATTTACTTTCAAAAAGAATATTATCATTTAAGCAGAGGGGAAAGGTCAGTTTTGGGAAAAAAATACACTCACCTATTGGACGTGACTATTTTGAAGATCTGTAATGAGCCAGAACCCATATCTATCTAACTGTCTCTCTGTTTGTCTATGTAGATATAGATATGTTCCATCCAATAAGCTGGTCATAAAACATTACCACAAAGCAAATTAAAACCAGCTTGATAAACGTGAGACATGAGTAATACTCTGAGGTCTGAGTTCAGACAATAGATGGGAATATACAACTCGAGAACCTTGTTTGTTTACATGGTTCCCGGCATTCAAATTGTTTTTGATGGTTTGGGGGTGTGTTGGTGGTCGCAGCCACGAGGAAAGTAGGTGTTTTATAAGTTTCACTTAGTATCTCACCATTCCACAAGGAAGTGATCATTGACATAAAGAGAGGGGTTCGCAGGGTGATACCATTTCACAAAACTCTTCAGTGCACCCTCGAGAACATACATCATGCGATGACTGGAATGGGAAGGAATGGGAGTGAAGATAGACGGTTGGCAACTACATCACCTCTGCTTCGCTGATGACATTGTTCTCATAATGCCAAATTTTAGCCAAGCAGAACAAATGCTGGCCAACTTCGACTGCCTGTGTGGAAAGGTCAGATTGCAGCTCAATCTCACCAAGACAATGCTCATGAAAAACGAACTAGTCCCTGACATTCCATTTGCTCTCAATGGAACAAACATCTCCAAATGCAGCAGCTATGTGTACCTGGATCAAAAACTCAAAATGAAGAATCACTTGGCACCAGAACTGCACAGGAGGAAGAGGGTAGTATAGAACACGTTCAAGAGCGTCAAAGATGTGGTTAAGAGGACAAAGAACCTCTGGCGGCTCTGGGCACATCTTTTCAACTCCACCATTCTTCCTGCACTAACATATGCCTCAGAGACCTGGGCCTTACAAAAGTAAGATGAGAACGCTATTCCAGTATCCCAAAGAGGAATTGAAAGAGGTATGCTTAGAGTATCATGTTTCACTCAAGTGAGAGAAGGAATCCAGAGTTCCGACCTCTGTCAAGAATCAAGAATTAGGGACACTGTCTCATTTGCCATGGTATCAAAAATCAGATGGGCCAGACACATAATGCAATTCAGAGATGACCGCTGGACTAGAGCTATTACCGACTGTATTCCATGGAACGTCAAAAGACCGCATGGCTGCCACTACGAGATGGTCAGACTTCTTCGTCAAAACCCTGAATGAATGGTTTGAGGCTCCTCCTGTTCCTGGAGCAAGCAGATACCATTGGGTTACACTAGCACGCGACAGGGATGGATAGAGACGTTACTAGTGCTCACTCGGGCAAATCAAAGACCAGATGACAAGTGATACAAGTGATACACTTAATATCTAAGTAGGACAAAAATTCAGCAGAGAATTGGTGGAAGTGAGGGATGTTGGATTAGGCAGAGAATAGGAAAAACCATTATAAACAGTAACTCGGTTTTGGCCGGTATAGGTTTAATAATCATTCATAATAGTTTCCATGAGAAGATAGTCATTACTCATCTCTGTAGTCCTTTGTAGCCACTTCATTTGCGCTGGCCCTGTGTTTTTTTTTAAGTATTCACACATAACTTTATTATTTTATGTGTTATTAAGTAGAATTTTAGGTATATTTATACATTCTTGTGAGTGCTTCCATATTTTATACTTTGCATGTGTACAAAAATGATAACTTCAAGAGCATTAATGCCATTCAATGTTTAGAATATCACATAATAAACTTTTTAACTTCACTATGAGCATTTTATTTATTTTATTTTTTAAATTTATTTATTTTTTAATTAGTGAGTCACCATGAGGGTACAGTTACAGATTTATACATTTTTGTGCTCATGTTTCCCTCATATGGCCCCGTGTTCATGGGAACATGCAGAACACAGCGGTCTCTATTGAGGTAGATCCATTATCTACATCTTGACTTCATTAGACTGTATAACCTAAGAAATTTTTTCATTACCAATAAAGTCAGAATTCCTCATTTGTGACCTTTTATATTTTATATCAAAACCACAGTTTCTATATACTGAGTTAAGTGAAATCCAGTATTAAATGAATCCCTGGTTTCTTTATCCTTTCATTAACTGTGTATACCAGAAAATAAGCTCTCACGTGAGGCACGTTCATGGCATTTCTACGTGACAGCACAGCTTGGTGGCAGTGATCAGTCCTGACTACAGATCACTCCCCACAGCCTCACAACAGAGGGCAGACACCAGACGTTAGAACCTCTCCATCCGGGCTGGAATTCTGCACCACCTTTGAGCCTGAAGTACTAGATAACTGACTCTTGATACTACAAGTCCGTGAGTTTACACTCTGTGTCTGCTTCCCTCAGCTCCTGAGCTTCTGCTGGGCTTTCTCCTTGAATTTCAGGAGATTCTAGAAATGTAATGCAAAACATATAATGTGGGTTTATTTCCCAGTACAGCTATTCCAAATGGCAGTGAAGTCTGAGAAATGTCCAGCTCCTTAAGAAAGTATTGAGATAGAAAAGAACATGTGACTGCCGCCTCCTTGGGCCTGTGAAAGAGGTGCTACCTACTTGAAAGGCCCAGAATTTGCTTCCATTTGGGTCCCCTCTGCTGTGCTGCCGAAAGAGTACAGACTCAGTGTGATGCAGACCTGGCACCTCTCGCCATGAACTCAGAAAGAAGCTTCTGGAAGGAACAGTAAATGACAAGAGGAGTGACAGACACGTGACTCCAAGCGAGTTATAATTTTTTAAAATGCTTGCTTCCCATTAAAATTTTTTTCATAGGTATAAGCATATTCTTATCTTGACAAAAGTGTTTCCACAGTCAAGGATATTTATAGGTGCCTTTCAAAGGACACATTTAAGTGTCTCTTATTTCAAGGAAAATTATGAACGACAAGTTTTTTGACCAGTCTTTCTAAAAACTAAGAAAATAAACAGTTCCTTGTATAGCCAAGACTGGCCTTGAAACTCAGATCTCTTCTGAGCTGTGATGCATTCCCTGTCCCCGTGTCCTTTGACTATCCTATCCGCTCGGGTCTGCTAAGTCTTTTCACATGTGTATCCATGTTCTTCTACCTAAACTGCTTCCAGAAAAGACAACAAACCAACTACTCTTTCAGCTTGATTTTTTCAATTTCGCTTCATATGGATTTTTAAAAGACCTTGTATCTCTTCCAGCTCATTACATCCTGAGACATATTATCAAATGTAGAACTTAAGTTTGAAAATAGGAATTTAAGTACCTTCCTGAAAGAACAACTTGTCTAGATATGATAACACCTTGTTAAAATGAATAGATCCTTGTCTTAGCTGCTAAGTAAGTTAATGTTCCCTTAAAATATTATCCATTTGGGAAACAGCAGGAATAAGTATTTTTTTTCCCTCTCAGTGGAACTCTGGTTTCTGGAGATTATTGATTTAGTCAATGATTTTAAGTCACTTCTAAAGTGCTCTCAGATCCTAGAGGGTGGTGTCCAAATGTCTTTAAAGGACATGCAGACTTTTCTCATGCTTATCCACCCATACTCCCCAAGTCTGGCCCAGGTTTCCCAGTTTCTGCCAGAGCTCACTGTGTGGTAAGCACTCTCTTACCAGCACTTTCTTTCTTTTTCTTTCTTCCTTTTTCTTTTTTTCGCTTTTTGGGTCATACCCAGCTATATTCAGGGGTTACTCCTGACTCTGCACTCAGGAATTACTCCTGGCAGTGTTTGGGGGACCATATGGGATGCCAGGGATTGAACCTGGCTCAGCTACATGCAAGGCAAACACTCTACCTGCTGTACCATAGTTCTGGCCCCTTCTCAGCACTTTCCACTGTAGTCCTTCCTCTCATCATCCTCTCTGAAAACAACTGCTACTCATTTTCTCTGATGCCTTCCCTTCCACTCCT
The DNA here is from genome assembly GCF_027595985.1 of Sorex araneus. NCBI lineage: Eukaryota > Metazoa > Chordata > Mammalia > Eulipotyphla > Soricidae > Sorex > Sorex araneus. Next base: position 444,554,877 of record NC_073302.1, read on the forward strand.
CTATGAAACCTTTCAACTCCACTGGCTCATTTTTGTTTGTTTTGTTTTGTTTGTTTTGTTTTACTTAATCCTACTCATATGGAATTGCACTTGAGATAAATGCTTCAATGTCTTGTGTTTGTTACATCAAATTATCTGGGCTGGGAGAGGCAGTATATAAAAAGTGCCATCTGCTTTGTAGCTGTTAGACAGAAGCTTTAAGGACCCTTTTTTGATACCAGATATTCTACCTTGCACACTGCTTAGACCCTAGCGTCTCTGGAGCTGTAATTGCATATTTTGAGGTCTTAGCTCCTCTTGAAGCTGTGCTTGGAATCCTTGGTACAAGACCATCCTGTAGAAGCTCTGGTATAAGGATCCATCTAAACTAAAGGGCATCATACCTGATACTCATGGTCTTCTTCTGGTTCTGGTTCTATTGCTTAATTGTTGCATTTTTCTTATTGTCTGGAAATAAATAATTATGGCAGAATGCTTTGATAGTGAAATAACAAGTCAGCTATGTTGATGAGAAGCATCTTTTAAACAGAACTGTAATCCGAGCATACATCTTTAAGCCCAATTAAGACCAATAAAATGTTTGTAAGTTGAATTAAGTGAGTATTCTTTATCCCTAACATAGTGTAAATTGACTTAAAGAAATAAACTGTTGTCTCAGTTATTTTACAAATACCATAGCTTGTAAAGCAAGCAAATGAGTCAGTAAACAATTTCTCTCCATATCCTTATGACATCGAAGTGCCATTTTCTACTTTAGAAACATAGCATTCTAACAACTTATGACATTGTTAGGTGTTTAAGAAATTAAAAATTCTTGCAATAGAACAGAAATCTGTTAGGTTTGTGCACTGCATTGCAAAATACCTGCATTTTGCTATAAGAAATTGTGCTTTCAATTGCTGAGTTTACTTGACAAAGAAGAATATACAAATGAAGCCCAGATACTGTAAATAAGAACAGGATGTTCAGAGCAATTTATCCCTGTGGGCTTCCTTGAATGAACCCACTTCTTCGATGATGGGTAGAGTTGTCAGTATTGACAAGAATGCTTGGGAAATGAAAACCAAGTTGTGCTCACCACTGTTTAACTGACAGTACCACAATGCCTTCAGGAATAAAATGCAAAAGGTGTCTTACAATTCATCTCATGAGTCTTGTGGTTCAATAATTTGTCTTCATAAAATACCAGTGACAGCTAGTATTCTGTTGTTCCTGTGAGTGAGAGATGATGTGCTTGCAATATGTTTCAGGGGGCCGCTAAATATGACTGTGTACATATAATTTGTAATCGAGTTCATGCACGAGTAGCTAAAATATGAACAGGAACATTTAAGTCTCAAAACCAAAATGAATTCTCCAATTTTACAGTCAAAGAGGAGAGTTCAGAAATATATAATACCGAGCCTTGGTGAGTGAGTGATTTTTAAAATATAGTCAAGTCCAATTGTGACTCAAAGGAGACAAATCATAACACTAAAGAGAGTAGATAATACTTTATCTATTTATTTGTTCAGAAGAAAATTGCAGAATGAAATACCAAACTGAAAATAAAGGTTTTTTAGTTTAATTCTATTTGGATTTCATGTTGGAGTCATCTTTTTCAGTGTTGGCTTTTGAGTAGAGATTATTTTGGGCTTCTATAAATATACTATCTTTATGCATGGGTATAATATTAACAAGGAAGTCTCCAAATGTTATAAGATTTAGCTCATAGATTACTCTCAAAAAAATCTCTTGCTATTTTCCTCCATAAATTTCTTTGTTACGTTCAAACTGAGAGTCTTCTATGTAAAGACTTCAATTTCTCTCACCTTGTCTGTGATGAAAATCAGAGTTGAATATAAAGTATTTTTGCTAAAGCACAATCCATTGTTTATTCAGTGAACATTCATTGAGCAGTAGTCATTCAAGATAAACATACCAAGTTTATGTGTATCGACTTATGTTTTAAAAATTCGGGGTGGGATACTAATCAGGCAAGCCAAATGACCTCCTAAAGACTTGTTCCTTAATTCCTGACAACAACCCCTGTATTTCAAGTAGCCAGATGATTCCATTTCTATAAAGGAAATCAGTTCAATGACGTCTTCCCTTACCTTCACAAAATAAAGTATGCCTTTGTTTCATAGTTTATGTCTTTCTTTTAGCACTAGGTGGTATCTATTGCATTAATATGTTTCTATATATTCCTTCCTATATATTGGAAGTCACATATACTTTCCTTAACAGCACCTATTCTTCATAATCACCAACTTTGTAACAACAGAATTATTACATATCTGCTGAGTGAGATAAAATTTAAGTTAGGATAAATCATTTTTATAGCATCCTTAATATTTTCCTCCTTTTAAACACCCTGGGGAAAGACTATTATTTCATATGCTTCTGCAAAAGGTGTAATGAATTATTCAATGATAAATTTGTTATGAAGAAGTAAATTATTTTTCAAATGCTGGATCCAGTGAGAGAGCACAGTGAGATGGGCACTTGCCTTGCATGTGACTAATCTGGATTCAATCCCCAACAACCCATCTGATCCTCCAGGCAGCTCACAGGTGATTCCTGAATCCAGAGCCAGGGGTAAGTCTGGAGCACCACCAGGTGTTGTCCTAATGATTCTACCCCCTACCAAAAAAAAAACAGAAATTCACAGCAGGTTTTGTACAATTTTACGTTGAAATAATGTTTTTCATTTTATAATGGAAGCAAATGTTTTCAACTAAATTTTTCAACTAATTTTCTTCTCAGTAGTTTTCAGTCATGCTCATAATCATTATAATTATTCTTCATAATTATTTAGATCAACATTTTCATAAATTAAGTAATGAAATGCACGATGACTTTTTAAAAATCACTCTAAAATTGTAAATTAGTGATATATTTAATTTTATATATAATAGGATTTTAAACTAAATTTCTAACAAAAATAAACATATATATCTAAAATTGAATAACTAAAAATTAGTCATATGCTACATATAGATAATTATGTATAGCTATATAGACACATACAAAAGTACAAACCTGAAATAAAAGTCAAAAGATAATTAACTCCTAATTTAATCACTTGAATCTTATCTTCATAATTGACCAAATTTATTAATAATACCTAACTAAATTTTGACATGTTGTTATATCTACAAAAATTTAATAGTGGTTGATATAATTGAATGTCAAATAATGATTAAAATGTTCTGCATATGGTGACTATTAAAAATAAAATATTCTCCAAATAAAAGTTTAATCTTCCAAAGGAAAAAAGTAAAATATCATCACTTAATAGGTTAAATTTGATGCTGCCAGTAATTCCTAAAATATTGAGTTAAACCAGAGTTCCAGAACTTTGCTGAGAAAGGATGTCTTTTGTAGTGAATAGTCATTAAATATTTGATATAACAAGGTAAATATATCCTCATAGATTCATTGTCAGTAAGACTCATGTGTTTGCCAATAGGGTGATATTGAATTGGATAATCGTTCCCAGAACATTTCCCCTGAACCACAAAAGTTCCTTGAGGACAGACTTATCCTACCTTCTTTAGATTCTTTTGTAAAGACACACCAGCCCTTGCTGTATCATCTCAAGATGTTCCTGGCTTCCCTGAGGTGTCAAAGCAGCCTTGGAATCAACTCATTTGAATATTACGTGCTCTAGGATGAAAGCGTTATTGTCTCATTTGTTGTATTGCCAACATCATCACACACTATTCATGAGAAGGGAGAATGCTTGTATTTACAAGGTGCTAGAAAGATGGCATGTGTATACACAGCCTGAGTGAAGTACAAGGCTTTGCATTTATAAGCCTATATGCGTAACATGATGAACCAGTTTCACTCATCCAGTTCAGCAAAGGGTGAATTGAAGTCTGTTTTTTTTGCCCTTTTCATATATGTTTGATTATGCTTCAAAAAAATAGTTAATTGCAAATTATTTTTGATGTAGCCACAAATGTTGTTTGGACCCAAGACATTGGAAAAATAGAAACACCTTTGCTTAAAATTTTTGAGCATATCAAGAATGAAAGAAAGAACATCCAATTTCTGCTTCTTTTTCTTTCAGGAACTTGTTGAGAAAAAAAAAGCCACTAAGGTATACGCAGGAACACAATCACAGAAGTACTGCCTTTTTTGGTCTTTGCACACTTCAGAAGCAAAACCAGAGGTCACACACCCTCTAGCAAATCCGCTTCATATTCAGAAATCTCTTACAATGACCATAGCAATTGCCAGAAGAAGTCGTGCTCAATAAAACGCAAACTGGCCTATGAAAATGCCAACATTTTCATTTTGTGTTGATGCCTTTCTCAGAGAATAACAATGTTCAACTTAGATTTTTTTTTTGTAGTGCCCTTTGGGAAAGAACATTTTCTCTTTTAAAAGCCACACAAAGATTAACTCAGCAAGTTTCATTGTTCTTTCTCCCTCTCTCAGAAGCTAACAAAAAGAAATAATGTATTACTTAATGAAGCTATTCATTGCTTAATAAAAATAAGAATTAGTAACAATAACTGTGATAGTTGTACTCAAATTAACCTTATCTTCAGCTTTAGCATAGGAATTGCTCTGAGGTATTGCTCCTACTAGAGTTTGCCTTACAAATAAAACTAATGATACAAAAAGAAAGATGCTCTTTTTACTGTTCTTTAAAAATTTCTTCATGATAATTTAGGTAGGTTACAGCACTGTTAACTTGGGGTTCATATGTTCCACATAAGCTATTGCACCTCAGCACTACCAAAGTGCCCACGTCATTTCAAATTCGCTTCTTGCTGTCCTCCCACGAGTGTCCCCACCGCCTCCCTGCCTGGTAATCTCTTGGATTCAAGGCCAATGTTTGTCACCTTTTGATGTTTCTCTTCCTGTGATTTTATTTTCTCTCTATACCACAGCTGAGTGAGATCATCTGGCATTTGTCCTTCTTTTGAATTTCTTTGCTTAGCATGATACCCTCTAGGTTTTTTTCCACATTCTGGCTGTTGTGCAAACATTGCAAACACTGCATGACACTGTTTGGTGTGCATAAATCTTTTTCGAAATGAATATTTCAAGATTAACATTATAGAATGCATTCGTAGTTTGGAGGTAGATTCCTAAAAGTGGAATTTCTGGGGCATGTGGAAATTCCATTCTTCCTTTCTGAGAAAATGCCACACTCTCACCAGATAGCGTTCTTACCAACAGTGAATAAGGGTTTCTTCGTCACCATTTTTTCACCAACACTGATTGTTATCAATCTTTCCATATAGGTCATCTCAGTTGTGTGGGATCTAATTGAAACTCATCATTGTGTTAGTTTGCATTTTCCTAAAAAGTGATAATGTGAACTATTTTGCATGCCTAGTGGCCATCAGTATGTGTTCTTTAAGGAAGCTTTCACTCATCTCTTGTCCCCACATTTTGTTTGTTTGGGGGTCACAACCAGCTGTACTCCTGTTTCTGCACTCTTGAGATAACTCCTAGAGATGATCTCTTCAGCCCTCATCTCCCCACATTTTGATGGTTATACTACTGCAGAACTTTAGTTATACTATCGCAGAACTCTGTGAATGCTTTATTTATCTTCCGTGTTAGCCCTTTAGCTAATTATTGTGTGCAAATACCTCTCCCGTTCATTAGGGTGTCTGTGAGTTTCTTGGCCATCTAAAACATTTTTATTTGATGTTTCCCGTTGTTTCCTATTTTATCTTTGCCAACAAAGTCCAATCTATAAAGACGAGTCTGAGATCCATTCCTAGTGAGGTTAGCCTATGTCTCCTCCACGTGTTTTATGGTTTCTGGTATAATCTTGTAGTCTGTAATTCACTTGGAATAAACTTTTGTGTAGGCTGTGAGAGATGGATCCAATTACTTATTTATTTTTTACATGTGACTGTCCAGTTTTCCCAGCACCATATCTCTGCTTCACTTTCTATATCCAGCTTATTTGTCATAGATTAAATGTACATAAAATTTAGAGTTAGTACCTGGGATCATAATTCTTTTTTTTGGAGGGGTGGGGGTAGTAGGAGCAATGCAAAGGGGTTACTCCTGACTCTGAGCTCAGGAGTTACAACTGGCAGTGCTTGGAGGATCATATGGGATGCTAGGAATTGAACCCGGGTCGGCCACATGCAAGGCAAACACCGTACCCATTGTGCTATCACACAAGCCCCTGGGATCCTAGTTCTTGTCTATTGATATGAGATTCTATCTGCTGAATTAGTGTATCAAGAATTCAAATGTGTCTTATACACAACAGAAAGTTCAGTTTTGTTTTCTGATTCATCCATTCACATTGTGCCTTATGATAGGAGTTAAGTCCATTTACATTTAAAGAAATGCTCACATAAATGATTTTGTTTCCATTTTTCTATGATAATTTTGGTGTGTGTTTCTTTGTTTATTTGTCATTTTCTTTTGCCTATTTTTAGGAGTCAATTTAGTATCTATTAATGAATTTGCCTATATGCGACAAATGTCTTCAGCTATTGTTTTTCTGATGTTTATGTAACTCTCTGAAATCTGAATGATAATCTTGCAGGATTGTGGATTCTTGGTTGCACATTCTTTTCATCCAAGACTTTAAATAGATCAATCAATTCTTTTTTTGTAGAGTGTCATTTGAGAACTCTGATGTGTATTTTTATTTAACTTATAATTCGAGTCTTCACTTCTTGTCACTAAAAGTAGTATTTCTCCCTTGTTCTTGATTTTATTTCGTGTGCTTCCCATTGTGCTTCCTGGATTTGTGCAAAGGTCTTCCTTCTTGGATTGTAGGAAACTCACCTTCTTATTGATGATATTTTATACCACATCTTCCAGGTCACTGATTCCATGTTCAGCTTCTTTCAATCTGCTGGGTTCTGCTATTGAATTCTTTAACTCCTTCAATTCTGTTTGAATGAGTTCTTTCACTTTATTTTTATCAGTCTTCAAATTTATTGATTGTTTCTTCCCCATTTCTTCAGTTCACTGAACATCAAGAGGATCGTTTCCATTGAAATATCCTTGGGCATCATAGAAAGTTTGATGTACTCGAGAACTTAACTGGGTTTCAGTACCCACTCATGAGAATATTCTTTTTTATTATTATTATCTCTGGTGCTTTGTGGGAGCTAAGCATGAGACTCCTGCTCCAGGGGATCTAAGCAATGATCAGGTGTTTCTGTTCACAACATCAGTACAATATCCATGACTGCTAATTTCAGGCAGCCATGAATGCCTTTTAAGGATTTCTTTAATGCTTGCTAGATCAGTTTGGTAGTGCTCTAATTTGGGTACACCTGGGAGAAAATATGGCATCCTTGGAAGGACAAAGTAAAGAAAGGCTTCTAAAATCTCAGGGCTTGGATGAATGGAGATGTTACTGAGACCGCTTGAGAAATTTGACGATCAACAGGATGATGATGATGATGATGATGATGATGATGATGATGATGATGGAAGAAAATGGTTGTTTTCTTTTTCTTTTTAGGATAAGTTCCCTGGTAATTGCTGTACTACCAAAATCTGGTTGCCTGAGATTTTGACCCAAAGTTTCCAGGTGTGTGTGGGTGTGTGTGTGTCTTGCAATGGATGTAATGTCATAATGTCATAACACCATCCAACAGACTGATAGTGACTAGAAGTTGAAGTCACATGTACCCAATATTAGTTGGTCCATAAGCTTAAAGCAAGCTGAGGGGATGCTGGTCACCATCTAGGCCAGATGTGGCCTTGCCACCCTTCGTTGGGTAAGAATTGTCACTCTTACAAGTTTTGAATTTCAGTACAAACTTGAATTCTATGAAAAGCCTATGCACTCTCATGGGCCCCCGTGTGCTAGAGCATTTGGCCAGGTGAGAATCCTGTCAGGGCGGGCCTGAAATGCCAACTCAGTTGGTCCTGAGGTCGAACAGACCTCAACTGCTCAATCTGGGAGGAGTCGTTTATTACGTTGTTCCACCAAGACCAAGCCTGTTTTTGACTTAGTGACAGTTTGAACCCATCTCCATAAGTCCTTTGGTTCAGCCTCTCCTATATCAGGTTAGGGTTTTCTGTTGATCAGCTCCCCAGACTTGCTGGTTTCTTTTCTCTGCCCCTTCTCCTGACAGGGGAAGTGCAACCTTAGCTTAGAGTTTGACCACTCTTCTGCCTGACCTAGAGTTGAGTTTCTAGGAGGGACTGACTCCTGTACATTTTTTTCAGTGACACCTCTCATGGGTACTGTGCTACATTCCTTTCATACATTTTTAATGTGTTTTTATCTATTTATTTATTTATTTATTTATTTTTAATTATTATTGAAACACCTTGAGAGCAGTTACAAAGTTTTCGGTTTAAGTCTCAGTCATACAATGATGAAACACCTGACCCTTCACCAGTGCACATTTTTCACCACCAAAAACCCCAGTATTCCCCCACCCCGCCATCCCACACCCTCCCTTACCTGTTTGGCAGATAATTTCCACATTACTCTCTCTCTGCTTTGATTACATTCAATATTTAGACTCCAAAACCACCATTATTATTTGGGATTTTACCCCAACACTCAGATCTGCCAAAAAGGCAACATTAGACAATTTGTTTTTGATTGCTGATGATGAATTGCATATGATGATTTTGGAATTCTGAAGTTTTCATAATTAAATCTGGAGGGATTTCTGCCCAACGCCCCAAAGCCGCTGTGTTCCAAGCTTTCATTTTACACATTTTGGATGAGTGGGGAGGGACCAAAACTCTACATGCATGGTCCAAAGGACAGTCTGAGAGATTCTTGATCAACTGGGCTCTGGTCCAATGAGACCCAAGGATAGGGTGCTGCTCAGGCCCATTGGGGCTGGGTATTACGTTGCCTAGGTCATTCTGTTGGTGCTTAGTGAACTCCAAGCCACACCTGGCAGTACTCGGGACCATGTGGTTTTGGGAAGTTCAATATGGGTTCATGACAAACGTATGACATGTCCCTTAACCCTGGAACTCTCTCTCTCTAGTCTCTGGAGGTGTCCTTTGTGTTTATGACTCGGGAGTGCTCACAGAACCAGATCTCTTCATTCATCTTGGTTTCAGCCATTCTTTTGTTATCATCTCTAAAATTTGAATTACTAACTAGTGCTACGTAGAGATAACATAATTTTATATTTTGGAAAGAACAATCTTGAAATATTGATAGCATATGGTAGTGCTGGAAAGTAGCAAAAATATCTTTGACTTAAAATGTACAACACTGTTTTTTCTCAGGCTTCCGACTTTATGACTTGCTGATAAATTCCATATTATGAGCACTAATTACTCATTTGTTCTGTTTCTAAAAAGGAAAGTTTCTCTGGCTCCCTGTAGGGTTGCTAGTTTATATATTTTCAGTTTTAGAAATATACATATAAAAAAAGAAATATACATATAAATAATCTTTATTTATTTATTTTAAGTATATTTGTTGAATCACCATGAAAACAGTCACAGAGCTTTATGTTTGAGTCTCAGTGGTACAATGATCAAACACCCATACCTTCACCAGTTCACACAGAGTAGTTCACGACTATATTCCTCCTGAGTATGTTCTCTATGAATGTATTCATTAATAGACCCCTAACTTCTGATAAATTGAATAATCTTTAAAAATGCTACTAATATATACGCTTATTGAATACATTTAAGAAAATTATATTCATGAATATATTTATATGTAGAATATTTTCATATTCATAGACTATTAAGGAAGAACATTAGTTAATACAGACAAGTAATAAATTGGTAAATTTAATAAGTCTGGTGAATTGGTCATTTATTCATTGGTTCTTTAGGTAGTTATTTTTGGCTGATCCACTGCAGAGAGGTGTGGTCATTGGTTCACAGGGTCTTCCTCTTGGTTCTGACCTATTTGCAGGTAGGCTGCTGACTCTGGCTGTTGGGGTTCCCCACCCACTAAACTTGTGGGCACAGATACCACTGTACCACTGTCATCCTGTTGCTCATTGATTTGCTCAAGTGAGCACCAGTAATGTCGCCATTGTGAGATTGTTGTTACTGATTTTGGCATAACGAATATGCCAGACTCTGCCATGCAGGCAGGATACTCTAGGTAGCTTGCTGGGCTCTCCGAGAGGGGAGGAGGAATAGAACCTGGGTCAGCTTTGTGCAAGGCAAACATCCTATCCACTGTGCTGTTGCTGGGTGGGGGGGGGGGAGCAGGAACAGATAATCTCCTAGAATTCTCTGGTCAGGGTGGGGAAGGCCTTCTCTTTCCAAATAAAGATCACAGGCTACGTTCTGTTTTAGAATTGGATCCACTTACCCACATCATCCCAGCATACTATCTTGCCATTTTTCTGAATTCTGTGTCTTATCCCTCCTCTTTCTCAGAGATGGCTCTTTGCCATGAGGATTTGTTAGTATATGTGAATACTTAATATTCTTGTTAAGGACTGAAGGGGACACGGGCTCTTAACATTGTCTTATAGTTTCAAAGTCAGGCATCACCTGATTTCCTTTCCCAACGAAAGTATGATTTTCCAAGTTTATGATCCCAACGACCAAAGGTTCTGATCTCTCGTAGCCATTCACGGATCCTGTGAGCCATGGTTTCTGATAAAGCTATTGAATGTTATGTCTTAGCTGATATTCTCTAAGAGCACAATTATGATTTTTGAACCTTTCAAATAAGTAAGAGCCCCCGGGATGGCAATGACAAGATCTCCACATTTGGATATGGGTGACATCTAGTTATGTTTTCCAGTATTAGAGACAGAGAGGTTGTTCAAAAACAAATGGAAACAAAATATAAGAGAGAAATTTCAAATTAAGAGAGAATAATTGGCTAAATAAATGAGAGAGGAAGCAAAAAGAAGGAAAGAAGAACAGAGAGCATTTTTTATATCAGAAGCTATTTTGGTTTCTTTTATATTTCTGTTCTGTGAATTAACACAGTGTACATTTTCTGTGTAGGAGATAAGAAATGAATGCAATCATAGTTGATATTAATCGAAGAAAGGGAAAATCCTTAAATTTAAATGAAATTAGAATTTTTAAAGTGGCATCACTTTATATAGCCCTCAAAGTATTCTGAAGTCCATTTGAGAATTTTAACTAAGTCTTTGCCTGCCTTATTATTGTCACAATAATCTTTTTTCCAATACATTATAATTTATATTAAATTAATGGCATTGAGTGACTTTCAATTTTTTTAAATTACCATCCTTTTTATATTCTACAACTATGTAGACTTTGAAAGTATAGTTGTTGTACACAGCTATCAAACCTTGCTTTAAAGATACCAGTAGAGATTACAATTTTGAATATTGTGGCGTTTACACATTACTTAGGCTCATGATGGTTTTAAAATTTTTATTAATATACTGTATAATAACACTTATAAATGTATGATTCAGTGATTTTTTAAAACTGAATATATCTATTTAACCTAAATCAAAGAGAATAACATTAGACGCATTTTTAAAAAAATATTCTTACTGAATCACCATGTGGAAAGTTACAAAGCTTTCAGGCTTAAGTCTCAGTTATACAATGCTTAAACATCCATCCCTTCACCAGTGCACATATTTCACCACCAGGAACCCCAGTATACTCCCTCCAACCCTGTCCCCCACCCCTTGCCTGTGGAGCTGATAAATTTCACTTTACTTTTCTCTTTACTTTGATTACATTCAATATTTCAACAAAAAACTCACTATTATTGTTTGGAATTTCCCTCCCAAAATCAGACCTGTTGAAAAAAAAAGCATTTGATAATTTGTTTTCCATTGCTGAGAATGAAGAGATATGAGGTTTTGGATTTTGGATTTCTGTATTTTAGTGTCTAAGTCCAGGGAAATTTCTGCCAAAAATTGCATCACTGCAAGCTCATACCTCCCTTTTGTGGTTATCATAAGATGGCGGCTGTGGCTCAGTTCACAGTCTAGAGACATTTCTGCAAGAAGCTGCTGGTGCCCAAAGTAGTTTAGCTGCCCTCCGGGGCCATGGTCCTGCAGCAGCAGAGAAGCCGCACACGTGCAGCCGCCGGGATTACATGTCAGCGGAGGGCAGTGGAACTACTTTTAATTCAATAACTTATTTTAACTGCAGGGTTTTACATAAAGCAATCAGTACTCCACAATATTCAATAACTCAAAAAATTATAATTATGACTATATGTGATGAAAAAACTCCATTTATGGTGTCACAGCAAAATGTATCTTTAGATTAAATTATACCCTGTTAGAAAAAAATGATGTATTTCACTTATATAATAGATCTTTAGTACCATAAGGCATTTCGTGAAACTGTAAGAAATCTCAGTTATTTACTTTTTTAGGACACTTTTGGGTGACATTTACTTCCTTAAACCTCTCTTAGTATTCCAAAGAATTTCTATAAAAATGACAGATACTATTCTCAAAAACCTTTTTTATTTATTTGTATTTTATTTATCTATTTTGCTTTTTGGGTCACATCCAGTGATGCACAGGGGTTACTCCTGGCTCATGCTTTCAGAAATTACTCCTGGTGGTGCACGGGGGACCATATGGGATGCTGGGAATCGAACCCGGGTGGGCCACGTGCAAGGCAAACACCACACCTGCAGCTCTATTGCTCCAGCCCCTCCATTTTTATTCTTATGTACTATAAGGAACTATACTAATCATGTTAAAAGAACTTCCCCTTTTACTTTTGAACCATTAAAATCACATTTATTGGGATGAAGAGATAGTACAGCACTTCAGACTCTTTCTACCACTCAGGTGACCCTTACACTGCCTGTGGCCCCCCAGCACCTCTCAGGAGTGACCCAGAGCACAGAAGCAAGAGAAATCTATGAGCACTGAAGGATGCAGCCCGATCCTTACCCACACACAAAAAAATCATAGCTCCTCTTCTGACACTGGACCTCTTCCCATGATGCCTGACCACTCATTTACTTCCAAGATTCTATAAATCTGGTTGTAATTATTTTTTATCTGTAAAAATATGTAATTCAATTGACTACACACATAAATATAGTATATACAATATTTATATAGTATATACTACATATCTTGACATACTATATATGCTTATATATTCTTTATTATTTCAGGTGAAATATTGTCCATATAACTTGAATATTCCATGGATACAATATTATATATTTTGTCTTTTAAGATGGCCAGGTATAAATTTATTAACCAACCTAACTAATTCTAGTTATAAAAACAGTTTTGATGTACTCTACGGAGCATTTTCCCCCACATTTGCATTTTGCAACTGCCATTTATTTTATTCTCCTCTCCAGCACCTGCATTTATTTTAGTATCCTAATTTAAATATTGGGAGCTAAGAGGAAACTTTAAATCCCCTAGTATTTTTCATTCATTTTAGTAATAAGAGTTCCTGGATTAGCAAGGTAAAATGTTCGTTCATATGATATGAATGGTCAAGCGACCTACATTTTAAAGCTATTTCAATGAGAAAAACTATGTTGCTATTTTATGTGTGCTATGAGAAATACACACACAGAGAGACACACACACATACACATGTATCTATGTGTGTATACCCACATAGGATGTAAGCACACAATAGTTTCTAAAACCACAAATGCCAAAAAACTCAATGGTTGTAAATCTTTATGCTATAAGACTATAAGAGAATCACTAGTTTTTATTTATTTTTTAAATTTTATTTTGTTGAATCACCGTGACAAAAGTTACAAAGCTTTAAGTTTTAAATCTCAGTCATATAATGATCAAACCCCATCCCTTCACCAGTGGCCCTGTTCCCCCACCAAAAACCCCAATATACCCCCTCCCACCCCACCCCCCGCACCTGTGTGGCCAATGATCTTCACTTTATTCTCCCTATACTTTGGATACATTCAATATTTCAACAGAGAACTGACTATTATTATTTGGAATTTTACCCAACAATCAAACCTGCTGAAAAGGCATCATTTGACAGTTTGTTTTCCGTTGCTGAGAATGAAGATTATAGGAGCGTGAGTGGCCACACGGTTTTGGATTTCTGTTGTTTTAGCTCAGTTCACAGTCTAGATGCATTTCTATAAGTCTCTGGGTGCCAGAATGGGTTAGTAGCCCTCCCGGATCATAGTCTTTAAGGAGCAGAGGGGCCGTGTCGTTCGAGGCTGCTCCGGATCTCATCTGGGCCGAGGGCGTGCCGGTAACACCCCCATCCCATGATCTCTTGCGTGCCATGTCACAACAAGCAAGTACCTCTGGGTTGTGAGTCCTAGAAAATGGCGGATGCCACGTGGGCGCTGGTGCTGCCGCTGCCGTCTTCCCTGTAGGAAGAAAGCGTTGGGAGAGAAAATCCCCAAGCTGCAATTAGAGAATAGTTGCAGTCTCTAAGGTGCAATTAGAGAATCACTAATTTTTAGATAAAAGTTTTAATATTTTTGTTGATAAATATTTGACATACACCATTGTCTCATATTTAAGGTTGTGTCATAGTTTAAGGTTGTTGTTTTTTATTTATACTGGTAAGATGTATACAACACTAGGTTCAGTGAGCATCCATCTGGTTTTTTCTTCTTTTTCTTTTTTTCTTTTTCTTTTTCTTTAACTTTTTTATTATTGAATTACTGTGAGATACAGTTACAGGTTTTCATGTTTGAGTTTCAATCATGCAATGATCAAACACCCATCCCTCCACCAGTGCACATTCTCCACCACCAATATCCCCAGTATACCCCCCCTTTCCAACCCTCCCCCGACTCAATGGCAGACAATTTCCTCCATATTTTCTCTCTCCTTTGGGGCATTATTGTCTGCAATACAGGTACTGAGAGGCTATCATGTTTGGTCCTTCATCTACTTTCAGCACACATCTCCTGTCCCAAAAGAATCCTCCAACCATCACTGACTTAGTGATCCCTTCCTTATCCCAGCTGTCTCCTGCCCCAGCTCATGAGACAGGCTTCCAACTATGGGGCAATATTCCTGGCTCTTGTGTCTACTGTCCTTGGGTGTCCATCTCATATTAGGTTATTTTATATTTCACAAATGAGTAGAGTTGTTTTATGTCTGTCCCTCTCTTTCTGACTCATTTCACTTAGCAATTATACTCTCCATGTCCATCCACTTGTAAGCAAATTTCATGACTGGTCTCTCTCTCATCTCCCTCCAACTCCCCGTGTTGGGGGTAATCTCCACACCCCATACAGCAGCAAAATCAACATACGCAAACCCTTCCTTTGCTCACAGGCAACCTACCACTTAAGGGTGTTTCTGCTCTCCTTAGTTCAATAACTTAATTAACATCTTAATTCTACTTTTGCTTTGTTTTGTTTTGTTTTAATTTTTTTAAAAAAATTTTTATTGAATCACCATGTGAAAAGTTATGCTTTCAGACTTAAGTCTCAGTCATACAATGATCAAACACCCATCTCTTCACCAGTGCACATGTTCCACCACCAAGAACCCCAGTATAACTCCCATATAACTCCCATCCCCTGCCTGTGAGGCTGGTGATTTTCACTTTACTCTCTCTTTTCTTTGATTTACTTTAACTTGATTACATTCTATATTTCAACAGAAAACTCACTATTGTTATTTGGAAATCCCCCCCCTAACAATCAGAACTGCCGAAAAGGCATCATTTGATAATTTTTTTTCATTGCTGAGAAAGAAGTGCATATGAGGTCACAGCTGCACAGTTTTGGATTTCTAATATTTTAGTAATTAAGTCCAGAGAAATTTCTGCCCTAAGTCGCATCATTGCAAGTTCATAGCTCTGTTTAGTGGGCCATATGAGATGGCAGTCACCACGCCACCAGGGAAAGGAAAGGCGAGAGAGAAAAATCTTTCCCCTCCCGGGGCAGCATGGGGCCATAGCTTAGTTCACAGTTTAGAGGCATTTCTGCAAGAAGCCGCTGTTAGTTCTACTTCTTAATATTACGTATTTTGTATGGACAAAGTAAGAGAATCATTGAGCTTATAAGGTGGCTCTCCTGGGGACATCTTGCCACAGACTCAGACTACAGTGCTCAGGCCAGATTAATTATTCCAACCCTAGCAGGGTCTGAATCTAGTTATTGATTTTTGGATCATGACAGCATTCGTCCATGATGGTGCTCTTAACTTATAGTTAAGCATTATGGCACTTTTGCCAGGCCCATTTCAGTGCCAGGGTAGCAGACAGCTCACAGCTTGCCCTGGGTCCATCCAGTCCCTCGTCAGGACTCTGTTTTGGGGGTGGTAGGAAGTAAGGGCAACTGAGGCTTAGGTTGAGAGAACAGATGCCCCAGAGGTAATATTATCTGGAGTCAATTTACTCCCATGTTACAAAAGCATAGCATTAACTGTCTTTGTGTGCCCATACAAAAAGGACATCGCTCTGAAGTAACAATGCAAAGGACTTAAGGAGAAGAGAAAGACAACATTTACAAGTCAACAGAGCACAAAGAAAGAAGTTACAAATAAACAGAGGGATGGGAGCACTGTGGTGGGAGTAACCCAATAAACCTAAGCTTCCTGCAGCAAGGCTGAAAGAACATACCAATGCTATCCTACATTGGTCTTATACTTAACTTTTACATTTATCTTTGTTAATTTTGTCAGCAGTGTGAGAAATGGGCACAGTTTTATTCTCCAACAATTATTATTCCCTGTCATGTTTCTGGGCTCACTTATCAAAAACCTTAGCTGATGGAAGTGTATTTATTTATAGACTTTCTATTCTGTTCTGTTTATCTATGTTAATTTTTTAAATAATGCTTATTGAGACATGTAATTTACAAAATTCTTTATAGTTGACTTTCATGCAGACAATATTCTCCTCCCAATCCCTCCATCACTGTCAGAGTCTCTCCACCAGTGTTTACTGGTTCCTTCTTACCCCGAGTCCGCCATCTTACTGGCACATTTCAGAGTGTGATAGTTGTAGTGTGGATCTCATACTTTTGTTTTTTTTGTTTCTGTGCTTTATTTATCTAGAATCTGTAGATGAGCAGCTCTACACTATCAGTGTGTCCAAGGCTTCTTATTCTGACCTCCTTCCCATTACTGAGTTCTCACCCTCTGTTTTTTCTTTCCCCTGTCCTTCTCATTCTATAATCCAGGAACTAGGGTAGACTAGATATCCCTCTTGTGGTAGTTATGTTCCCCGTTATTCTATGTAACACAGATAGATGGGATCATCCAGTATTGGATTACTTCTTTACTTTGCATTGCTCACGTAATATCTTCCAGTGGCATCCAATTGCGGAGGATTCCATGATTTTATCACTTAATGCAGGTACATTCTATTGTATTTTGTGTATATATACCATACTTTAATTATCCACTCATCTCTTGTTGGACAGCTAGCTTGATTCCATACTTTTGCTATTGTGCTGAGCACTGTGGTGAAGAGTGCTGTGCCGATGTCCTTGTGAATGAATGTCTTTGTCTTCTAGAGGTAGATACCAAAAGTAGAATTGCTGGTTCCTATGGCAACTCTACTTTTACTTTCCTGAGAAAACAACTCCAACTGTTTTTCCTAGGGGTTGAATCAAGCAACATTCCTGTCAGTAGTGGATCAGAGTTCCTTTTTCACCACATCCCCACCAACACAGATTGTTTAGTGTGTGTGTGTGTGTGTGTGTGTGTGTGTGTGTGTGAATGCCATTCTTCTGGAGTAAGATGGTATTTAATTTTCATTTTGAGATTTCCCTGATGATGAAGTGATGATTACCATTTTTTTCATGAGCCTATTAGCCATCCATCTGTCTTCTCCAGAGAAGCATTTGTTTATTTCCATTCAACACTTTTTAAAACAATTTGTGGAGTTTGGTGTTGTTGATCTTTGTGAGTGCTTTTTATATCTTGGATAGTAAACCTTTATCTGATGTGTTGACTTTGAATATATTTTTTCATTCAGTTGAGTGTCTTTTAGTTTTATCCTATATTATTTTAGCTATACAGAAATTCTGATTTACTTCTAAGGTCTTTGATGCACTTTGAATTGACTTTTGTACAAGATGTGAGAAGTGAATCCAACTTCATTTTGGTTTTTTTTTTACACTTGATTATCCGGTTTTCCCAGCACCATTTGTTGAAAAGGCTACATCATAATTCCACTTCATGTACTCAGGTCTCTTGTCAAAATTAAGCATAGTTATAGGGAACTGTCTTTGGGTATATGATTCTAACCCATTGGTCAGAATGTTTATCCTTACATTCTATTTTGATCACTATAGCTTTATATAGTATAGTTTCAAGTTAGGTAACAATATACCTGTCAATTTCTTATTTCTCTGTAAGGTTTTGGCTATTCTGTGAATTTTTTGCAAACTTTATTCTTGAGTCTTCCTATTCCTTAAAGAATGTCCTCAAATTTTGAATGGGAATTGCATTTACTCTGTATAATAGTTCAGGTAGGGAAGTTTACTTTGCAATATTGATTCTTACAATCCATGAACATGGACTATTTGTGCATTTCCTAAGGTCATCTTTTACCTCAGTCTTAAGTGACTTGTTTTCAAGGTGAAAATCATTGTTGGGTTTTTGTTTTTGTTTTTGTTTTTTTTTTTTTGCTTTTTGGGTCACACCTGGCGATGCACAGGGGTTACTCCTGGCTTTGCACTCAGGAATTACCCATGGCGGTGCTCAGGGGACCATATGGGATGCTGGGAATCGAACCCGGGTCGGCCGTGTGCAAGGCAAATGCCCTACCCGCTGTGCTATTGCTCCAGCCCCTGAAAATCATTGTTAACTGCTAGGTGTTGTGACATTTTTGGATTCTATTTTGAATATCTGTTTATGTTTTTATATCAACAACATACTGCTTTGGTTACTATAGCTATATATAATAATTTAAGTCAGAAAATGTGATTCTTCATGCTTTGTTGTCTTTCTCAGTATTTCTTTGGCATTTATGGTATTTTCGCATTAATGTAAATTTTTAGTCATTTTTAATTTTATAAAATGGTTTTTGGATTTTATAAGGCTTGCATTGAATTTGAAACACTAGCTTAAATTTTTATTCTTGCCTAACACTACTTATTTTAAGTTCAAAATCCCTGAAAAGAAATAACTGTTAAAACTTCATTCATACAGCATTATTTTAATGAGCATACCTCTATACCATTAAATGATAAAGCTCTCATTTTACAGCTCAAAATAAAAAAAACAAATTCATTTAATACACAAAAGGATTGTTGAATCGAAGATTATAGAAGAGAGTAATTTATGAATATCTGGAGATGTGCCCTTCATGGTTCAAAGCTTATTAATAGACCAGTTGGAAGAAATAGCATTGAACTGAAAACTCATATCTCTCTCACACCTGGAATCGCAAGGTAGAACAAAAACTAAATAAGTGTGCATAAAAAACCCATGGTTAAAAATCAGACCTGCCTTATTGCCTATTACTGGTCTTTGTGCATTATTTAGATAAAGGATAATGAGTAAAGGATGATGATTATTTACAGATAAGTATAAAATAGTTTTATTGAGCAAGAGTTGCAAAATTAATCTGAACTGAGAAACTGGTTTTATTTTATTTTATGACATAATTTTAAAATAATAATTTATATTCAAATCATAAAGCACTGTAGCTTAAATATATTGTTTTAAGATGTCTAGTCAACAACTCTTATCTTGATTATTCCCTAAATTCAAGGATTTCTGAGCCCTGTGTGCTGATATTTGTCATATAAGAAAGAATCCCTCAATAATTTTAATAGCTTTATTTTAATCAAAGCCACTTAAATTCAGAACTTTTTATTCAGACTATTTTTAAAACATGGCTTTGAAAAATATTTAGAAGCTGAAATTTTGTGATAATTTTTCTCTAAACAAACCAAACTTAAATCTAAAAGTTAACTTTAAACTTTTAGTTTATTTTATCAAAACAATGTAGAAAATTGATTTGTTATTTAGCATTGAAAAACCTTTATTATTATCTTCATATGCTACTTCCAATCTTAATTTATTTAAAATCTCCTTTTATGTTACTTCACTAATACTGATACAAAATGTTTAATTGCCTTTATAAAATATTATAAGGGTGCTGGAGCGATAGCACAGGAGGTGGGGCATTTTCTTTGCACATGGCCGACCCGGGTTCGATTCCCAGCATCCCATATGGTCCCCTGAGCACTACCAGGGATAATTCCTGAATGCAGAGCTAGGAGTGACTCCTGTACATTGCCGGGTAAGACCCAAAAAGCCAATATATATATATATATATATATATATATATATATATATATATATATATATATACATATATGTGTGTGTGTCTGTGTGTATAGTAAGATATTGCAACTTATTGGAGATGTTTGTAGAACATAAGTAAAGAACTAAACTTACCTGGTAAATTTAAACTTAAGAAAAAAGTATATCAATTATAATAGATACCTGTTTTTCAAATTGCATAAGAATCATATCACAATAATTATAAACAGCTTCCTAAAAGATAAGCAATACAGTGACTATAAAAAGTAAATAAATTTAAAACCAATTGACTCATATTTATTTAAAAAAAACAAATCGAGGGAGTAAAACACATAAACTATAAATCAATATAATAAATTGATCGCATTCCCAGTATCCAATAAATTCTAAAATATAATTAAAACATGATATATTATTTTTTAAAAGTAGGTTTTGATTCCGAGATAAATCCCTGCAATTATATACAAATTTTGATATTTAAAGTATCTCTCTTAGAATGGGATTTGTAATTTTCTTCATATTTTCAACACGGTCAATAACTCCTACTTCTTTTCTTATGTAGCTAATCTACTCAAGGGTTCTGTATTATTTTTTATCTCTTCTTTTGGTCTTTCAATCAGTACTCGTGGACCCTTTGGGTTAATACTCACCCAATCCCTGAAGGCCAATACTCATTCAGCTGGGCCAAGCGTGGGGCCAAAGAGATAGTAGAGCAGTGATGCACTTGTTTTGTGGTGCTGACCCAGGTTTAGTCACCAGCACTGCATATGGTCTCCTGAGCACTGCCAGAACTGATCCTGAAGTACAGAGCCAGGAGCTAGCCCTGAAAGGCAATTGATTCTGCCCCTGAGCTGTTTCTTTCTGCTCCAAGGATTATTCTTTCTCTTTGCATTCCTTACCTGCTGTGTTCTCTTCACCTGATTCCAATTATCACTGACCTTCATATTCCCAGTTCTAATGTCCACATCTTGTCCTCATTTTACTCGGTATCTCAGGAGCACTTAAAAATTCAACAGACTCTTTCCTCTTGAAGCAGGATTCTTGAGGATGAGGCTCTCAAGAGAAGAGCGATCGTAAGAGTAACCAGAAAGCTTTGCATAAGAGCTTATAAAGTAAAATAAAACTTGCCTTTGACTAGTAGACATTAATGACTAAAATATTATTAGAGATGTTTAGAGGTATTTACATAAAAGGTTTGTATAGGATTATTTTTTCTTAAATGTTATAGAACATCAGTCTCAGTTCAGCATAGTAAAACAGAGTTTAAAGGGGCTTCTTTGTTTAATAGCAGTTAATGGCGTATTATATATTCAGCTTCTCATTGTTTTAGACGAAGAAATCAAGCAAAATGTGGGTATTAAGTAAAGTCTAGATGAATTTGCTAATTTTTCAGTTTGTAATATATCGAGTGGTACTCAGGGATAACTTCTAGCTCTGTGCTCAGGGTTCACTACTGGGGGTGGGTTTGTGTTGGGGGGGATACAGGGAGTCATTGATCTTTAATACAAGTCACCATGTGTAAGGTAAAGACCTCGCTGCCTGTATATCTCTCAAGCCCAATCTAGTTGAATTTGATTATAAACGATACCATTAATTTTATTCTTTTGCACCATATCCATCTGCTTTAAGAAAAAGTTATATGAGATTCATTTTCATTACTCATGATAATTAAGTTCCATATAATTTATGGAAACATTTCAGTATTGGCCCATCACTGAACTATTGATCCGACAAGAAATGCTGTATTGGGGTCAGAGAGATAGTACAGTTGGTAGAGCGTTTGCTGTGCCCATGGCTGGGTTCAATCCCTGTCACCCCTCACTGAGCCCTGGGCCCCACCAGGAGTATTTCCTGAGATCAGACCCGGGTGTAGCCATAAGACAAATAATGAAATACTGTAATAGTTTTCTATAGTCTCCGATACCCATGTTCACATCGGTAATAAGCTCATCTTATTTTGAATCATTATATAACCTTGTGTTAGATGTGTTTCTATTTAAAGATCCCTCGTTGAATAAGTGCAATTGCTTCAACACTGAATAATCTATCTAAAATAGTTTGTAAACCATATATGTTTTCCCTGGGTAAGGCACATCACAGCCTTTTTGCACTTACAAAGACTGAACAGCACTTCAGCACTATATTTGGGAGCTACTCTAAGTGGCAAAAGCAACAAAAAAGCACACACATATAAATCATAGCACTAGATTTACAGTGAAAGCAACACTTGTCTTCAGAATGATAGTTGAAACAAACAAACAAACAAAAAGCAGAGGATACTCTTTTCAAGTCTGCTGGAAATAGTTACATTATATGTAGCTTAAATGTTTATTATTATTATTTTTTATTAATGAATCACCATGAGGGTACAGATACATATTTACATATTTTCATGCTTGTGTTTCAGTCATGCACTGCTTGAGTACCCATCCCTCCACCAGTGCCCATTCTCCACTGATGATCCCAGCATCCCTCCCACCCCCCCATAACATCTCCCCCACCAGACCCTGCCTCTGTGGCAGGGTGTTCTCTTTTGTTCTCTCTCTCTCTCCTTTTGGGTGTTATGCTTTGCAATGGAGGTATTGGGTGGCCATCGTGTTCAATCTATACTCTGCTTTCAGCACTCCTCTCCCATCCCATGTGGTTCCTCCCACCGCACTTTACTTGGTGTTCCTTCTCTATCTGAACTGCCTTTTCCCCCAGCATGTGGGGCCAGCTACCAAGCCATGGAGCAAACCTGGTACTTATTTCTTCTATTCTTGGGTGTTAGTATCCCATTCTGTTGTTTAATATTCTGCAGATGAATGCATTTATTCTATGTCTGTCTCTCTCTTTCTGACTCATTTCACTTAGCATGATACTTTCCATGTTGATCCACTTATATGGAAAGTTCATGACTTCATCTTTTCTGATAGCTGCATAGTATTCCATTGTGTAGATATACCAAAGTTTCTTTAACCAGTCATCTGTCCTCGGGCACTGGGGTTTTTTCCAGATTCTGGCTATTGTAAACAGTGCTGCAATGAACATACAAGTGAGATGTCATTTCGACTAACCTTTTTGCCTCTCCGGGACATATTCCCAGAAGTGGTATTGCTGGGTCAAATGGGAGATCAATTTCTAATTTTTGGAGGAATGACTATATTGTTTTCCAAAAGGACTGAACCAGTCAGCATTCCAACCTGCAGTGTAGGAGGGTCCCTTTCTCCCCACATTCACGCCAACAGCGGTTGCTTTTATTCTTCTGGATGTGTGCTAGTCTCTGTGGTGTTAGATGGTATCTCATAGTTGTTGTTTTTTCTTTTTTTTAATTTATTTTTTAATTGAGTCACTGTGAGTACAGTTACAGGGCTTTTAGGATTGAGTCTCAGTCATACTATGCTCAAACACCCATCCCTTCACCAGTGTACATGTTCCACCATCAATAACCCCAGCATACCCCCCCACACACACACACACACTCTGCCTGTGTGGCAGATAATTTTCACTTTACTCTCTCCTTACTTTGATTAAATTTAATTTTCGACAGGAAACTCACTATCATTATATGGAGTTTTTCCTCCAACAGTCAGAACTCTCAGAGGGCATCATTAGATCGTATGTTTTCTATTGTTGGTAACAAAGAGCATATGATGTTGCACGGTCGCGAAAGCGGCTGCCCAGATTTGGAATTCTGGTATTAAGTCCTGAGGTATTTCTGCCAGTGGCAGCCACATTCTGAGATTGGTTTCTGTGGTGCTGGGATCATGGCTGTTCAGGAGCAGAGGAGCTGTTTGTGGGTGACCGCTTGGGGTCTCATTTGGGCAGGAGGCAGGGCCGGTTCTGTCTCCCCCATCGCAAGATTCCCCATGCATCCCGTCCCATCACTGTAAACTCCTACCTATCTGTCCAATTGGTTCTGAACAGTGGCAGTCGCCATGCTGTCCAGGGGGGGAAAGGCCAAGGGACAGAAACCCTTCCCCTCCCGGGGCTGCACGGGGCCGTAGCTTAGTTCAGAGTCCAGGAGTATATCTGCCAGCAGCCGCTGCGTTCGGAGATTGGTTTCTGTGCCTCTGGGATAATGGACACTCAGGGGTGGTGGAGCCGTTCCTGAGCATATTTTGCACAGTTTGGCAATGTCCCATTCCGCATATGGGAGCCGTGTTAGTAGAAGCTCAGTGTCGCTGGGGCTCCAACTGGAGAAGGCATCTCATAATTGTTTTGATCTGCATCTCCCTGATGATTAGTGATGCAGAGCATTTTTTTCATGTGCCTTTTGGCCATTTGTATCTCTTCTTTGGGAAAGTTTCTGTTCATTTCTTTGCCCCATTTTCTGATGGGGTTGGATGTTTTCTTCTTGTAGAGTTCAGTTACATACCTTTGATATCAACCCCTTATCGGATCGGTATTGGGTGAATATCCTTTCCCATTCTGTAGATTGCCTTTGTATTCTGGTCACTGTGTCTTTTGCAGTACAGAATATTCTTAGTTTAATATATTCTGTTTAGCTCTGTTTCTACTTGGTTGCTTAGTTGCATGTCATCTTTGAAGATACCTTTAGTTTCGATATCGTGGAGGGTTTTTTCGACCTTGTCTTCTTTTTTTTTTTTTTTAAAGTTACCAGTTTTATTAGCAAATATGTACAGATAGTGCCATATTTTCCTTTTTTTTCAAACTTTTTTTTTTTTTACAGATTTATACACTTTTGTGCTTATACTTCCCTCATACAAAGTTTGGGAACCCATCCCTTCACCAGTGCCCATTCTCCACCACCCGTAAACCCAGTGTCCCTCCCACCCTCCCCAATCCCATCTCCCCCCCACCCCACCCTGCCACTGTGGCAAGGCATTCCCTTCTGTTTTCTCTCTCTAATTAGCTGTTGTGGTTTGCAATAAAGGTGTTGAGTGGCCGCTGTGCTCAGTCTCTAGCCCTCATTCAGCCCGCAACTCCCTTCCCCCACATGGCCTTCGACTACAATGTAGTTGGTGATCGCTTCTCTGAGTTGACCTTTCCCCGGAACGTGAGGCCAGCCTCGAAGCCATGGAGTCAACCTCCTGGTACTTATTTCTACAGTTCTTGGGTGTTAGTCTCCCACTCTGTTATTCTATATACCATAGATGAGTGCAATCTTTCTATGTCTGTCTCTCTCTTTCTGACTCATTTCACTCAGCATGAAACTTTTCATGCCCATCCACTTGACTACAAAATTCTTGACCTCCTTTTTTCTAACAGCTGCATAGTATTCCATTGTATAGATGTACCAAAGTTTCCTCAACCAGTCATCCGTTCTGGGGCATTCAGGTTTTTTCCAGATTCTGGCTATTGTAAACAGTGCTGCTGGCACAACTGGACAACCACATGCAAAAAAGATGGGTTTAGACCTTGACCTGACACCATGCACAAAAGTCAGATCAAAATGGATTAAAGACCTCAACATTAGACCACAAACCATAAGGTACATTGAAGACAAGGTCGGCGAAACCCTCCACGATATTGAAGATAAAGGTATCTTCAAAGGTGACACGGAACTAAGCAATCTAGTAAAAACAGAGATCAACAAATGGGACTACATTAAACTAAAAAGCTTCTGCACCGCAAGAGATACAGTGACCAGAATACAAAGACTATCCACAGAATGGGAAAGGATATTTACACAATACCCATCAGATAAGGGGTTGATATCAATGGTATATAAAGCACTGGTTGAGCTCTACAAGAAGAAAACATCCAACCCCATCAAAAAATGGGGCAAAGAAATGAACAGAAACTTTACCAAGGAAGAAATACGAATGGCCAAAAGGCACATGAAAAAGTGCTCTACATCACTAATCATCAGAGAGATGCAGATCAAAACAACCATGAGATACCACCTCACACCACAGAGACTAGCACACATCCAAAAGAACAAAAGCAACCGCTGTTGGAGAGGATGTGGGGAGAAAGGGACCCTTCTTCACTGCTGGTGGGAATGCCGACTGGTTCAGCCCTTCTGGAAAACAATTTGGACGACTCTCAAAAAATTAGATATTGAATTCCCATTTGACCCAGCAATACCACTGCTGGGAATATATCCCAGAGAGGCAAAAAAGTACAATCGAAAGAACATCTGCACATGTATGTTCATCGACCTTGTCTTCAATGTATCTTACAGATTGTGGTCTGATGCTGAGGTCTTTAATCCATTTTGATATGATTTTTGTGCATGGTGTCAGGTTGAGATCTAAGCCCATTCTTTTGCATGTGGTTGCCCAGTTGTGCCAGCACCATTTGTTAAAAAGACTTTCCTTGCTCCACTTCACATTTCTTGCTCCCTTACCAAAGATTAGATGAACATACATTTGGGGTTGTGTGTAGGGATATTCCATCCTGTTCCATTGGTCTGCAGATCTGCCTTTTTTCCGATGCCATGCTGTTTTAATTGTTACTGCTTTGTAGTAGAGTTTAAGGATGGGAAGGGTGATGCCTCCAATCGTCTTTTTCCCAAGAATTTCTTTAGGTATTCGTGGGTGTTTGTTATTCCATATGAATTTCAGGATTTCTTGATCAATTTCTTTGAAGAATTTCATGGGTATCCTTATAGGGATCACACTGAATCTGTATAGTGCTTTAGGGAGTATTGCCATTTTGACAATGTTAAGTCTTCCTATCCATGAGCAGGGAATAAGTTTCCATTTCCTTGTGTCTTATTTTATTTCGTGGAGTAGGGTTTTGTAGTTTTCTTTGTAGAGATCCTTAACCTCTTTAGTTAGGCTGATTCTGAGGTACTTGATTTTATTGGGCAAGATTGTGAGTGGCATTTTTTTATGTCACTTTCTTCTGTCTCACTATTTGCGTATAGGAAGGCCATGGATTGTTTTGAGTATTGATTTTATAGCCTGCAACTTTATTGTACAGGTCTATTGTTTCTAGGAGTTTCTTATTAGAGGTTTCAAAAAATACCTCAAAACAAATAAGAATGAAGACACAAGCTACCAGAACCTGTAGGATGCAGCTAAAGCTGTTAAGGTTAAAAAGCTAAAGTGTTAAGGTTAACATTTATAGCTCTGCAAGAATTACTCAGGAAGGAAAAAAGGGCCTACATAGAGAGCTTGACTTCAAAGCTCAATATCTTAGAAAAGGACCAGCAAAAGGAACCCAAACCAGGCAGAAGGAAAGAAATAATAAAACTTAGAGCAGAAATTAATGACATGGAAACCCAAAATACAATCCGAAAGAACAATAAAACAAAGAGCCGGTTCTTTGAGAAAATAAATAAGATTGATAAACCATTAACAAGACTCACAAAGAAAGAGAGAACTAATAAACTGAATCAGAAATGAAAATGGGAACATCACAACAGAAACCAATTAAATTGAAAACATCATCAGAGAGTGCTTTGAAGTCTGTATGCTACGAAACAAGAGAACCTAAAAGAAATGGATACATTCCTTGATTCCTACAATCTCCGAAGACTGAACCAAGAAGACTTGGAATACCTGAACAGATCCATTAATATCAAGGAAATTGAAACTGTAATCAAAAGTCTTCCCAAAAGCAAAAGCCCAGGCCCAGATGGTTTCACTAGCGAATTCTTCCAAACATTTAAAGAGGACCTGTTGCCAGTTCTCCTCAAGCTTTTCCAAGAAGTTGAAGAAACAGGAGCTCTCCCAAACAGTTTCTATGAAGCACATATCTCCCTAATACCAAAAGCAAATAAAGACAGTAATAACTAGGAAAACTACAGGCCAATCTCCCTGATGAACATGGATGCAAAATCATCAACAAAATATTAGCAAATAGAATCCAACAACTCATCAAAAAAATCATACTTTACAACCAAGTGGGATTCATCCCAGGGATACAAGGATGGTTTAACATTCAGAAATCAATCAACATAATCTATCATATCAACAAAAGTAAAAATAAAAACCATATAATCATTTTAATAAATGCAGAGAAAGCATTTGACAAGATCCAGTATCCATTTTTGATGAAAACTCTCACCAAGATAGGTTTTGAAGGAACTTTCCTCAATAATCAAAGCCATCTACCACAAACCCTTGGCAAGCATTATCCTCAATGGAGAAAAACTAAGGACCTTTCCTCTAAGATCAGGGACAAAATAAGCATGCCCACTATCACCACTTCTATTCAACATAGTACTGGAAGTATTTGCAATAGCAATTAGGCAAGAAAAAGACATTAAGGGCATCCAGATAGAAAGGAAGAAATCAAGCTCTCACTATTTGCAGATGACATGGTTCTATACACAGAGAATCCTAAAAACCTCTATTAAGTAGCTTAAATGTTTTATACAATCCTGTGGATGCACAAGTCTATGGGTGAGCATGTTTGCTTCACAGATATTATTTTAATATCAAAGAATTCACCATGTATGTTGTTTTGTCTGCATTCTTTTATTAAAAATGCTTTAAGTTTTTCTATTATTGTTTACAGTACCACATATAAGTTCACTCTTCAAACCTGAATATACTTTGATTGTTTGGATATACACTGAATATAATGATTTCCAGTTCAGGACTGTTACAAATTAAGCTGTCAAAACATCCTCATGCAAGAACTTTTACAACATACATTTTTTAAATAGAGAAGAATTTAGGAGAAGAGTTGTTTGATTATAGGTTTAATATTTGCTAACATATTTTAGAAATCCTAGATGTTTGCCAAAGTGGTCATGCAGTATTTCATTACCACTGTCTTCCCGTTGTTCATTGATTTGCTCAAGCAGGCACCAGTAACATCTCCGTTGTGAGACTTGTTGTTACTGTTTTTGGCATGTTGGATAAATCACGGGTAGCTGCCATGGGGGTGGGATACTCTTGGTAGCTTGCTGGACTCTCCGAAAGGGGTAGAGGAATCGAACCTGGGTCAGCAAATGCAAGGCAAATGCCCTACCCCCTGTGCTAGGACTCCAGTCCATTACCTTATCTACTATGAATTATTTAGATCTTAGTTATTTTTTCAGTTTTAATCCCTAAAGGGTTATAGACTTATTTGTTGCTATTGGTCTGGTTTTTCTAGAGACTTCCATTGTCACCAGGGTCAGGCATTTTTATAGACAATTAGCACTGATTTGTCATGTGATGTTGCCCATTTTTTTGCTTTTCGTTTATTGATTTGTAAAATATCTTAGTTGATGTTAGTGTATTATTCTTAAAACTGTTTTAAATATTTCCATTTCATCTCTTGGGCCTTGAATTTTTATAACCATAAACAAGAATTTTTGATTATCTTAAATTCCAATGCATTGTGTTATTTTAATATTCTATAGGAAATTTCCATTAATCTCAAATTCGATGCAGAATCTCACATGTCAGAGCTTGGCATGGTACCTGTGGTGTATTTGATACGCCCAAAACAGTAACAATAATGGGCCTCATTCCTCTGACTCTGAATGCGACAGGGACGAATGGAGACGTTACTGGCACCAGCTGGAGCAAATTAATGAGCAATGGGATGACAGTGATACAGTGAAACTCAAGTCATGAAAGGGCTGGGCAGTACTGAACCATGTCAAACCCTCAGCAGGACGAATTATTCAGCAGCGGGAGAGGGCATGAGGACAAGAAGGATGGCCTAATGGTCCCACAAGTATGCTGGTAGATGTTGTAGGTACATCGGTGGTGGTTGAAGGTGCAGTAACTGTGTACATAAATACCACAAATCATAATGCGGTTGAAACTATGTTACCTAACTACAACCAGAATATACATTTTGAAGCTACTCTTCTTTCTTTCAGAAAGTCAGAAGGGAAGGTATATTTCCCTGATATTTAGTCAGTTGTGCTAGCACCAGTTTTGATAAAAACCAACCAACAAGCACGTGTTTCTTTCTCCGCTGAGTGTCTTAGGGATTTATCCGAAAATAGTTCTAATATCTGCGGGTATATTCGTCATTGCTCTCATGATAATAATAGATTTCAAAGTCTTAAAAGTAAGATATCAACTACTTTCATTTTACCTTTTGTTTAACCTGGATTTTTTAACTTCACTACATAATATTTTGGATCTTTAAAATCCTAAATGTGATCTTCTATGAGGATCTTCTATGAAGGCTCCTTTAAGGATTTGACTAGAATGGTGTTGTGTGTGTATATGTATGTGTATATATACATATACACATATATGTTGTGTATATATGTGTGTATACATATATGTGCATATGTGTGTATATACGTATATGTATACAATACATGTATGTACATATACATTTGTACGTACACATACACACATACAGATATGAGTGTATGTGTCTACAATTTTTGAGACCTTTCATTTCATTTCGTGATGACTTGGAAATTTCCATGTTAAATTTTAACACTCCTGTGATGGTCCGAATGGACTAATTGTACAAATCAACTAATATAGGCTTTCTTTACTCCCCAAATTCTGGGTTCCAGAAAGAAAAAAAATTCTCCTCAGAGTTTGCATTTAAACATGTGAATGTAATCATTCTAGCAACAATTAGTGAAAAAAAAATGAATGTCACAGGTCATCCCAAAGCATTTGTCCTATCTAAATGTCCCATCCAAGTGGCTCATGGAGAATAAAGACCTGTTCCAAAGTAGTTTTTTGTTTATGTTTATTCAGAAAATCAGTGAACAGCATCTTTAACATAAAAAATAAAGTATTTTTGCTTACGTGAGTACCTAATTATGTGTTTTACCTGACTGCAGTCAATTGTATTTTGTTGGTGATCTACATTGACATATAGAAGTAAGCAGATTAAATTAGATCATTTCCCATATGATATGAAAGTTATATAGAGATAAAGAACATAAGAAGAAGTACCTGATACATTTATATAGTGATATGCAGTTCTTTTTGTTTCAGAGATAACTGATAACATATGATATATAACATGAGCACATCAGAAAACACTATAACTTCCTAAAGATGAATTAACATTCTAGGAAACTTCTTGAAAGGAGATTAAATATTGAGCAAAAGACTGAAAACTCAAGTCACTGTAATTTTATTTCAAGCATTTTGAAACAGATGTTACCTCTCAAGTTGCTACTATATTTTAAATTCCTTTATTTTCAATATTCATTAAGTCAGTCTTTTCTTCTCGTTTCTATTAAGAGTAACATCTGCTTTTTCTGTTCAAAGCAACCACCCTAAAAGTCTTTCTTTAAAAAATAATGCCATTAGAAAGGCAGTCTATATAGAAAATGCTTTGTGAACATTTTTATTTGCATAAAAAGCATGTTTTTCTAACAATTATATGTTATGTTAGAAATACAAAATATGCTAGTTGAACTTATGAAAAAATTAAGTTCATAGCCTGGATTATGGTTTAAAGGTGGTTGATTTAAGGTTAAAATTCTCTCTGTACAACTAGCCATTTTTATTTGTAATGTACAATTAAAAAGCTCTATCACTGCGAAAGAATGAATAACTGGAAGTGTCTGTCACAAAGTAGCATCAAATGAACTCAGTATAAACTACATCAAAACCATTGCAGTGGTGCGTATTTTTTCAAATAAAAACACTTTAGAGAATATGTACTCTAATC